>NW_027556402.1:135532975-136132975 GCF_003287225.1 Phascolarctos cinereus | reverse complement strand
AAAAAATGGGTATATTCTAAGTAAGCTTCCACAAGCAATTTTCATCAGTTCATCAGGCATCCAGCCACATCTTTATAGTCACACAACTAACTAGAGACTTTGGGAAGATAAAGTCCCGCTGAATTAATTTTTATTGCTTTTTAAAGAAAGTATTTGACGAATTAGAACAAAATGAAGCCTTGAAGGCTTTTCTCAAAATGTCTCTCATCAGAATATCAAAATTATATAAGATGGCATGACAAACTGGACTACAGATATTACTTTGTCCAACAATTTACTGAATATTGGCATCAAGTGAAGCATTAAACAGGGAGACAGGTGTTCTCTAAAAGTAACTGTAATTTAATTTTTAAAAATCATTATGCCGAAATGCCAAACTGGTGCTTGTCCAAAGTAGACATAAGGATGATTTCATTTAAATTATTCAAAATATTCATATCATCTCACTCTCTTCTTCCTCTTCCTCCTTTTTCTCTCTCCTTCATCTTTGGCATCTAATTAGGTTTAGAAATTTGGAGTTGGAAGAGAATTTATAGTTCATCTAATGCTACTCCTCATTTTATACATGGAAGTATTGAAGCCTGGAGATGTTGAGTGGTTACTCAAGGTCTCATAGTAAGTAGTAGAGCCCTGATTTGAACATTGCTCTTTTAATTTCATATTCATCATTCTTTCCACTTTTTCTTCTCTTTCTTCCAAATAAAACATAGCTATTATGTTCTCTAAGAAATAAAGGAGACTTGTGAATTTCATACACATGTATTTTACATGGAAAGTTAATCTGTTAGAGTCAAGTACAACTTAGACATTTCTTTTGCACTATTTACCAAATTCTACCTAGAAGCCATTATCTGACTGATAACATTAATATTTGATAATGAGAACTATGCAGAGTATAATCATCTGATTGGTAAGAATGTAGAAGCAAAAATGGCTAATGAATAAAAAACCTACACCTTTACTGAGTTTAATTTCTTGCAATTTAATTCCTCAAAGCATAAAGAACAATTTTCTCATATCAATGTGCCATGATGATTTCATAAATTCACCACATATGTCTAAATATAAACTTAAGGCATTTTAATTGTATTGCAGTTTGTTTGTGTGTTCAAAGTAAACACATTTGCAATATAAAATAGGGTTGGTTTATGAGTAAATTAAATTAAGACTGTTTAGCAGATTCATTTGAAAGAACATAAAATGCCATCTGATTATTTGATTAAACCATTATGCCAAGGCAGCTTACTTCTTACTCTGCTCTACTCTAATACATGAGGACACATTTGCTCTGGGGTGTGAAGGAGAGATATACCTTCCTAAAGTCCCATTCTCCTTGTGGTCTCTGAATTATAACAGGCAGGAGGAACGATACTCTCCTAAGTGCAACAGTAACATAAATGGGATTAGGTCTATCATAAGATGACGCTAAATTTAGATAAATCTAATCAATCATCTATATTTATTTCTGCATTTTAATTACTTTTATTCTTGTAACTATTATATTCAGCATCTTGAAAATATATTTCCAGAGCTGGAATGAGAGCCAGATGGTGGACTAAAGGCAGGGATTTGCCTGAGCTCTCTCCAAAACCCCTCCAAATACCTTTCAAAAATGACTCTAAATAAATTCTAGAGCAGAAGAACTTACAAAAAGATGGAGTAAAACAAATTTCCAGCCCAACAGAATTTGGAAGGTTGGCAGGAAAGGTGTGTTGCACCAGGGTTAGAGGGGAGTACAGTCCCGTGAAGGCTTAATAAGGGCAGATTTGTCACCAGCAAACCCAGAGCAGACCTTCAGGTGACTGAATAATTTGCAGCACTGTTGGTTTTCAGATCTCTCAGCCCACAGACACCAAGGACAACTTAGAATTTCAGCAGGAAAGGTCTGTCACACCTGGGTGAGAGTAGATTCCAGTCCAGCACAGGCCACACTAGAACAACCCTGCCACAGCAAACCAGGAGCAGGCATTGGGAGTGATTGAATCAGTAGTGGCAGTGACTGCTTCTGGTACTATCAGACCACAAAGCATAATGGGGTAGAACTACTGGTCAGAAAAATACAGGACTCACTTTGCTAGTACCAAGACAGGACTCTGCTGCCTTGCCCTTAATTGAATCAGGGTCATAGTCCTAGGATCAAATTGGAAATAGTTCAGATAATCCAGTGTTTAGGCAATTATACAGATTTTAATAAGATGCAAACCCCAGAGGATGTAAGCTAACTATGGAGTACAGAGCAATAGATGATATATTGTTAGAGGTGAAAAGGCCCTTAATGATAAACTTGTTTTGAAACCCTCACTTTACAGAAAAGGAAATTCAGAAGGGTGAAGGATCACACAGCAAAGGAGATAATATGCATTTGTGTGTTTAGAAGGAAAGCATATGGAGAGAACATATTGGTTATATCAAAATAATTAAACTCTTAAAAGCAAAAACATAAAAATATCCTAGACATCATCTTTCATGAAATTATCAAAGAAAACTACCCTAATATTCTAGAACCAGAGGGTAAAATAGAAATTGAAAGAATCAATTGATCATCTCCTAAAAGAAATACCAAAATCAAAACTCACAGGAATATTATGACCAAATTGCAGAATTCCAAAGTTAAGAAAAAATATTGCAAGCTGCCAGAAAGACACAATCCAAGTACCATGGAGCCACAGTCAGGATAATACAAGATTTAGAAGCTTCTACATTAAAGAATCAGAGTGCTTGGAATATGATATTCTGGAGGGCAAAGAAGCTAGTATTACAACCAAGAATCATATACCCAGTAAAACTGAGTATGATCCTACAGGGGGAAAATGGATAATTGATGAGGTAGAGGACTTTTAAGCATTCTTGATGAAAAGACCACAGCTGAATAGAAAATTTGACTTTCAAATGCAACACTCAAGAGAGTTATAAAAATGTAAATGGGAAAGGGAAATCATAAGAGACTTAAGGTAAAACTGTTTCCATTCTTTAATGTTAAGGTGATATTTGTAACTCGTAAGACCTTTTTTAATTATTAGGATAGTTAGAAGGGCACAGGTGTAAGTTGAATATGAAGAGATAATATCTAAAAAGAAAATTAAGGGGTGAGAAAGGAATGAACTGGGAGAAAAAGAAAGGGAGGTAGAATGGGGTAAATTATCTCACATAAATGAGGTAATTAAAAGCTTTTACAGTGGAGGGAAAGAAAGGAGAGGTGAGGGGGAGTGAGTGAAACTTACTCTCATCTGAATTGACTCAAAGAGGAAATAACATACATACTCAAATGGGTATAGAAATATATGTTACTCTACAAGAAAGCAAGAGGAGAAAGGGATAAGGGAGGGGGAGTAGTGATAGAAGGGAGGGCTGATTGGAGTAGGGGATAGTCAGAAGCAAAACTCTTTTGGGGAGGGACAGGGTGAAAGGAGAGAGAATAAAATAAAGGGGGAGGATAGATTGGAGTGAAATACAGTTAGCAATAGTAACTGTGAAAAAAAATGAAACATGTTTCTCTGATAAAGGCCTCATTTCTCAAACTATATGTTTGAGAACTGAGTCAGATTTACAAAAATAAAAGCCATTCCCCAACTGACAAATCATGAAAAGATATGGACAGTTTTCAGATGAAGCAATTAAAGCCATCTATAGCAATATGAAAAAATGCTGTAACTCCCTATTGATTAGAGAAATGCAAATTAAAACACTTCTGAGGTACTACCTTATACCTATTAGATTGGTTATAGGACAGAAAAGGTATATGACAAATTGTGGGAGAGATGTGGGAAAAATGAGACATTATTGTATTGTGGGTGGAGTTGTGCACTGATTCAACCATTCTGTAGAAGAAGTTGGAACTATGCCCAAAGGGCTATAAAACCATGCATACCCTTTGACCTAGTAACACAAAGGAGAATAAACTAAAAGGAAAAGAACCTATACGTACAAAAGTATTTATAACGGCTCTTTTCTGGGAGAAGGCAATTAGAAATTGAGTGGATGTGTGTCAATTGAGGAATGGCTGCACAAGCTTGGTATGTGATTATGATGGAATACTGTTGTACTCTGAGAAATGATGAGTGGGATTATCTCAGGGAAAAAAAACAAATCTGGAAAGACTTGCATGGGCTGATGCAAAGTGAAATGCACTGTTTACAAAGTAATAGCAATATTGTGAGATGATCAGCTGTGAATGACTTAGCTATTTTTAGAAATACAAAGATCCAAGACAACTCTGAAGGACTAATGATGAAAAATGCTATCCATCCTCAGACAAAGGACTGAAGGTGTTTGAATACAGATTGAAGCATATTTTTGTCTGTTTTCTTTCACAAACATTATTATTATGGAAATGTTTTGCATGACTACACATGCATAACCTATATTGAATTGCTTGCCTTCTCAGTGAGGGTGAGGGAGGAAAGAAGAGAGAGAATTTGGAACTCAAAATTAAAAAAAATATATTAAAATTGTTTTTATATGTAACTGGGGGGAAATAAAATACTAAATTAAAAGAAAAAAATGAATTTCTCACCTCAGATTTTCTGTACTTGAATGATAACAATTAAAAGTCTGATTCATAAGTAAGAATTATAAATGGGTTCTGAAGATGAACAAGATATATTTGCTATGTAGGTTCATGGGCTTTCTGCTTTTCCTTTTTTTATTTTTCTATTTTTTCCTAGACATTTAAATATGACATTACTGGAACTTTATGTAGTAAGTTTAATAAGAATTTTGTTTAGAAGTATACTTGCTAAATAAGAATTGGATTAGAGCTTTTATGCCCTATGAATATATTTCTATGTAGAAGGCTTACCACTCTAATTATACAAGTTTATGGGTGTCAAAAATTAAGTTGTGTTATTAATTACACTCATAATTTATTATTAATGACGTTTGATAAAGACCTCTTAAATTCTTCATATATTTTAAATTAGCATTCCCTTAAAATAACATAATTATTATTGAATGCAATGATGATGGTTTCCTATGAGACTTCTCCTTAAAAATAATTTATAGCTTAATAAAGGAGAAAGATAAACACAAATATTACACAAAAGTGTGCATGTGATAAATACCATATTGGTGGTACCAATACTCAGCTCAAAGGAAGGAGACTATTCCATTCTGGCTGGAAATATTGAAGAAAGTCATTTTGTAGGAGATATAAATCTGCTCATGTGTAAATAAATGTAAGATTTCAGCAGTGGGAGTCAGTTTAGTAGTAGGGCAATGGGGAGGTGGAAAGAGTAACAAGTAAAAATAGATAGTGGCAAGTCATTAAGGGTTTTAGATCAGAAGTGAAATAATAAAGGCTTGAACAAGGGTAATGAAAGTGGTAATTGAAAGAATTAAGCTGAATGAATCTAGTGTAATGGAAGAATCTACAAAATTTAGAGAGTGATTGGATTTAAAGATTGAAAGAAAAGCTGAGATTATTCTTGCCTAAAGAGGTCTTCTCCCTCTCCCTTGCTTCTATTTATAGGAAAATTGTAAGAGCCAATTTCCTGTTTTATTAAAAATAGTTTTTACTTTAAAATCAGAAAAAAAGTTTGATCATCTTAGTTATTAATTTGAAAAATATGAAAAAGGTAATTTTATATAACTATTTTCTCATCTACAGACGTGTGTAGAAACATAGGTATACATACACATACAAATATACACATGCCCATATATATATATATATATATATGTATGTATGTGTATATGTGTATATATATGTATGTATATGTGTGTATGTATATGTATGTATACATGCATATATGTGTATGTATATATGTATATATACATACACATATATGGTTATGTACCTGAGTATTGAGCATAGGTTGAAAAATAATGTCAGGATCAGGATATGGGCTGTTCATGAACTATAGTAACACCCTAAATATTATGTCACCTATTATAGTATGCCATTTTTTTTACTTTATAGCTATCATTCAACTTGTATTCATATGAAATATTTATTAGTATTGATTTTAAATACAGTACACTGCATAACAATAGGCAATTTTACTAATTGCACTAAAATTATTGTTTTAGTTATTATTCTTTGGTTTATCTCCAGATGATGCAAATATATATATATATATATATACACACACACACATTTAAAATCTATATATTGTAAATGTATCGTAATTTCGGAGAGAATGTACTAGCGGTAAGAAACACTGGGAAATCATTTTAAAGTAGGGGAGAGAAAAGCTGCATCTTGAAGGAAAGCAATGAAGCTAAGAAGTGAGAGTAAGAAGGGAGTTTACTCCATGCATGACGAACAGCTAATGAAAAAGCAGAGTACAGAGAAGGAGTGTCACACAAAATGTTGCTCCAGTGCTTAATAAACAACTGAGACTTCAATATCATATAATAACTAGAAGGAAATAAAATGCAAGAAGATTAGAAAGGTAAGAAGTGGCAAAGGGCTTTACAAAGAAAGGGGGCTGAGAAGAAGCCAAATATAATACTTTATATTTAATCCTAGAGATAATATGGAATCATTGATATTTATACTACAGATGTTTTCCACAGATCCTTCTAAGAGTAATAGTCTCTGATTTGGTGAATATTTAAATAGATTTCTGTGATATCCTTTGGGAAATTTTAAATTTGGAATCTCAGTGCTTTACATCATTAATAAATTATTTTGGAAATATTTTTTAATTTGATAATGTATTTATTATGCAAAATAAATTTAGAAGACAGAATTTCTGGATTTGTCTGACTTAGTATCAAGATAAAATATACATTATATGGTAATTTATTGCAATAGTCTGATCAATTATTTTTCAATTTTTCAATATTTTTCATATTTTGAAAAGCCATTTACTATCACTTGATAATATCTGGCAGACATAGCAAAATGTTTTTGATTGAATAAAATTAAGTAGTATCACTATCCACCAGTTAATGTGCATTGTACATCAGATGGAAAACAATTCAGACAGTAACATATCAGTCATTTAACAAAATATTATTTTTTGTACTACTATAATGTTAGAAAATAAATGAAATTACAATTAATAATATCTTAAATACACAAAATCAAATATTGATATTTTCCCCAAAAAGTCATGATTAGTTTTTCATAGGTGTCAATGAAATATACACTGTATTTTATTACAGTTTCCCTCATTTGCAGTAACATACCTTTAAATTGCACTCTTGATCCTTAGAAGCAAACAAGTTAAAATCCATATCTGTTAAAAGAGAGCCATATATAAGAGAAACTCTTCAATGTCCGTGGACAGATTAATTAGAGTTTCATTATGTGTTTTAAGTAATTTATTAAACAGTGTTACTGTTTCTGAAGCACAAGTTTAAACATGTAATTCCCCCTGAAGAAGTTTCAGTAGCTTCCCATTTATTGCCTTTAAGATAAAAATAAAAATTCCATTGGCATTTAAAGCCCTTTGAGTGTGTCTTCAGTTTATCTTCTCCAAAATGTTTCAATTCTCCTCTTAATAATATCGCTGCTTCTGTGAAATTGACCTATTCACTCCTCATCTATACCATTAATAATAGCTACATTTCATATAGAATTTTAAGGATTGTAAATGGATTTAAATATTGTTTTACCTTCACAACAGCTAAGGAAGGTAGGTGCTATAATTATCCCCATTTTAAAGATGTGTAAAATGAGTCTGACATAGGGTAAATGACTTGCCCGGAGTTACATTCTATCTAAAACTAGTTCTTGCATGCTGTCCTTATTCATTTCCATGTCTTAGATTCACTTGCTTCCTTCAAGGCTCAACTCAATTATCAATTTCTTCATGATATGCTGCCTGCCTGCCTGCCTGCCTTCCTTCCTTCCTGCCTGCCTTCCTTCCTTCCTTCCTTCCTTCCTTCCTTTCCTTCTTTCTTTCTTTCTTTCTTTCTTTCTTTCTTTCTTTCTTTCTTTCTTTCTTTCTTTCTTTCTTTCTTTCTTTCTCTCTCTCTCTCTCTCTCTCTCTCTCTCTCTCTCTCTCTCTCTCTCTCTCTTTCTTTCTTTCTTTTCTTTCTGTCTTCTATAACTATCACATTACTTGGATCATGATAATCTTAGATGGGACTACTCTAATATCTCCCTGTGCATTCTTTTTGCTTTCAATCTCTTCTTGATTCAATGTATGCCAGATATTTCCACCAAGTTTGTTGTTGTCATTCCTTTGGAGGTTTTCATGGCAAAGATACTGGTTTGGTTTGTCATTTCCCTCTCCAGCTCATTTTACAGATGAGGAACATAGGGAACCAGGGTTAAGTGACTTGCCCAGGGTCACACAGTAAGTGCCTGACGTCAGATTTGAATTTGGGAAGATGAGTCTTCCTGATGCCAGGCCTGGCACTCTATCCACTATACTAACCATTCAATATTATCATGGAATTAATGCAAAAAAAAATTTAAAAAGTCAAAGAGTATCTGTTCTCCCCAGGATAAATCTAATTTAGTTTGCAAAGGAGTATGGGATTTTATGTACACTTTTAGATTATACTTCCCAGAAACCTGTGCATAGGTTTCATGATTTTGTGGAAAGCCTCCCTGGAGACAGTATAGTGTGGAAAGGATTCTGAAGTTTGGGTAATATATTAATAGTTATATATTAGAAATGTGGCACAGAAAATCAAGGTATAGGAAAAAAAACCTGTAGAAAAGCATGGGTGGGGGAAAATATGGAATACCACATAATCTTGTGATAAAACAATAACTATTCAAGTGTACCTTAATTCTAGAACACATTATAGTTAACAGAGTAAGTTAATCCTGCAAAGGTAAATTGGATTTTTATTGTAGAGGACATTGATTTCCAGGAAATCATTTCAGGTATTTATGAAGCAAAATGCCAGAGCACATCTTTCTATAGACAGATTACTCTGTCATTTGTCTGAAGGATGAATTAGAGGTGGAAAGCCTGGAGACGTGCATGTGCAAATATGACAGTAGTATTCTGAAAGCCTTCAAGGATCTGCTTCAGACTCTCTGGACTTCTATTTCTATTGTGCTCCAGCAGCTTTCTTCTCCTTGCAGCTGCCTTCCGACTCCAGTAGCCTTCTCACACTGAGTTGTCACTAAGCCTGTAGCCATCTCATCCTGGAAAAATCTCTTTTTCCCTGAAGCTGCTTCTTGTAATTAGTCATTTCCTCCTGGAAACTCTTGTTTTCATCATATTACCATGTAGGATCATGCACCTTTCTCCCTTTCAACTTAACTTTATACCTTGTTTGCTCCCATTAAAATGTTCCCTTGAGGTCAGGAACTGTCTTTCCTTTTGCTTTTGTTTACTTACCATGAGCTTAGCACAGTGCATGGCACATACTAACTGCTTAATAAATGTTCATTGAGGGACTCCCACTTCCAGGAGCCAAGATGGTGGAATAAGAGGTGAGTTTCTCTTTCTCTCCCCTACTAACCCCTAAAAGCCAAGAAAATATCACCCCAGGAAAAACCCTGAAACAGGTGAACTAGAAGAAAGACAGGGTGCAGCAGTCCAGTATCCCAGGTAGCTTGAGGAATTAACTGGAAAAGCCCCTCTTACATTGGGGGAAGGGGAGCAGTATGGAACAGGAGGCATCCCAGCAAGCTAGTGGAAAGCCCCACCTCAGCTTACTAGGAAGAGATCCTGAAGCCCAGGTGGTAGAGCAGGCAAATACCAACACCTGGACCCCCAAGTGCATCATTGAGGGTGGGGGAACTGGTGGAAACCAGATCAGGAAACCATCAGGTGCCTCAGCATTCTACAGCAACCACCTGTCCTAGTGCCTCAGCAAAACTAAAGGAAGCACTCCTAGGGGCCCCAGGCGGATAAACACCTCACATCATCCATCTGAAAGGAGCTGAAGAAAGCAAAAGGAAAGAAAGACCTGGGTGAGTAACAAATCTTCAGGAGCCACACTACCCAATCCTACCCTTAGAGTTCCAGTGTTGCTGATTCCAGCCCAACACCAGGTAAGGGGCCAGAATCCCACAGTCAACTGAATGCCTACTGCCAACATTGGAGGCCCCAGCACACAAAGCCATTGACCAGGCCCTAGGCTCCCAACACAAGAAGCTTGGGTCAGTGCCCTCTGCTCCCAAGCAGGAGAGCCCAATCTCTTTAAAGGCCAGGAAATAAGCAAAAACCATGAGCAAAACATATGTACTCTAGATTCTTATTGTGGGAAGAGTGAAGATCAAGGCAGAAATTCTGAAGAGGACAACATTGTCAAGAGACCCACATATGGAACCTCAAAAGGGAATATAAACTGGTCTGAAGCCCAAAAAGCCTTCTTAGAAGAGCTCAAGAAGGATTTTAAAAGTCAAATGAGACAGATATAAGAAAAAATGGGAAAAGAAATAAGAGGCATGCAAGAGAGAGTCAATAGCTTGGAAAAGGAAAAATTAACTGTAGAAAACAAGTCCTTAAAAAATACAATTGGGCAACTGGAAAAAAAGTACACGAAGAAAATGCATCCCTAAAAAATAAAATTGGCCAAATGGGGAAGGAGGTACAAAATCTAATAGAGAAAGCAATTTGTTAAAAATTAGAATTGACAAATGGAAGCTAATGACTTTATGAGAGAGCAAGACTCAGTCAAACAAAAACAAAAGAATGAAAATAGATGAAAATGTAAAATACCTCATTGGTAAAACAACTGACCTGGAAAATAGATCCAGGAGAGATAATTTAAAAATTATTGTTCTACCTGAAAATCATGAGGAAAAAAAGAGCCTGGACAGTATCTTTCAGGAAATCATAAAGGAAACCTGACGTGAGGTCCTAGAACCAGAGGGTAAAATAGCCATAGAAAGAATCAACCTATCACTTCCTGAAAGAGATCCCAAATTGAAAATACCAAGGAATATAGTAGCTGAATTCCAAAATTACCAGGTCAAAGAGAAAATACTGTAAGTAGCCAGAAATAAAAATTTAAATATCATGGAACCACAGTCAGGATTTCACAGGACCTTGCATCTTCTGCATTAAAAGACCATAGGACATGGAATATGATATTCCACAAGGCAAAGGAGCTTGGATTACAACTAAGGATCAACTACCCTCTTTTTCCTTTTTGCCTTTTTGGTGAGACAATCAGGGTTAAGTGACTTGCGCAAGGTCACACAGCTAGTTAAGTGTCATGTGTCTGAGGCTGGATTTGAACTCAGGTCCTCCTGACTCCAAGGCCAGAGCTCTATTCACTGTGCCACCTAGCTGCCTCAAAAGAACAACTACCCGAGTGAAAATGAGCATGATCTTTCAGGGGAGGAGATGGATATTCAATGAAATAGGGGAGTTCCAAACCTTCCTGATAAAAAGACCAGAACTCAACAGAAAATTTAATCTTCAAATGCAAGACTCAAGACAGACACAAAAAGGTAAATGGGACAGAAAGATACAATATGTTGTTAACAAGGGCAAGCTGTTTACATCCCTACAAGGGAAGACCACTTGTAACTCTTTAGAACTGTATTGTTATTACACCTTGTTAAAGGGGGTGGGTATAAATTGACTTTGATTTAATGATGGAAAAAAAATCTAATCAAATGGGTTAAATGGATCCAAGTAAGTGAATTAATCTGATCTAAGAAAATGTAGTGAGAGAAAAGGAAAGGAGGAGGCAGACAAAGTTAAATTACATCACAGGAAAAGGCAAAATCCTATTACAGCAGAGGGAAAGAAGAGAGGGAGATGAGTATTGTTTGAACCTTACTCTCATTGGATTTGGCTCAAGAAGGTAGTAACAATCAGTTAGGCATAGAAATCCTGCATGCCCTATAAACAGTAGCAGCGAAAAGGGGAAAGAAAAGGGAGGGGGCTAATAGGTGGAAAGTGAAACTAAGGAAGGCAGTGGTCAAAAGCAAAGCATTAGTGAGGAGGGAAAAGGAGAAAGGAGAAAGAAAAGCATAAATGAGGAAAAAGGATGGAAAAAAAGACATGATAGTAATCATAATTGTGAACGTCATATATGAATGTAATGGAATTCTATCGTGCTATAAGAAATGATGAATAGGCAGAATTCAGATAAAACTGGAAAGACTTGTATGGTTTGATGCTGAGTGAAGTAAGGAGAACCAGGGGAATGTTGTACACAGTAAGAGCCACACTGAGTGATGACTGACTTTGATAGACTTACCCCTCTCAGCAGTACAAATATCTAAGACATCTCCAAAAGCCTCATGATGGAAAATGCTATCCACATCCAAAGAAAGAACTATGGAGTTTGAATGCAGATCAAAGCATACTATTTATTATTTTTTTCTTCTTTTGTGTTCTGTTTCCTCTTTCTGGCGGTTCCTCCTATTAGTTCTAATTCTTCCTTACAACATCACCAATGTGAAAATATATTTAATAAGAATGTATATGCATAGCCTATATTAGATTGTGTGCCATCTTAGGGAAGAAGGGAGGGAGGGAGGGGGAGAAAAATTTAAAACTCAAAAGCTTATGGAAGTTATTGTTGATAAATTAAAGTAAATTAATTTTAAAAAATTTTTTAAAAATGTTCTTTGACTTGAAAGCACAGAAAAGAGGTAAAGTTAGCAGGTAATAAATAAGTGACATTTAGATTAGAAAGGGAATAGCCAGGCATGATATGGGGAAAGCTACAGCTACTGGATCACTTGAGTTTGGGAGTCGTAAGCTTCCAAATGTTAAGGGGATCAGGTGTCTGAGTGAACTTTAAAAATGATATGGTGACTGTCCACACCCAGAGAAAGAAATATGGAGTTTGAATGAAGATGAAAGCAGACTATTTGCTCTCCTTCTCCTTTGCTGTTTTGTTTTATTGATTCATTCTCATGGTTCCTCCCATTAGTTATAATTTTTCTTTACATCATAACTAATGGAAAAATATGCTTAATATCAGCACTTTGAAGATAGGAGGGATTATTTGTTGTTGTTGTTGTTGTTGTTGTTGTTGTGGCATCCCAAGCCCCTAAGACGATACCTGGTACAGGGGAGAAATTTAATGAACATTGGTTGATTACTGAATTTATTGAATATAGATTTTTTACATAAATGAGGGAAATAATGTGAAGATGTTCAGTAGATGAGTAGAAATGATGTCTGGAACTCAAGAAAGAAGTATAAATTTAATGATGGTTAAAGCAACAGTTTATATGCAGCTGTCAAAAAAAGAGACAGTAGAGAAAGAAGAGAAATTAGTTGCAAAAGAGGACAGGGAAATATCAAACAAGTGGCTGGGATAATGAAAACAGGAAAAGAAACAAAGGAGAAACAGTAATAGGTGCAAGGAAATGAAGAAGGAGAAATAAATGGCATGAAAACAAAGGTGTGAAAATGTTTTAAGAAGAGTACAGAGAATGTTCAGAGAACTATTTTAGAAGACCTTAGGAACGTAAAGAAGTTGCAAAGGTTGAGAACTAATTGGATGGAAAGGAAATAAATATATCACTCTGCAGTAGTCCTTTGTAGAAAGATGATGTAATCTTTCACTTCTCTAGTGATGTTGTTCTATGTAACCTTTAACATGATTAGATCTTATCTCTCCAATGAAATTATAAGCTCCTTGAGACCTGAGACATTCTATATGTCTTTGTAATCAATTAGTCTAATGCCTATCCTTCGGTTAATTTTAGTGATATATAGAAAAGCATGCTTGTGCAAAAATTATAAAGTACAATAAAAGAAAACCATTTTGCTTCCTTACTTCTATAACCTCCCTGATTTTGTTGTTACCCTGATTTACAACAGTTTGCCTTATCCTTCAAGAACTCTATTAACATCATGTTCATTAAAATGACATGAAACCATCATCAGAATCAGCATTGGTCTCATTATCACTGTTGACCAAAGTAATAACATCTGTCTCCTGCTTCCCTGTTGAGCTGATCTCTTGTGGGGCTCAGAAGATGAGTTTAAATATTAATGCAGCAACTTTCTCGCTTTTGGAATTAAAAGTACCCAGTTGAGAGACAGACATAAATGAAGGAATAATGTATTTTCAGTTTTCACTTTCAATGCTAAAGTAATTTTTTTCTTATTTGCTCTAAAGTGCTTTCTTTGTTTGAGGAATGATGCTGCTTCATATTGCTTTTTTTTCTGTTATGTGTGTATGTGTGTATGTAGGTGTGTGTAGGTATGTTTGAATGGATGTGCCAGTGAAAAGACACAAAGAAGCAACAAGTCGGACAGTGTATCTAAGCTATAGATGGTGAGTGGTGGAGAGAGAGCAAGGGGAATAAAATTTTGGAAGGTTGGAAAAGTTGGAAGGGTATGGGTTATAAAGAATTTTAAATCCAGAATAAGAATTTATATGTGGTCCTGGAAATATTAGAGAGGTATCAAGGCTCAATGAACAGGAATGTTACACAATCAGATTCATACTTAATTAAAAAACACACAAACAAAACAAAACAAAAAAGCATGTCATTTGGTGAAGGAAATGAATGGAGAGAGTATTAAGACAGCAAGACTAGTTAGAAGGCAATTTGTTAATTCCAATATTATATAGTCTTTAAAAATAGGAAAAATAATAAATACAACCGAATTCTTTCAAAGATACAAATATAGTCTTAATACTCAAATAAGGGAGAGTCAAAACAGAAATAAAACTGTCGGCCAATATTCCTAGTGAACATTAAAAAATTTTAAATATGGTATTAGCAAAAAACATACAGAAGCAACAAAAAGGTATTAAATGCAATGTCCAGGTTGAATTTATAGCAGGAATTCTGGGTTGATTTATTATTAGCAGTTACAATCATAACAGAATGTATTAAAATAATTTTAATATTGCATAATGATATCAACAGATACAGAAAAAAGTGTTTGAAGAAATATTTGTTATATTACTAGAAATATAAGTGGCAATAATGATCATTCTTGCTTTATTCCTATTCTTATTGAAAAACTATATTTTATCATCAATAAATCTAATGCTGGCTCTCAGTTTCAGATGGCTACTACTTATCATAGTAAGGAAATGTCAATTTATTTCTATGCTTTTCAATAATCTTAAGAGAAATATTTCTCAATATGTTTCTACAAATACCTTTCTTCATCCATTGACATAATTATATGACTTTTATTTTTCTTATTTTTAATATTGTCTTTCATGTTTATAGCTTTCTCAATATTAAATCAACCCAGCAGTGCTGCTTTAAGTTCAACCTGGTCATTGTATATAATCTCTCTTCTCTTCTATACTGAGTGTTTCCAATACTGCTGACTTGTCAAAGATTAAACTAATACAAAGCTGGGAATGTGGTTGTGGAGATTCACTAGTTCTCCTGTATGGAGAGAGGCCTACAATGACTTATGCATTATAGTCTTAACCTAGATCCACTACCATTCTGTACTTAGTCATCTGAAGAATCGGCAGTCCATATTGGCCCTGGATATAGTATATTTTAGAGCTTCAGAAACTACGTATAGTCTACAGCTGGAAGGTCAGGTGGGGAATCTATACAATCAGCAGACAAATGATAAGAATACAATGTTATAGCTATTTGATGTCCAGCCTTTCCCTTCTAGGATTGTCACTACCAAAAACCATGTGGTAGAAGTTGTTGTTGTGGTGTTTGTCCTTCATTCTGGAAGAGGACCATGACATCAGGGAGATGATGGCATGATTTCTAATTGACTTTTATTTCAGTGAGGAAAGGTTGTGAAAAGTCACTAGCCTCACTGTCTCTTCCAGAGCTATCTGGGTCCACTTACCAGATATTCATCAGGACAACTAGAGATGGCTCAGGATGCAATAAGAGACCCTGGGCCTTTTAAACTAAGGTCTTTTCAGGTTCTCACTTTGAGTGAGGTAATGCCCATTCAATTGAATAGGCATTTTTAATAAGTGAGTCAAGAGATAGCCTCTTTAATTAAAAGAAAATCAAACTGGGAGAGAAAGACCCTCAGGGTTTCTGGACAGAAAAGAGACAGCTACTATTTACGTTCACTCTGAACCAGAAGGGCACAAAAAACAACCACTAAGTGGTGCTGGGGCAGGGACCTATTGTTGTCTAATCTATGAGCTCCAGAGTGAATGTGGTAGAAATAGATGTAGGCCATAAACCCAATTGTCATGTGGTCTAATTATCTTAAACTAACTAGCTTAGAGTTTGCTCCTCTTTTAAGTTTCTCTAAATTTACTGAAAAATACCCTTGGCCTTTCCTGTTATCTAAGCTCATAACCTCCAACAAGTGCTTGCCTCCTCTCTCCTCTTCCACACCTGCTAATCCAATCACTTGCTAAATCTCATCAGTTCTATCCCCTATTTTCTCTTACATCCTATCACTACCTAGTTTTGACAACAAAGACTTCTTGTCTACACTATCATAATAGCTTCCCAATGAGTCTCCCTGTTTATAGCTTCTCACTTCACAAATTTATCCTTCACACAGTGGCTGAAATAATCTTCTCAATGTACAAACCTTAGCAGATTTTCCTCTTATTTGAAATATTCAATAGTTCTCTGTTGACAATAGGATAAAAAGAATATTCATAATCCTGCCTTTAAGTATTTTTATAGCATGGCCCCAATCCACCTTTCCATTCTTATTTCAAATCATTTCTTTCTTCTGGCCAAACTGGACTAGCTAACACTTGTGAAAATCAATAAGCTCTCTTCTACCTCTACATTTTCTGGAAAATGTTTCTTCATGCTTCAAATGCCCTCCTCCCAAATTTATGTCTTTTAAAATCTCTATTTTTCTGCCAGGCACATTTCAGGTGCAACTTCCTCTGTGAAATGTCTGGTTTGGTGTTTTGGCACTTGACAAGTGCTTATAATTGAACGACATGTAATTGAATTGTTAGATTAGTCTCTGCTCTTAATTCAGAATTAGAGTCGTTGCCCCTGAGTAGAAACCTTAAAACAATATATGAATTTCTTCATTTTACAGATGAGGAAACCAAGTCTTACATTAAATTATTTGCTGAAGATCATACCATTTTCAGCAGAAGTATGGCTAGCACTCAGCTGTCATGACTTTCGTAGCATGTTCTTTTCATTATACCACAAATTACCTTCCTTAGAAGCATATATTATTTTGCTAGTTTTAGCCACCAAGTAAAACCTCTTCACAAGAACTTCTTTAATACATATAACTACCTGTGACTTATGAATGTTATCAGGATGATTCTAAGGGGTCACACTTGAAGTAATTTTTTATTTAAATGCGTTAAGGATTTGTTGTTCCATATTTAAACCCCTATGACAAATATTATACTTGTTGAGAACTGAAGGAGCTTTAAAATACCTATTTTGAGATACCCAATATATATTTCTAGTAAAATGATTGGTTTGCATATTACTTATATTTTCTGACATTATTGATAAAGAGATTAGGTATCTTAAACCAGCCAAAAATATTATGCAAATATACACTAAAAAAGTTCTTTGATGATGACCTGTTACTTTAAAGAAAAATTAAAAGGCAAAAGCATAAAGGCTAATATAGTTATAAAATATTAACAACAAAGATAATTTTAAAAAGCAGAATTATGGTTACAACTAGAAGAGTAAAATTTTCATTCACTCAATTTTTAAACAAAAATTTATTGAGCTCTCACTGTGCACAATATACTCTTAAGTGTATATACTGTTCTTAAAACTACTAGGAATTTTTTAAAAGAGGCAATTAGAATCTGTAAAATGATAAAACTAAGATTCTAGAAAGATAAAAATGATTTCAAACAAAACCCTTGATTCTAGACTTAAAAAGGATAGAGATGACAGATGGTAAACCCATCAGCTGATCTCAAGAATGTACTGACAGTACATTTTTTAACAGTTCTCAGATCTATTCTAGAAATAGATCATTTAGGAAAGTTCAATCACAGCCTCGTGTTCAAAATCTAGATATTATATTGTTCAGCTACTGTCCACTGTTGAGTAGAAGCAAATGAGGTTACAAATGAAATACCTGCTGCAAGTAGTTTTGCTGTCTGGTGCCAAGCAAAATCCTTGTTCTACACGAGAGTGCTTCAGATAATTGAAGATAGTTATCATGACTCCATCCACTCTTCCTTTTTCCTTTCTTTTTTTAATGACACAATAGGGTTAAATGACTTACCTAGGGTCACACAGCTAATGAGTGTTATATGTCTGAGGCCAGATTTGAACTCAGGTCCTCCTAACTTTGGAGCTCTATCCACCATGCCACCTAGCTGCCCCTACCCTACCTTTTTCTAACCTAATCCTCCCCACTTCCTTCAACTGATACTATTATGGCATGTTCTCCAATCCTTCACCATCCTAATTGCTCTCCTCTGAAAATATGCCAGATTATCTATGTCCTTTCTAAAAGTGTGACATCCAGAATACAACCCATGATACAGATGTGAACTGCTCTCCTGAAGAACATCTCAGATAATTTGATCTTAATTTGTTTTAGAATCTTTGCCTATTTCTCATTCTGTTCTTGACCGACCATTCAACTGTCAGACACAATTAGAACAACCTCATTCCTCCTTTTTTGGCTGGCCCTCCATCAAATTCAGATTGGATTCTATAATCTTCATTTTTTTTTTTGTTTCCCCACACAGTTGAAATATTCTGCCTTCCTCCCTGCCTTATACTGTGCTTTGCTATCCCGATGTGCTGCTAAATGGTTACTGAATTTCTTGCCTTATCCTCAGAGACATGAGATACCCAGACAGCAAGGATTTGACATTAGAAGCTGTAGCCACATACACCAAACATTTAATAAGGACCTTATAGACAAAGCCTTTTTCAACCAAAGAGGCTTATAAATGCAGATAAATTCTATTCACTGAAAGAATTCACCAAGTCCCAATAGGTTGAGTTACAATCATTTACTTCTGTTCCCCCCAAATATCTTTTGTTATTTTTTCTTTAAATTATAGCCTTTTCCCAATTTTTAATATGTTTTAATTTTTACAGGATTGAAAACAACTTGGAGTGGGAATCCATTAGTCAGGCAGCATGGAATAAACACAAAGAGTTTAGAACTAGGAACTAGGACCTACATTCAAATCTTGCTTCTGAAATAAACTGGGCAAACCATTGCTTTTCTCTGTTTCCCAGTTTCCTCTTCTGTAAAATGTGGCAGTTAGGGTCAATGGCTTCTAAAGTTCTTTCCATTTTCAAATCTATAATTGAGAAGACCTGTGTTTGGACGTTATCCCTGCCACTCAGCCCCAGTATGAACATGGGCAAGATCAGTTTTACCTTAAAAATGAGAAGTTTGGACTATATGTCCTTTAAAGTCTCTTTTTGCTCCAATAGTTAGTGATACTATTTCTTGTTGGTTGGAGGAATTTCCAAATGTCCAAATAGAGAACATATCTGCAGAATGAAACCACAAATCTGTTAAATATCTAAGGATCATATTTTCACCAATTTTTAAGCATAAAGTTTGAATTTTGACCTGCAATCCTTGTCCTTTTTTCTATTAACACACACACACACACACACACACACACACACACACACACACGCGCGCGCGCGCGCGCGCATGCACACACATCTGTAATATAGTTCTATATTGACCATATCTTCCTCTAACCACTTTGTTTTTCCCTCCAACAATTTTGTTAAGAGAATCATAATGGCAAATACATACTAAGTTGACAAAGATCTGTTCAGCATTGAGACATACCAAGGTGGGTATTAGAAGCTGCTTAAGAACTTTCAAATTATTTCTATGTTTTATAGCTTCCTATAACTAACATTTTGTCACACTGACGAAAGTTCTCCTTTCTATCCAAATGAAATCTTTCCTGCTTTTCTTTAAGCTCATTCTCTCTCTCTCTCTCTCTCTCTCTCTCTCTCTCTCTCTCTCTCTCTCTCTCTCTCTCTCTCTCTCTCTCTCTCTCTCTCTCTCTCTCTCTCTCTCTCTCGTGTGTGTGTGTGTGTGTGTGTTTTTCTTTCCAAGGACTTACAGGATAAATATTCAATATTATTCTCATAAAAAAGCACTGATGTATTTCTAGACCATACATATGTCTTCTCTGACCCTCTTTGTTGCAGGCTGCCCATTGTATATCTTAAATCTTATGTGATATGACCTATTTTTCTGCAATTTCATCATATTTGTCACCCCATTCCAGAACTTTACTAGGTTTTTCCCATTTTTTCTTTAAAATGTACAGCTAATAGTGGACATGATCACTTAGAAAGATCAAGCCATGTGGAGTATCGTGAAAATATCCTTTCCAATTACAAGCATGTTCTCTCCATAGTCTGAGCATCATGTTTAATTCAATTTATTCAAATAATTCAACAAGTCTTTGTTAAATATATCCTGTATACCAGACCCTGTCCTAGGCACTAGTCACACAAAGAAAAACACAAAATTAGTCCTCAACCAAGGATAATATACACTAGCCTTCTACATGCTGCCTTTTGTCATATTTATAAGTTCATTCTAAATGATATTTCTCTCTAAGGCATTTGTAAGCCCCAAGAGTGTATGCTTGTTGGCCCATCCATACATGTGTGTGTGTTTGTGTTTGTATCTGTGTGTGTGTGTATCTGTGTATCTGTGTGTGTGTGTGTGTGTGTGCATGGGAATCTAAGTGTATGTGTTCTTGCTATGAAATACTTCTGTATCGCAGTGTAATGGGAAGCATATCAAATAGATCTAGAATTCTAGGACCTGGGTTCAAATCAAGCCCTTGTTAGTTTCTTGCTATATGATCTTGAGTAAGTTACTTAGGCACTCTATGTCTCAGTTTTCTTATCTCTAAAATGAGGGAGTTAGACTGTACTGTATAGTCTCTAAGAAATTTTCCAGATGTAAATCTATGATCTTATATTTACCCCTATGTTATCTTGCATTTATTTTATTAGGTAAAAGAAATATTTGCCAACTTCAAGCTCCAGGGTGGCATAGGAAAAGTAATGATAGACTTTTAGTCAGAAAATGTGGGTTTAAGTGCTGAACCAAATTCATACCCACTGCATGACATAGAGTGAGTCAGTTAAGCTCACTGAGGCTCCTTTTCCTCATTCCTAAAATGTACATAATGCAACTTATAATATGTATTTGTTTTGCCCACCATTTAGAAGAATCCTACAAGCATCAGCTAGTATCATAGAAGCAATATAGAAATAACAGCAAATTGATATGGATAAACATGATACTTTCATAAAGTTTCAAGGAATATATTTTTGATATCCTGTGTGCCTTGAAAATGTATTGCTCAGGCATCATGGTGATTAAATGTTTGCAGCTGCTGGGTAGCAAGTTTGGTGCTATAGATATTAGAGAGGACAGCTATATTAATTGCTTGCTATCCTCCAAAAGAAGAAAGAAATGGCTCCCATGTTTTCTTATGATTGCAAATGCTGCTCTAAGGGACAGTAATGAAATGAACATTCCATGTAGAATATGCAGATGGACAGTGTTTTATTGGCCCAAGTGCTCAAGGGTTTGCAAAAAAAAAACCAAAACTGTGATTGAACCTATTGATGAATTCTTATAAAGGACAAACTCCTACCAACTTGGAGCTGATATGCTTAAATAAAAAAAATATAAATAAATAAAGGCAAAGAGATAGCCTGGAAGTTACAAAAAAACAAGCAAAAAAGCAAACAAAAATAGGAGTATGTGGCTGTAAGGAATTTCTCATTTAGGAGATACTGAGACCAAAATATAGGGTGCTTGAGTCCAACCAGAACTTCCGTCCAACAAGACCTTGATTGAACTTTGTAGTAGAACCTCTCCTTACAGAGAGGCAAAGGGCCTTGGGAAACAGAGATCAAGATAACATGATATGGTAACAATAACCATTATGTACAGATAAAAAGACCACATTGTCCTTTGTTCCAAGTATAAGTAGGATATGTAAATTAATTCCAGGTATATCTCAGAGTAAAATAAAACATTGATTTATCAGAAAAAGAAGTTCATTATATCATGATTAAGAAATGGCTATGCAATAACATATAGGGACTGACTATGAAGCCCCAAACTCTAAGTATTCTTTCTCTAAAATGGGGGAATACACACACACACACACACACACACACACACATATACATATATATATATATATATATATATACATATATATATACATAAACATGTATTATTATTTATTGACTGATTGATAGTCCATGTCATTATTAGAGAGACCTACATCCCCTATTTCTGACTTCTCAGTGGTGACATTAAGAAGAATGAGCCAGAAATCTATGGACTATCAGACCTTGGAAACAGATATCTAAGACATATAAGTCTCTAGGTGTCCAGAATTGAAGAAAATGTGTTAGATGACATCTTTTAAAAGCCAAGTACAATAGCACCATCACGGTGCCCCTTCTCTAATTCCTAGAAACTTTGCCCATTTTAAGATCCAAGATGATTCTTTTCTTAGTTGCTACTCTTGTTGTGGATATCTCAAGGAAACGTAGACCATTTAAAGATGTTGACTCCTAATGACTTAAAGACAGTGGCATTGATGAGAAAAAGTCCCTAGTGGCCAAATGACGAGGGTAATAGTGTTAAAGACTTAGAACTGGAAGGAATGTAGAAAACTACTGAACACCTCCTCTTTATTTTATAGATAAGTAAACTGAAACAGCGAGGTTCAGTAACTTGTTCATGGTAACACAGCTACTAAGTGTCATGGATAGGATTTGAATACAGTTTTGCTAAATCTAAAAGCACTGCACCCTTTCATATACTACACTGAAAGGGGCTGGGGATGGTGCTTAGAGTGCTCATAGTGTTTCTGTATTGCACATAAATCTTAAGCAGTGTGGTCCTCATTAATTATCTACTTGATACCAATTAGACAGCACCAATTAACTTTTAATAAAACTATTTGGTACAAAGCTCTCTCATCCCCATATTCAGTCCTCAACATTTAGGCCATAATATCTCAGAAGCACATAGGGTTCAGGGGGAAATTGGCTCAAGTTTAGAAAACATATGTGGCAAAAGAATAACTCACTGCTTCTGGCTAAATAAAAGTTTGTCTGTCTTATATTTCAGGTAATGTTAGCCTGAGGGTTTTTTTTTGTTTGTTTCTTTATTTTTGTTTGTTTGCTTGCCCGCCCCCCACCCCCAAGGCAGCTTGGATGATCCAATGTTATCAGGTTAAGTAATGAAGAAGAGTTCTAGTTATGGAGAATCATGTCAGCCACCCAATCAAGGAAATAACATAAGTGGAGGATATAGTTACTTTCTATGGCTATTGATGTTTTGAGGTGTTTCTAAATTATATATATATATATAATATATATAATATATAATATATATATATACGTATATATATACATATATATTAACATATATATTGTATATATACATATATATACGTATATATATACACATATGTATACATATACATATATATGTGTATATATATATGCATATATATATATAAAACCACAGCATGCCTCACTCTTCCTATCAGTATTATGTGGATAATGATAACTGAAGTGCCTATCTGCATCACAGATTTGTCTTGAGATTCCTTGTATGGAGTAAATAAATGCCTTATAAAACATAAAAAGCAATATACATGTAAGTTATTATTATGAGAACTTTGTAACCTTGTGCACTTGGAAAGGAAAATATTAAGCTTTACTTGAAGAGAGCCAAATGCCAAAATTCCCAAATTTTCTAGATTGGATCAAGAAGACAGAGAATTGTCAGGTCTCCAACATGTACTCAGAATATTTAGGTGAGAAAGAGGAGTCTCACATCTTACACATAAATATTATATGTATATATACATATATATATAATATAATATATGCATGTATGTAACATATACAAAATATTTTAATACAGATATTCAAGATTGAGAACATAGTTTTCTTATTTTAAAAGATTCCTAACAATGAATATCTATAAAAAAATTTTAAATATTATAGTATTCCCCAAATTCCAAATCCAGAATTCAGCATCTATTCTATTTTTTCAGTTTTATTCTATCTTGTCCACCCTGATCTCTTCCTCCTCCTCCTCCTCCTCTTCCTCCTCCTCTTCCTTCTTCCTCCTCCTCTTCTTCTTCTTCTTCTTCTTCTTCTTCTTCTTCTTCTTCTTCTTCTTCTTTTTCTTCTTCTTCTTCCCTCCCCATAGATATAGATATATATGTGGATATCTATCTATCTATCTATCTATATCTATATATATATATATATATATATATATATATATGGAGAGATAAAACTGTATAAATTGATTTTATTTATGTCTATGGACATAATGACATAATCAATGATATTTAATTTCACATCTATATAACATATATGTATGCATGTGTGTTATGTATGTGCATATACAATATATATCATATATTATATATGCCACACATACATAGTTTGTCCAAAATCTTCTAATTTAAGCCACAGCCACATAAAATCAAGTCTTTTTTTTCTGTTCCTCTATAAAAATGTATATTTCCTACATTCCTACAGTTTACATTGTGATGCACTAGACTGCAAATTAATGTAAATATAAACTACAAAATAAAGACCCCCCAGAATGATCAAATGGTTAGACAGGTAGTCAAGTGTGTGTGTGAGGCTTCCTCACCCAATTTTTTTTATTACCTCACATTTATGAGACCTGTCTCTTCCTTTTGTCTACATTAAACATACCTTAATTTCATTTTCTCTTGAAGGGTACTCTGGGATATCTAAAGCTCTTGAGTTATGAGATTTTCATGTCAACAGAAATGTAATTACCAAAGAGAAAGCATTGCCCATAACTCACCAAGAATAAATTTCTAAACAGCCATATCCCTGTAAATGCACTTTCCCTTTGAGCCAAAAGAAATATTTTTAATGAATGTTCGTCTCTCCAATTAACATCATCATGGTACATTATGTGTGTCTTATTTTCTCTCATGTGTAGTTTTGTTTAATTAGAACACATTTAGAATTTTAAGTATTACAAATATTTTACTTCAGATGTTATTTATTTATATTTTACAAAAACACAGAACACAGACCTGTCAATTACAGTGCTTCTTTTGGTCCAAGTGATAGCAGGAGTTGCTTCTTTTCCGTGTGAATAGTGTTACATTAGTTAATAATAATGATATTATTTAGTAATCCTAACTCTCATTTCTTGTTAGCAAAAAGGGGAGAAATATCAGGGCTCTTCCAGATTATAGACACATCATTCGTATTGTACATAGTTCATAGAAAGGGAAGGTGGACAATCAAACAGCTGGATAAAAAGGTGGCGACTGGGAATAAGATGCAAATCTCTTAAAATACAGGAATGACAGGCTTCTGCCTATAGGATGTATGCCTAAAAAGAGCAGATAAGCATGCATTTATCAGCAATATTGCAAATGTAAGAGTAAAAGCTGTAACTGGGGAGAAAATTAAAAGGAAGGAGAGAGAAGACTTACCTATTTATTGGACCAAACTAGATGCTTAAGAGAGTGACTACTACATAGGGAGAAGATGAACACTAGACACACACAGAAATCCACAGGAGACAAAAATTTAAGAATGACATTAGCAATAAATCCCATAACCACAAGTATAATACTATTTGCATAAGAATTTTCAAGAAGTGAAGGAAATGACTCTGGGTTGTATATGCCCATTGCATTACATATTTGTTCAACATACATTACAAAATTTGTATTATGGTAGTTGTATCAGACATCTACTACTTAGATCAAAGGAACATAGCAGAACTGAAAACAATCTGCTACTTCCCAACTTGCATAATGTATGTGTAACAATCAAGGTAAAATAGTGTAAGATAAATAACTGACATATGATTCTGAAATGACAACATTCAAAAAGAAAACCATGAATAAACTAAGACATATACATTCTAGGACATATAAACTGGGATATGTGAGAGAAAGGAGGAGTGTCTGTTGTTTTACACTTTTCTATATTAAGAAGATATACACATTTGTGGAAATTTAGGAATAAGAGGAAGGAAACAGAAATCATTTGGGTAAAGATTCATAAAATTAGGGAGAGAAATAACATATTTGTGAAACAAACTACAGACTAGTTGGAGAAAGAAGGAAGAAACAAAATGTGTGAGAAATAGATCATAAGCCTGGTATGATTCCATAATCTAGTAGTGATGGGTAATTTAAATTATTGAGATATCAGTTATTGAAATTCCTTCTCTTCCCAAAGTACAAATGATGCCTTGATTAATAATTACATAATTCTTTAAAAGTTGTAAGAAGCAGTGAGGAGAACATCTATTCTAGATTTGCTTCTCAACAACAGGGAGTTGGCTTTTGGAGTAGAAATGGGAAACTTAGGTAAGAGTGACTGTATTTGCCCTACTTGGCCTTTTTTATTTCATCCATTGTTCAATACCTTATCATGACTGTTATAATTCTTCTGATGGTTTAAGGTGTGACTTAAATATTGATATTTACCGGTAGAAGTACAGCTAAGTAATAGATAAAGCTATTGCTGCTTCTGTGTCTACTCTTAATTTTTATTATCTCTAAGACTACAAAGTGAATTTAAAAGATATTTTTAGCAAATAGAAGAAACATTTGTATTCAATATAGTTTATTACTTATCCCTTTTGTTTGCTTGTGAATAGTTTTCTTGGAAGACTGATAATGTAAAACTTAATAAATTTGCATTTTAAATGTTCCACATTTTTATTAACTAAAAAGTTTTGAGAAAGCCTATATCTCACCTACTCTAAGATAAAAGTAGCTTTTGTCAAGGTCATTCTTGGGATTCGAGTAGACTGTCTAGCCTAAAATCACCATTACTTCCTAACATCAAGGACTATCTAACAACTTTAAGTTAATTATGAGGAACTGCTCATCCTAATTTGAGGACATTAATGGTACCGAATATACGTCATCAAGGTGCCCTAAAGATCAATCAGAAAGCAAAAATGACACCTACAAGCTCAATACAAGTGTGTACCTTGGCTAACTGATACTCTTAAAACTTCAAGAATATGTGAAGCAGTTTAGTGAAAGTTTACTGATAAGGAGTCATTATACACACACACACACACACACACACACACACATATGTATGTGTGTGTGTGTATGTATGTATGCATGTATATGTGTACATACACATATATAGGTATATAAACAAGTCTCTTTTTCTTTATGTAAGCAAGATCACTTTGGCCTCAATTGTATTGCTGTTAAAGATTCATTGCTAGACCCTTACCCAGATATTAGCACTGTTATCATCATGGAGAACCAGGAACTCTATAGTCCTGGAGGAATATGTATGTTGTCTGAAAGTATCCATAAGGCTTTGACAGCTTTTGCATACCACACACATATTTATTTGATAATTACATGCCTATAAACGATATCCCTCAGTAACTTAAATCCCTCAATAAGCTCTCTATATGAGTCATATGTTTGCTTTCATTAGGCACAAAGGTAACATTTACCACTTATCCTTTTGAGAGAATTTGTTATTAAATACTGGGGAATGGCCAAGCCTTGGAATGTTTCAGTCAGAGAGTCATCTGGAAGTTGAGAAACAGTAAGAAAAAAAAAAATCAGCCCCAAAAACTTAGGAGGATTTCATCCTTAAAAGTTTATAATGAAGAGGTGAAACAATCAAAACTGTATCTTAGTTCTTTTGGGGGGGAAATCAAGCTCAAAGGAAGGAAGAGGCTCTCTGACTTAAACTCTGGAGTGGGGTAGGGAAGGGGCTGTTGGCAGAGAAGTGAGGCAAATTGCCAGATATAGGCAATTTCTGATAAATGAGTCCAAGAACTAGTGGGATCTTGGCCCAGGGTCTGTCATAGCCTAATAAGCAAGAGACAAAGCTAGGTCCTAGTACATTGTTATGAAAAGAGGCAGAGGAATCCACTCTAAACAAAGCATTGATTTCTTGCCCTAGCTACTTGCAAAAGACCTGAGGCCAATCTGTCTCCATTATTCTGTAAGAATAACAGGAGGAAACATAAAACCAGCTCTTCTGGCTCTGCCCAAGAAAAGAAAGTGAGAGACAGAATGCCCCAGCATCCACAGGCAGCATAAGGATTATATCAGCATTAGAGAACCAAGAAATAGAAGTCAAAGATCATGACAGAGAGTGGGAACTGGTCATGACAATCTATCTAAAATTGTGGCAGAACATTAGGAGCAGTAAAGTGTAAAGAGGAAGCAGGGCCTTCATACCCAATAAAAGAATAAGGAAGAAAGGACATTGTAGGCCTCCCAACAGTCTCAAACTAGGAGCTAAGGCTGAAGACATGACTAAATAAAAAGAAGTTCTGAAAAAAAAAATAAAGGAAGGAATACTATGGTCTAGGAGAACCCCAGAAATAATGAACCCTATTGAATAGTTGCTGGCCTTGGAGACACAAGATATGTATGCTAGTCTCATTTTTGATACATACTGGTTATGTGATTTTGGGCAGGGCACTAAAAGTCTCAGTGTTCTAGGCAACTGTCTAAGACTATCAGTTGCAGGAAGCATGGCCACTAGGAGCAGGACAAGAAGTCTCTCTTTTTTTCTTTTTGAAACAGCATTTTATTTTTCCCTAGTTATATTTAAAGGCAATTATTAACATTCATTCAAAAAAATTTGAGTTCCAAGTTCTCTCTCTCTGTCAACTTCCAACTCCCTGAAATGGTAAGCAATTTGATATAGGTTATGCATATTCATTCATGAAAAACATATTACCATGTTAGTCATGTTGTGGAAAAAGACAAAGAAAGACTCAAAGGAAACACACACATACACACACACACACACACACACATACATAGAGACACACAATACAGAAAGTGAAAAATGGTATGCTTCCATCTACATTCAGACTCTATCAGTTCTTTCTCTAGAAGTGGATACCACTTTTCATCTTGAGTTCTTTAGAATTGTCTTGGATCATTATATTGCTGAAAATAGCTAAGTCATTCACAAGTAAACATTATATAGTATTGCTATTACTGTGTGCAACATTCTCCTAGTTCTACTCACTTCATGTTGCATTGATTCATATAAGTCTTTCCAGATTTGTCTGAAATCAGCTTGCCCAGAACAGTAATATTTCATTATAGGCATATAACACATCACAAGCCATTCTCTAATTGATGGGCATCCCTTCAATTTCAAATTCTTTGCCACTATGAAATGAATTGCTATAAATATTTTTGGATAAATAGGTCTTTCCTGTCCCACCCTCCTTTTTGTCTCTTTGGAATAATAACTAACTAGTGATATTGTTGAGTGAGAGAATATGCACACTTTTACAGCCCTTTGGTCATGGTTCCAAATTTTCTCCAGAATGATTGGATCAGTTCACAAATCCACCAACAGTGCATTAGTGTCCAAATTTTCCCACATCCTCTCTAACATTTATTATTTTCTTTTTCCATCATATCATCCAATCTGGTAGGTCTCAGGTGGTTCCTCAAATTTGTTTTAATTTGAATTTCTCTAATCAATATTGATTTAGAGCATTTTTTCACATTACTATAGGCGGCTTTGATTTCTTCATCTGAAAGCTCACTTTTCATATCCTTTGACCATCTATCAATTGGGAGATGACTTATATTCTTATAAATTGGAATCAGTTCCCTATATATTTGAGAAACAAATTCTTTATCAGACACTTGCTTTAAAAATTGTTTCCCAGCTTTCTGCTTTCTGTCTAATGTTGCTTGCATTGGTTTTGTTTTGTAAAACCTTCTTTTTTAGTTAATTTATTTTGATTTATCAACAATCACTTCCATAAGCTTTTGAGTTTAAAATTTTTCTCTTTCTCCCTCCTCCCTCCCCTCCCCAAGATGGCATGCAATCTGATATAGGGTATACATATACATTCCTATTTAACATATTTTTACATTGGTCATGTTGTAAGGAGGAATTAGAACCAATAGGAGGAACCACCAGAAAGAGGAAACAAAACAAAACAGAAGAAAAAAAATAGCAAATACTATTATTGTTCTTTCTTTGGATGCAGATAGGATTTTCCACCATGAGACCTTTGGAAATGTCTCAGATCCTTTTATTGCTGAGAAGTGCTGAGTCTATCAACGTTAGTCATCACACTACATAGCTGTTACTGTGTGCAACATTCTCCTGATTCTGCTCACTTCACTCAGCATCATTCAATAGTCTTTCCAGGTTTTTCTGAAGTCCACCTGCTCATTTCTTATAGCACAATAGTATTCTATTATGTTCATAGACCACAACTTGTTCAGCCATTCCCCAAATGATGGGCATCCCCTCAATTTCTAGTTCTTTGCCACCACCAAAAGAGTTGCTAAAAATATTTTTGTACAGGTGGATCCTTTCCCCATTTGTAAGATCTCTTTGGGATATAGCCTTAGAAGTGTTATTACTAGGTTAAAGGGTATGCAGATTTTTATAGCCCTTTGAGCATGATTCCAATTTGTTCTTCACAATGGTTGGATCATTTCACACCAACAATGCATTTTAGTGTTCCATTTTTCCTACATCTTCTCCATCATTTATCATTTTCCTGTTTTGTCATGTTGGCCAATCTGATAGGTGTGATGTGGTACCTCAAAGTTGTTTTGATTTGTATTTCTCTAATCAGTACTGATTTAGAGCATTTTTACATATGGGTAAAGATGGCTTTAATTTCTTCATCTGAGAACTGCCTGTTCATATCCTTTGACCATTTATCAATTGGGAAATGACTTGTATTCTTATAAAGTTGACTTAATTATCTATATATTTTAGAAATGAGGCCCTTATCAGAGACACTGGTTGTAAAAATTATTTCCCAATTTTCTACTGTTCTCCTAATCTTGGTTACATTGGCTTTGTTTGTACAAAAACTTTTCAATTTAATGTAATTGAAATCATCCATTTTGTATTTTGTATTATTCTCTCCTGTTTGGTCATTAATTCTTTGCTTCACCATAAATCTGATAGGTAAACTATTCCTTGTTCTCCCAGTTTGCTTCTAGTATCAGCCTTTATATCTAAATCATGAACCCATTTTGACTTTATTTTGACATATGGTATGTGATTTTTGTCTTTTCCTAGTTTCTGCCATACTTTTTTCCAGTTTTCCCACCAGATTTTGCCAAATAGTGAGTTTTTATCCCAGAGGATTGGGTCTTTGGGTTCAAAAACTTCTTTTTAACTTAATATAATCAAAATTGTCCATTTTACACCTCATAATCTCTCTGTATCTTATTTGGTCATATTTTTCCCTTTTCAATAGATCTAACAGATAAACTATTCCTTGTTCTCCTAATTTGCTTATGGTATCACCTTTTATGTCTGAATCATGTACTCATTTTCACTTCTTCTTGGTATATGATGTAGGATGTAGTTTATATCTAGTTTCCCATACTCTTGGTGCCAATTTTCATCTTACTTTCATCAGCAGCTATAGTGTTAAACAAAGAATCAAGCTGATCATTAAGTTATTGAAAAACTAACAGGCATTTCTATAGTATTTTTTTTCATGCTGAGATGTAACAATTATATAGAGGATAAAGAATTAACCTTGGGGTCAAAAAGACCTGGGTTCAATTTCTACCTTCTAGTACAAATGGACCAAGTGATCCTGAGCAAGTCATTTAGCTTCGCGGAACCACCACCACCTCTCCCCTGCAACTGTCTAAGACTTCAAATTCTAGATAAAGTGTTTACCTGAATTTGTAGAAGAAAATTCTCACCAGGAACTCCCAGAAATTGCAGATACAGCTTTTTAAAAAGCTTATTATAAGCCTTCCCATTATATAACAGGTATGAAAGAAAATGCCCAGGGTTAGGAATGAGCAACCCAATTTGCTGAGGTACCTCTGCCTTCTTTCTTTGGTGATGGGTAGAATTTCTGAATACTTCACCTCCAAATCAGGGCACCCAAATTTCTACAACATTGGCCTTCATTTGTTGCTGTTTTTAAGTAATAACTGGGTTCTCATCTTTCTTCTCATGTATTTTAAGCAGAAACATTGTCTAACAGGTTGACACATTATTAATCTAGTGATTACAAAAGAATACACCTAAAAAGTAGTGAATTCAATGTGTATATTCTCTAAGTTACTGAATCTGTGTAGCGCCACTACCCTAATAAGCTATTGTTTTCTTACTTTTTCTTCTTATTCTTTATCTTTTCATCTTCCTCCCTTTCCCACTCTTCTTCTAGATGCCTGTCCCAAACGCATCACATGTTAGCTATATCATACTAGGCTTCGGGTGCCTTGTTTATAAAATAGAGAAAACAAATGCCATAATGTTGTTTACAAGAGATGTTTTCAAGTTTCTTTTCAACTTGAAAGTCTTTATTTCAAAGATTTCTCTTCTATCTTCCTCAAAATTTCTTAATGAAACAGCTGCATTCTCAAGTAAATGGGAATTTGTGGCCTAGTCTGGTAACTTAGCTATCATTTGTAATACTATTTTTGTGAGGAATTTTTAAGAAGTGCGAGCAGTGGCCTGGAATTACACCATTTCACCACCATAGCTGTATCAATCAGCAAACTCTCAGGAAAAAAGGGGACAAAGTAGAACTAAGAACACATCTTCCTACTGCCACCACTGTAAGCCATGCTGGCTTAGTAACAGTATAGAAGAAAAGAAATTGGAGACTCATTTTCTTCCATCTTTTCTAATCTAATGGAAATGTCTTCTTGCAAATGATACTGTGTAAGTCAGTTGTTCATATATAAAATATAGATGTCTATAATTCAGAGAGTATCTATGATCTAAATAACAAAGTATACACAATTATGGCAGGCATAATGTTTTAGAATGGAGCTACCTTAAATATATTATTGACTTTTATTTTCCTTCTTCTGATTTCTCCTCTACATTATTTTGTTAATTTTTTTTTTTTATTTTTAGGCAGTTGGGGTTAAGTGACTTGCACAGGGTCACACAGCTAGTATCAAGTGTTTGGTCTGAGGCCAGATTTGAACTGAGGTCCTCCTGACTTCAGGGCCAGTGCTCTGTGCACTATACCACCTAGCTGCCCCTCTGCTCCATATTATTAACCACTTACTTCACTGCTTCTCTCCACAGGAACAATACTGACAAAAGAAGCAATCACAATAGGGGCTGGCAGAGTGATTGAGAGGACATAAGTGGTTATGCTTAACACATTTGATGTTCACCAAGTTCGACCTGAAGATCAAATATTCTTAAAAATGATTATGATAACTTGGTGATATTTACAATAGGTTTTGTAGTTGAACTTCGTGAAGTAAATGAATGATTTCAGGGCTATTCATTTGAAATGTATCAGTAGATGATCTCAGTGAAAATGAATGATCACTTTACCAAGCGAAAGAAGAAATATCCTGGAGAAGAAAAGTAGTGACTCTTTTTACATGTCTCTTTACTGAAATACTGAATCATCACAAAATTAAAGAAGGAAGATGATTTTGAAGTTTTAATTTCTCAGATTATTTTTAGAATATAAATTTAGATTCATATGTACTTAAGGGTAGATGTCTTCCTCATAATTGTGATGATGATTGTAGCAACAGTTCATATTACAACTATACAAATACATGAAGAAAAAATATTTTTTCAGAAAACTTACAATGTAATTAAGTAAAATACATATAAATGCATAATACAGAGTTTAAAGAGATAGCTGTAACAATTTTAAATTCAAATATTGAAAAAATATCTAAGAGAGTTTCATTCAATTCACTGCAATTTATTGATATCATATTTGAAACTCATTTTATCTCTCTGTCTTAATTTCCTCATGTACAGTGATAAAATTAAATTAAATCATCTGTAACTCAAATTTTTAAAAAATGCTTTTTTAGGAAAGTGTTCATTTATTCCTTCCTTCCTTTCTTTCTTTGTTTTTTTTTTCAATACACATCTATGTTAAAGATAGTGAAACCTATGATTCTATGATTCAAGAAAACAGTACATAAGCCATATGAGCAGCCTAAGAAAGAGACCATGTGGTCATTAAGACCGACTATAAAAAAGACTCCAGAAAAAATGCAAATCTTTATCTAACTATATCTAATTAGTTAGCTAGCATCTAGCTACCTCTACATACACAAAACATGATAGATTCCTCCTAATCCTAAGCACCTTATATAGGAGAGGTTCTTAATGTTGTTGTGGTTTTAAATTTCACGGATCCCTTTGAAAATGTGATAGAGTGCATAGCACCCTCTCTGAAAAATTTTTAAATGGATAAAATAAGCTACATTGAAGGAAACTAATTATATTGAAATAAAGATGTAATTTTTTCATGTCCCAGTTCACAGAGTCCCTAAAATATATCCATTCACCCCAAAGCAGTCCATGAATCCCATTCTGAGGACCCCTGCTATAGAGAATGTTATTTGAATCTAAAATAATTAAGATTTCCTCCTTTTTTTAATTTGATGCTGTCTAGTATAAAAACAAAACAAATGCTCCAAGAGAAGAGTTCATGATTATCTACAATATCAAAGAGTACTTTTAAAAATTATTATCATTCAGTTGTTCTGAGTCCAGCTTTGCAACAAACTGGGTAAAACTAATTTACATTGACTCATTTTCAGTAACTGACAAAAGAACCTACTAGAAACAGCATGAAAAAGTTTAAGAAGAGAGTTGCAGTAAATTTGCAAACACATCATATAGAAAAACACCATTTTAAATACTAAAAAAGAAAAAAAAAACCTTTCTGAAAGTATTTTGCCAGTATCAGTCATGATGGCTAGCCTGGAATTCTCTCACTGTTATCTTATGTTAAGTTCTAGATTCTGTTGTACTATTAAATAGAATATAATGAATGAAAAGTGTACTGATACATTCTATTTCAAAGAGTGTCAGGAAAAAAAGTTATTTTTTCTTAATCATATTGTGAAATGAGTTAGACAGACCTGAATTCAAATTCTAGCCCAGATGATTATTTAGTTGTCACCCTGAGCCAGTCACTTAACCTCTTTCAGTTTCAATTTCCTCACCTGGAAAATGGGATTAAAAACAACAACAACAACAACTTTTCAGGGTTATTATGTAGATCTAACAAGATAATATGTAAATTACTTTATAAACTTTAAAGAGCTATATGTATGCTATTATTATCATTATTATAAATGTTTTGTACTCAACAGAGGAAGAATCAGAGATATTTGTTCTATTTTATGGATATCTGAATTTATATTAGTATTTCAGAATATGTTATTTATTTTATTAAATCTACATAAATCTTTTCAGTTATAATTGTATCTTCTTGTTCTGGAATCTTACTTTCTTAATTATTCACCAATTCCAAGTTTGGTTATTATTTCCAAGTGATTAAGAATGCTCATTTGGCATAATGGTTTTATTACTAGTTTGGTGGTATCTTTTTATTTGAATATAAAATATGGAATTTATTTTTAGTCCTAAAAAAGTACCTTAAGAGTCATCTAGTTTGTATTATAAAGAAGAAGAAACTGAGCTACAGAGAGATGGTGAGTTATTCAAATCATAAAAAAGGATCATGATAACATCTCACATATGAGTATCAGTTGAGCATTCATCTCAGGCTAGTAAGGGAATGGAGACTAAAGGAGGTTTCATTTACTGAGTTTGTGGCTTTTTTAAACAAAATTGGAACCTAATACTAAGGAATTCTTCAGTCTAATGCCCATAGTGTGGAAACTGGAATTGATTCTTGACCTGCTAAGCCACTGCCCTTTTTGAACACCATAATATGAGTTAGTCTTGAACATAGATATAAAACAGTTTTTCTATTCACTCTTCTGCCCTAAAAACCCAATCACTACATCAAGCCTTCCATAGATGAGGATGAAAAGTACAAGAAATTAAAGGTCAAACTTCTTGTTCCTAAGCATCATTTCTGCTGCACAGATTCCATCCACTGAGCATGTCCAAGCTATTGCCTCTACCTCTAATTTAGGTAATATATTGAATAGATGAGATTCAATATTTTCATGTTAAAATTATCCTTTTAAAAAGTAGCACATAATTGTGCATAGAAACATCATGCCATAGTGGATAAAGAGTTGACCATAAAGCGGGGAATAGTTAGATTCAAGGTCTGACTTTATGCACTGGGAATCAACTAGATGAATTACCCTTTCTGATGAAATCACAGATCCAAACACACACATATACATGCACTTTATTTGCATATATAACTATATACATATATACATATATACGTATTTGTGCTTTTTTCTCCTTCATAGAACATAGTGACATGTGTTCTAAAAATATTACAGAGGGCATATGCAGAGTCTATTTATAATTAGAGGATAAGTGCTGTAATATCTTATCATATATTTTTATTTCTCTCCTGGGGAGGGGAACAAAAGAAATCTGTTTCAATGAAGGTGTTTTCATTAATTATATTGTATTTATCATGGGTTCTCTCACCATATCTTGAAATATTAAAACAATATATTATACCTCAGATGATTATTTAGCTAAATGCTTTAGGTCTTTTAAAGTGCATCTTTAATGATTTTTGGCCCTTCCATTTAGGGCTGGTACTTTATTTCATTCGAAAGAAAATCCTGAAGTTTCAGTGTTTAAAGCATTCTTCAAGTGCTAGAAGAACAAGTCAGAGATTTTATCTCTTGTTTTGTATCAGCCTTCTGGTCATAAGATAATTACCCAGGAATTTACTGTCTGTCATGTCCTGATGGAGGCAACTACAGAAAGTAGCACCTGGATCTCTGAAGGAAAAAAAATGCACAGGTGATCCCTACTGTTCCAAACAATGGAAGCAGTATTATATACCACTCCCTGAAAAAGTACAGGCAGAAAAGAAAATTTCTGTTGCTCTGATATCCCTGTGTTCAACTTTAAGGTCAAAGAGAGTTATAGGTAGTAATTTCAAGTTATTGCTGCTGGAGACACCTCATAGATATTATATTAAATGAGATGTTCTCTTCAAAGGTAAAATACATACTTCAGTTGCAGCTGGGAACCACTCATAATGTCAGCACAGGTGAGGAGACAATATTAATCTTTCAGAAAAGTGGATTTTAAGATGGATGGCAATGATCATGACCATGATTAGCTAAAACTCTGATTCATTGGGAGGGATAAATAGTATTAGTATATATATTCCCTTCATCAAGTTGCAGATGTCTGTGCATCATACGTGACAGCACCTCACAAAGATCACATTCAATTAGAAGGCCTCTGAAACGGTAATGGATTGCTAAAGGATAGAGGGAGATAGGAAGGAGGACTATCAATGCTGCTTAGTGTACCAGAAGTTTTGTTCGGAACTAGATTTCTATTAAACACAGTGTGAGATACTTGGTTTGTGGATATTTTTGCTCTTTCCTCTTTTGTAGCACACTACCTCCTACTCTATAAAGGAACCATCAGGATTGTGAGCATGTAGTAACAATGAAATCTCCAGGGATCAAGTACTGAAGATGGCAGATGGGGAGCTAGAGAATTATGGAGTACATTCCCAGGAGATGTGAAGTTAGAATTGTGGAGTAGAATCTCAGGAAGTTAAATATGAATCTCCAGGAGATCCTGGTAAGTGATAATAAGGATGTGTAGGGGGAAAAAAGTAATTTAAGACTAAAAGAACAAACACACTTTTAAAAAACCTGTTGCATTTGATTTTGTATATCTCACAATATATTTAAATATAGTTATAGTACAAATTTAATTACTACAACATTTGAAGTATACAGATTCATTATACTAGCAAGGTATTGAGAGGAATTTAGTATACAGAAATTTCTATTTATTTACTTGTAGAACCCAGGTCAGGAGAGTACTGTTGTCCATTACCAGAATTATGATTACCAGTATAAATGATCTTGTTAAGCACAACCTTTTATTAAAGAGGTAATCATTACTCAGAAGAATAGAATCAAAGCCACAAATAGGGTGAAATCACTGGAGCTTTGCCAAAGGATGGTGAATTTATCTTTTTCTAATATCAAAATGTTTTTATTAATTTACTTTTAGTTTTCAACATTAACTTCTACAAGCTTTTGAGTTTTAAATTTTCTGCCTCTCCTCCCCACCTCCCTCCCCAAGATGGCATGCAACCTGATATAGCTCTACTTATGTAATCCTATTAAACATATTTTCATATTAGTCATGTCATAAGGAAGAAATAGAACCAATAGGAGGAACCACAAGAAAGAAGAAACAAAACAAAATAAAAGAACAAAAAGCAAATAGTATACTTTGATCTTCAAACTCCATAGTTATTTCTCTGTATATGGATAATATTTTCCATCCTGAGAATTTTGGAGATGTTTTAGATTTTTACATTGCTGAGAAGAGTTAAGTCTATCAAAGATAGTCCTCACATAGGATACCTGTGACTGTGTACAACGTTCTCCTGGTTCTGCTTATTTCACTCAGCATCAGTCCACACAAGTCTTTCCAGGTTTTTCTGAAGTCCGCTTGCTCATCATTTCTTATAGCGTAATAGTATTCCATTACATTCATATAACACGACTTCTTCTGCCATTCCACAATTGATGGGCATTCCCTCAATTTCCAATTATTTGCCACCACAAAAAGAGCTGATATCAATAATTTTTTTTGTACATGTGGGTCCTTTTCCCATTTTTATGATTTCTTTGGAATACAGCTCTAAAAGTTAAAGGGTATGAATAGCTCCAAATTGCTCTCCAAAGTGTCTGGATCAATTCCCAACTCCATCAACAATGTATTAATGTTCCAATTTCCCCCCATCTTCTCCAACATTTATCATTTTCCTGTTTTGTCATGTTGGCCAACCTGATAGGAGTATTTTTGTGGTACCTCAAAGTTGTTTCGGTTTTCATTTCTTTAATCAATAGTGATTTAGAGTATTTTTTCATATGACTATAGGAACATAGTGAATTTAGAGAACACCCATTTGACTAGACATTGACAGCACACAGTCCTTTGACATCATGGTCAAAACCATATAGCCCTTAGTTTTCAAGATTCACTAGCTAAAATAGGAAGCTGTCAGATTACCAGCAATCTGGTAAGAATATCCCGCAGACTCTGCTACTCCACCTCACTAGGTGGCTCTTTGTATTTTATAGTACTTGTTTAGTAGAAAAACGTATGTAATGGAAGAATCTCAGAGTTGGAAAGAACCCTCAAAGCCATCTAGTCTAAGTCATATATATACAAGAACTTCCTATCTAACATGCCCAGCAACTGTTCATTAAACCATTCTTTCTTGAAGACATCAAGAGTGGGGGAACTTACTATCTCCCAAAGCATCCCATTTGTCTTTTAATAATTGCAATTGTTAGTAGGGTTTTATTTGTTTAAATGGGATTTTATGTGTATTTACTAAAAAGTATTTTGGGGGAATAAAATAATCAGTAAATTTCAGTAGCATATTAAGGAAAATTTAATTCAGAAATATTGAATTGTAGATAATTAAGGAAATCATTAAGATAATTGTATCCTGAATCAGAAAAAATTCAGATATAAGGTACAAAACTGACTTTTCTATTTAAATTTAGTAAATAATTATTTCAATAATGTCAGGTGCACATGCATAGCTCCTTTGCAATAGCCTGAATCTTACATGTAGGGATAAATATAGGAATTTTATGTTTTGAAAGTTAAAGTGAAAACCAATATGAGTGAAACAAAGGCCTTTGAAATTTAATTGTAGTTGGAAAAAAATATAAATATCAAGCCTACTTTTGAGTCCCCCAAAGGAGTAGGCATCATATTGTACTATAGTATACTATACCATACCATACTGTACCATACTGTACCATACAATATTATACTATGAAATAATAGTACTATAATATCAGTCATGTTTGAGAAAGTACCCAGTAAGCATACATTGATACATTTTTCATAACAATCATCAACATTGTTTATAATGGTTCAATAATATAGATGGGCACATTATTTCTTTACATTCTAAATTTAAATACAGAAGAAACACCATCTACTAAGTGGTAAAATTACTTCTCTAAAGACATATTTTCCCTGATGATATGTCTTGCAAGCTCTAATTACTTGGAGTCTTACAAGCTTTTAACTTAAAGTATTACAGTATGACATAGAAAGTATTTTAAATACCTGCTGGAAAGAGAAAATTTGCTCTGCCACCAGGCTATTAGCAGTAGAATAAAATTTCCCAACTTTGTCAATCTTACTTGAATGATCAGACAGGGAAGCATATTAGAGGATATCTTGCCTTATTCTAATATTAAATACTCCATAAAGGTTTGTGAAATGAATGGGAAATCTAATACCTTCAGGAGAATAAAATGTTATTAACTTAGTAAGGAACTGGAATTCTCCAAAGATAGAAGTACTCTCCCACAAAAACACACACACACAAACACATAAACTGCTACAGCAGGTAGTATACCTGAAATTTCAGAAGGTGTGAAGAAATACAGCACTTAGGATAGCCATTGTAAGATTGCAAGAACAGATTGAGACTCATTGTGGGACACGAGTGATATAAGCAACAGGCCTTTGTGAAAATACAGAGGAAATCCACACATTTCATAAAGATCTATCTAACCTACATATTTCAAAAAATGGAACCTCCCTATAAACTATGACTGGCTTACCAAACCCTAGTCAATTCCAGTGAAATAATGAAAGATTTAAAAAAGATGTAAAAGTTTCTTTTGGAACTAAATGGACTAATACATTCACTTTGAAAGTGACAGAAGTTTTAATGGTGTTTGTTTCTCTTTCTCTAAGTAGATACAGACTGTCTTTCATACTTAAAGCATGGGAAGTGAGCTCCCTAGGGGAAATAGGACTGAGGACTAAAGTGGGAATAATAAAAATTAAAAAAGGTAAATGCATGGGGAAGTAGGGCTGTTATAGGGAAAGATCACTGGATGTGATTGAACTTCTAGGTTTAAGTAACTACTCTACTTGCTAGCTATGCAACTTAAGGATAAGCCCTCTATTTCTTAGAGCCTCTGTTTTATAAATTTGAAATAATACTTGCATTACTGAGATGGTTTAGTTGATGTAGAGGTAGCCTCAAAACCAGGATCACTTAGTGTTAAGTCCTCTGACATACATATACATGGTTATGTAATGCTGGCAAATCATTTAAATTGCCAATGCTCTAAGCATCTCCTAAATAAAACTTTCTATTGCAGAGAAGGTTCTGATCTCCATTGGTAGAAGGATTTTCCTCACTCTGGAGATCCTTGTACCAATAAAATTACAGGTTTAGTCTCTATCCATAATATTTACCTTACCTAAAACATAAGTTTTTGTTTGGCCCAAACTTGTGTAATTATTGGTCTTTAGAAATCAAATGTGGCAACTCTTTCCACTGATGCATATCAGCTACCCCTCAGTAACTTAGAGTCCAAGTTAGTAAATGTGGGTAACTAAGGAACTATGATGTCCTGTGGTCTAATAATTTATCAGAAACAGTATTTAAATTTAGTTCTTCCTAACTTCTAGGCTAGCTGTCTCTCCAGTGAATTCTATTACTTTACAGGGTTGATCAAAGGGAAAAGCTTTGTGAGTTACAAAGTACCATATAAATGTTAACTGTTATCATAGATTTAGAGGACATACATCACCTTAAAGAGAGACTTCAGTTGAGCCCTGAGGATAACTTTGTCCTTAAGGATCCTAAGAGGGATGTAGTAGGTGAGGAAGATATATCATAGCACCAAAACTTAAAGATTGCTGATTTTTCTGACTACAATTACTGCACAGGAAAGGTCTTTGAAGGAAACATATTAAATTATATCAAGAGGGCAAGTTAGTAAGATGAAGCCCATGCCTGATGAAGAAGTGTTAAAGTAAGGAATGGTAATTTTAGTAATTCCTCCACAAAGTAAGAAATGCGGGGTTGTGGGAGTTCTGTAGGTGTATAGAATTTTAATGTTCTATATGTGTAATAAATTGAAGTGAAGTGGATAGCAGAAAATAAGAAAATGTCTCTTTTCTAGAATGGGAGAAAATGGCCAGAATATTGGGTCTGTGCTTTTTCTATAGAAAGTTAGTTCCTTGCAAACTTGAAGCTGGTAATTGGCAACAGGAAGAGAATGGCGGTTGTAGAGAAAGTATTTCAAGTGCAGTAGTTGTTAGCACTGGAAATATTTCAGAATTGAATGTAAATTGAATGTAAGAAATGATGAGCAGATTGATTTCAGAAAAACATGGAAAGATTTGAATGAAAGAATAGAGAAATAAGGAGAACCAAGAGAATATTATATATAGTAACAGCAATATTGTTTGAAGAATAATTGTGAACAACTAAGTTATTCTGAATATTATGAATGCTAAAATCAATTACAAAAGACCTATGAAGAAAAATGGTATCCACCTCTAGAGAAAGAACTGCTAAAAAGAAGTATGCATGGTATGGTTTTAAATGTAAACATAGAATCATATATGTATATACTTACATGCACACACACACATATATGTTTATATAAATATATGGCATTTATGAATTAAAATGTAACAAAAATTAATTTTATTTTATTTTTTAAAGAATAATTGAATGGAAAGGAGATATTCTTATTACTCACAGGAATTTTAAACTGGAAAGAGTGTGGTAGCCAAAGACTTTTCTACCACTTCCTACACATATTTATACTTAAAGATATTTGGGATAGAAAATAATCATTATAATTCAATGCAACTTAATTCAATTTAACTCAAATTAAATGTCTACTGTGTACATAATAATTTATGAGTATTTGGAGATAAAAAAAAGAAAAATGAAATAGTCATTGGCATCAATGATTTTACATTCTCTAAGGGATATGACATGTATGTAGACAACTAAACATATAAAATGTAATACAAAGAAATTTTAAGAGGTAGAAAGCACTGATACCTGGAGATACTAGGAAAGGACTTATGTAGTACATAACACCTTCCTGGGCTTTTACCTTAGCAATGACAAAATAGGATGTATCATTGGGGATGGAAAGTAAGTAGAGTTACTTTGGGATTAAGATAAGGATTAGAAGTGAGTATTGAATTGCAAATAAATGAATTGTGGAGTGACATGATCAGAAAAAAATGTTGATGAAAAATTATCTCAGCAGAAAAACAAAAACAATTGGACATCACAAAGAGGAATTTGTTTGACTTATCTTTGAGGAACTGGTGACTTGCATCCGGTGGCTGCCCCTTCCTGTGGGAATCTGTTGAAAAACAACAATAGGAATAATTTTAATAACTTAGTCCATAAGACGAAGGAAGATAATGGATGATAGAGCAATCCAGAGATATTGGTGGGTCCCTCTGAACTCTGAAACTCAGCAGGAGTTGATGTGAACAGAAGATGCCTTGTCCAGGAGCTGGGAGAGGAAAGAAGCAAATCACGTTGCCTCACCACATAATACCGTGTGGACTTGAGAAGAATACACCTTTTCTGCTTGTTGCAAGGAGACCACAAATCACTCCAGTAAACTTACCACATGAAGAAAGACAGTGGAGAGAAAGAAAAGCCAGAGCCTTAAGATTTACAAAGTCATATGTTCGGGGCCTTGCAAAAACAAATTCTGAGATAGATTCTTAATGGTTAAGATGATTGATCTGGTCCTCTGGGGAGGGGGGAGATGACTGCCATATTCTAGAGGAGGGAGACGAGAGTCAGATATTAGCAAAACAGAGTTGAGCATATCAGGGCATCTGCTGAAGAAGAATCATCTGTGGGGAGACATAAAGCAAAGCTAAATAACATTGTCAGCAAGAGGATTGGTGATAGTTGCTGTAACAGAACATGGTGAGCTCAGGGGCAGCAATGGTGGCAAGACTGATAACACCTAATAGGAATTAAAGAAAATTCAACAAAGCAGAGGAGGAGAACAGTGGATGGAAATATTGATGCGGATGAGTAGGAAGCAATCAAAAGAGTATAGATAGAGTAACTACAGAAAGTAGTTCTGAAATGGGAAACTAAACCTCAGTGAGGTGCCATCCAGTACAATATCATAATTCATGGAGACGATATAAGTCTCTGGGGGAAAGTTGTTTTCATGGTCATGGATGTGAATGCTGTATATTCCTATTTTCCTAAATTCATTAATCTTCCAAGATTTGTATCTAAGAGGAATTCAATAAGCATATCATCTGTTTTTCTTAAAGCCTTTGATTAACATATTTAATAGAAGAAGGACAGTGGAGACCTAGTTCATTTTTTTTTTTGCTTTGAATATGTTGACTTTGTTGATGGAATACAGCATAGAATTCTTTGATTCTCCCCCCTACTACAAGGATTCTTTAGCTCAAGGACTGTGAATGAGGCATAGATCCAATGTATAGGGAAATAGGTTAGACATGTGCACACTCCAATTGTAGATTTTGGCTGGTGATAAGGATCAGTGATTTTCCCATTTAGTCCTTGTAGGTTATGTAGAACGAGAAGTCTACTATATGGTTGCTATTACTATACTCATTGTCATACCAGGAAATACTTGACAAAATGTGCATGAAGTGAAATGCCAGCAGCAACATCAAAAGTAGAATAGTGAGTGTCATTGTTAAAGTCATAATATACAATCTGGTCCTCTTCAAAGGTCCTTTCCGTGCTTGCTTCACCATTTTATTGATTTCATATATGGCAGGTTTCACCAGGGAACAGGTTAGATCCACAACAAATAAATCAGGAATAAGAACATAGAAAGACATGCATGTGAACGTCCCATTCAGCTCCGCTATTCCCTATAGCATTAGCACATTAGTGGAAGCAGGGATGTTGGTTTGGGTAGCACCATATTCATCATGCCATAACTTGTCAGAGGGGTCACCTACTGTCTTCTAGGTAGCAGTAATGTCATGGTCCATGGTCAGGAGTCCTTCAATGACCTTGGCCCAGGTGGCCAAGCAATTGGTAGTACCAGAGGCGTTGTTGACAATCTTAAGGGAATTATTGTTTTTCATCATAATGAACATAGTGGCAACAGCAAAAGGTCCAGAGATTATAATATGCTTAGCTCCACCTTTCAAGTTAGTCCTAACCTTTTTCCATAGTGGCGAATAAACCAGTGGATCTATTACATATTTAACTCTGTTTAATTTTTGTGGGATTATACTTTTGCAAGATAGTAATGGCTTTTACATTGATCATAAACTTTCCATTCTATGCTTTAATAATTCCCTTGAACTTGCCATGTGGAATCACATTGGAACATGTGAATCGTGTAGGTGAAGCTAATGAAGGCATCATTGATGGTCACAACATCCACTCTCCCTGAGATGAATGCAGCCCTGATACCAGACACCCAATACAATCAAATCCATTGACTCTAGCCTTCATTATCTTGTCTCAGTGATGCTGCTAGAGTAGTGGATCCTAGCAATGAGTTTAGGAGAAGTTCTAAGAGCCCTACTACTTTCCAAAGAGAACTCCTTATAATGTTATATTGAACCATTAATGACTTTTTTTTGGATAGAATCCAGTTCAACCCTACAAGCATTTATTAAGTGCTTATTATTTGTAAAGACAATTTGCTAGGTTCTAGAGACATATGTAAAAAAAAAAATCCTCTCCCTCTATAATAAGGAGCTTACATTCTTTTGATTCTAGACAAATAACCTTAATTATACTCTTGTCCAAAATACAATTTTTTTAAAATTTATTTTTCACAATTATAGCGTGAAAACCTACGTTAAATATCTTGCCGAAATGCAGATGGACCATAACTATGGCATTTTAATTATCGTAGTATAGACAACTTGCATAAAAAAAGAAAATGACATTAATCTGGAATTATTTGTTCCTAATAAATTCATGCTAACCCTTAATGACTACCTCTTCCCTTTCTAAGTACTTATAATCCACCTGGATTATAAGAGTTTTACCTGGAATTAATACCTGGCACATTAATCTCACTGGCTTAGGGTTTGAATTAACTGCCTTTTGCCACTTCATGAAAATCAGGACATTTCCTTTCTTCCAGTTCTAAGATCCCTCTTCCTACTCCCAGATTAAAAAAGAAAAATCACTGATGTTTATTAGGTAATCTTATTTAAAAAAAAAATTCAAATTACACCCTCACATTCTTTCAGTACTCTCAGATTAAGCACTTCTGAGTTGAGTCTCAAAAACACTGTGAAGAGCTAGGTTCTTGCTTGTTTAGTTTCAATTTTCTCAACTAGTTAGTTCTAAACTTCACAGTTTGAAGATTCTTTTCTTAAGCAAAGAGAACAAACAAGGAACTTCCTTTCCCCATTAAGCAGGAGTCCACTTACTTCCCCTGATATTGTTTCTTCAACTTAGCTTTAAAAAATCAATTTTATTTGAATTTATCAAAAGTCTCAGCTCATTCTTGGCAATAATATTCCTGATTCTGTTCTTATAGGAACTGACAATATTCTCTGAAAATGGACAAAGCAAAAAGGAAGAATGGAGACTTTAACAGTTTTAAAATAGTAACAGATGGGTTGCTAATACGATCCTCCATTTCTAAATTATCAGAAGTTTAGATTATGTAACATGATAAATCCACTTCCAAATGAATAGTTATTAGAGTAGTGCTTTATACTCTTTATTTTTAAAATGTCTTAAAATAATAAACTCATAATTATTTGCCTAAATTTCCAAGGAAAAGAATACAATATTATTTTTTCCATTTACATACGTCCTTGTCAATTAAAATAGTAAAGGTGCTTTCTAAATATTTTATACCCTGGGAGAGATTTGTGGATTTCTAAATTGGTGCTACCACAATGTTACAGAATAGGGTATCATGTCTGACAAACGGTGAGAATGTATGTGTACGTGTGTGTGCACACACACACAAGTACATATGTGTGTGTGTTGGCTTTGGTGCATATATAAATATTTAAAACTTGTTATTAAATTTATGTTCTGACTTGTTCTCTGATTGACTCCCCATTTTCTTATTGATATTTTACAAGGATACAAAATATCCTTTATTGAACATAATCATAATTAATAATATGAATAAATAATTTTAATAACAAATCAAAAACTTTATTTTCATCATGATTTATTAATTATGTACATAGAACCTTTTTGAACACTTACGTCAAATGATATCAGCCTGCTATCTGTTCTTCCCTAGATTTTGTTCAGTCTTCCTACTTATTATTTCTACTTTAATCAATCATCATTTTTGCTAATCACTTATCTCTTCCCTCCTTCCTTCTTTCCTTCTTCTTTCTTCCTACTTTCCTTTTCTCTGTCTTTCCTCCATTCTTCTTCTCTTTTCCCCTTTCTCTCTTTCTCTCTCTCTCTCTCTCTCTCTCTCTCTCTCTCTCTCTCTCTCTCTCTCTCTCCCCAATACACACACACACACACACACACACACCAGTATGAAGAAAGACCAGTATTCTGATGATATAATGATATATGATCACTGGGAACACTGAGACCTTGCTGGGTAGGGATAAGTTCCCCTTCTATCGATTCTCCTATAAGTTCCTACTTAGCACTGCGTATAGAGTGAGCACTATAAATATGCTTGTTAACTTTTTTAAGTTGTATCTTTCTCAATTTTTCAATAGCAGGAAAATCTCTATCTCTCACTCTCTTAGGAAGTGATGATATAGACAATGGAAATGTATAGGAATTTCATAAGGGAAATTTTCTTTGAGAAATAGGATGGCTGAGATCAGGGTTTCTTAATATGGAGGTCCATGAGTTCATTTGTTTTTAATAATATTCTGATAACTATATTTTAAAATATGCAGCTTCTTTTGTAATTTTAAAATTTTATTTTTTGCATTTAATAACATTTTTCTGAGAAGGGGTTTTTAGGTTTCACAAAACTGTCAAAGGAGTTCATTAGATAAAAAAGTTTAAGAACCCCTTGCCAAGACTATTTGGCCATGATTTCAGCGTCAGAATAAAGCAGCCAATTGTCATCTACTTAAACTGAGCCTAAAGAAAAGTAGCATACTCTGTCAGAATAAATTGCATTTTAAAAGTTTGCCTAACTTGCAATTAATGATTTGTAAATGAGTTCTGGAACTAGGTGATGATCATCCTTTTTATTAACCTAAGTACCCAATATCAATTTTCTTTTTTCATCATTATTTTTTTGTTAAAATGCCTATTTTACTCAAATTCATTTCTTAACACTGATTTTCTCTGACCTTCTTCTGTGATTTAGTCTCAATACAGATTTTTCTTGGTATGTCAAATAAATTTTGGAGGAGGAACAGCTTGTAAAAATAGTTCACCAAAGGTATTGGTAAGAATGAAGAAAATACATGCCATCTATATTCATTTCCTTGTGACCTGATTCTCTCTCACTGCATGCTTTATTGTCTGTTCTCATATTAATGCTAATAAGTTAATTCATAGATGATTCAGACTAATTAAATTACCATGTACTATAGTGCTTACATGCTGTGATACCTTCTGCACTCATTTATTAATGACTATATAAATATAAAATTGTTACTTTTATTATAAGTCCAAATTTCACTGTTGAAAGTATGAATACTTTAATAATTCTGCTACAATTAATTTTATCTCATCCAAATCAAGACACTAATTGAATAGGAAACTAAGATTACTCTCAATATTAATGAAATTAATTAAGCAATTGAGAGAAAAAACATAACCTGAAGATAAACTTGTCATTTCTGGCTTGATACATGAATGTTTTCTGCTTTGTTTTTTATTTGTTTGTTTGTCTGCTTGTTTTTTTGACTTTCATATATCTCAAAATGTTTTGGGCATTTCTCATTATTTTCTCCAATAGCACTTCAATTGTTTTCACTCTGTAAGTTCAAGTTTTGGTTGACATTTTTTATTATTCTTCCTTTAAAATTATATGCTTTAAAATAACTCTAACAACTACCTATGGCAAAGTTTTGTATTTATTTTTATTTTTAATTCACATACACCTATTGCATTATTTGTTTGTCATGTGTATTTGACATTTTTCACACTTGAAATTCCTAGCTGTCTACATTTTTATTTCCCACTGTGATCACTTTCTGCTCAATAAATATCTATTCAACAAGTATCTGATGATAGATGGGTTGCCATTCTCTCAGTTATTCTCCTGCCATTTATTCCTTTCTACTTAACAGCTTCACCCCTGTCTTCTGAGCTTTCACTGTCTCTCAGACTTCTTCCTCTTTTTCTGGACATTCCACTTGTTGGCTTTCTCTGCATTTTGCCCCATGCTCTCTGTTGCTGAAAGCTTGGCTTAAGGATGGAAGATGGTAATCTAACTATGGTGTAACTTGCATAACTGTCAAATAATGGATACTTCACAAATTTATTATAAGCATATGAAACATTAATATATACAAATAAGTTTTTATTTCTAACTGTTCACATTTGAAAAGTGTGTATTTCTATGTGCATGTGCTGCTCACATAGGCTATGTGTATGCTCACAGGAAGCACTCCAAATGTGGTTCACAGTGATGCGTAATTATATCTGGAATATTAACCCTTTCCCTTCAACAGAAAATTTATTTCCTGTCAAGAGGAGAACAGGAAATTAGAGGCACAAAGTAGGCTGTTCTGTTTTCCTCTGAGAGGCGATTCTAGACAAGAAATATATTGGGCCCCCTAAATCAGAGGTGGGGAACTTGCAGTCTTGAGGCCACATGTGGCCTGCTAGGCCCTTAATTAAGAGCAGCCATTTGACTGAATCCAAGATTCAGAGCACAAATCACCTCAAGTGGCCTTGATGCCACAGGTACCCCATCCTTGCCCTAAACATTGTTAGTCTATGGGAAATAATCTTTAGTTTCAAGTCACTTTTTCTTGGTGGCCATCACTTAATGGGAAAGCAATGTACCAAGTTATATCTAAAGGCTTGATTCTTTCCCAATAAATGCTAATTACACAGAGCATCATAACTAACTAATAAGAAATAAATCCACTTATTCAAGCTGAAAGTAAAAAGAAATCAGAGAAATTATGCAGGCTAGAACATACCAGGGCAATTGTCAATACAAAAAATAAATGGGCATTCCCACTGGAAAGAGAAGGAAAGAGAGAGGAAAATAATAAAGGAAAGAAGAAAAGAGGCAAAGAAAGAGAGACAGATAGACAGAGAGAGAGAGAGAGAGAGAGAGAGAGAGAGAGAGAGAGAGAGAGAGAGAGAAACTTTTGCTCCCTCCTGTTTTGCTTCCCTGAAAAGAGAGCCTGGAGCTGTCTTTTTTTTCTTCTCTCAAAGCAATTAAAATAAAATAAAAACTTTCATCCCCCAAGATCTCACTAATGTCATCTTTCATACAGCCATGAAAAATTATCTCTACCAATGAGAGTTTTATGCAATGCTTAGATTTAAGCTCTAGGTTATGCATTAAATTGTTTAGTCATTTTTCAGTCATTCCTGATTCTTTGTGACCCCATTTGAGGTTTTCCTGGCAAAGATACTAGAGTGGTTTTCCAGTTCCTTCTCCAGCTCATTTTACACATGAGGAACTGAGGGAACCAGAATTAAGTGACTTGTCCAAGATCACATAGCTGGTAAGTAATTATTTGATGTCAAAATTTGATATGCCTTTCCTTCCTAGTCACTACCTCCAAGTCTCCACAAGGATTCTTTCTCCATTCATTTTTTCATCTTATTTTTTAATAGGCAGTGTATTTGTATATTTCTGTTTCTAATTTTCACACTATCCATACTTAATAAACATATTTTCACATTATTTTAGCATATCATTAGTTGATTTAAATTATATTTTATTATCATTATCATCTACCACAATTTGTTTAGGTATTTCCCTATTGTTGAAGACTTAGTCTGCTTTCATTGTTTAATTTGCAAATAATTCTTCCCTAAAAGTCTTTGAAAATTTGCTGTATTTTTAATATAACATTCTTAGGATATATCCCCAATAATTAACATATTTTGTAAAGGAGTATTGTTGTTGTTGTTGTTGTTGTTATATTATATTTTAGCCATGATGCCAAATAATTTTAAAGATATTCTATAAACCTGCTATTCTACCACCAATAAATAAGTGTTGCTATTTCATCAAAATGCTTCTAATATTTAAAGTTTTTCCCACGAATTATTTTCCTCAAATTAATTAGCATAATTTCCTACTTCAAAGTTGTCTTAATTTTTCTCTTTCATTATTATCAAGTTTTTATCATGCTTTCAAGTGCTTAGTAGCCATTACATTTCCTCTTTTGAAAACTGATAATAGAATGTAACAAAGATGTAGTACAGCCCAGTTCTGTTTAGAAAATATTCAAAGATCAATGAAGAGAAACAATTTGAGTAGGAATTGGAAAAACTGAAAGAGAAAAAAATAGGCTTTCAATTTTCTAGGCAAAGGGTAGCAAAGAAAAATACTCAAAGTGCCAAGGGCATATGGAAGAGAGATTGAAATAGGGTTTTAGTCCACAGACTGTTATTCAGGCCTGCATCTGTGTACCCAGGACAATGAAATCAATTGCTTTGGACCTATGGAGACTTCTAATTGGGAAGCTCCAACCAGGGAGAAGTCTGCAGTTCAATTAAAACTAAATATAAACAAGGGTCAAAGGTTTAGAAAACTTTGATCAAGAAAGAAGAAATCCAACTTTCTCCTACCCCAATATTCTTTGGGCATTTTGTATGTTATAGGTGCCTGGCTTGACCCATGCTGAGATATTTGAGGAGCACAAAACCTAATATTTGTAGAAATCAGCAGCAGCATGCCAGAGAATACAGATTATAATCAAAAAAGGTTACAACATCCCCTCCAGAATTATACAGATCCTGGTCATAATGCAAATATCAGAAGTAATGGCTGATGAAATAACTAAAAATAAATGAAAAGAAACAAAATATGAAGAACTATAATCGATGCCTTTATCTTGGATGCCCAAGATACAATCTCAGAAGAAGAGAGTGACTACAACATTTACAAGACAGACTTCAAAGAAAACTCAGCTTGGTTATCAGTTCAGCTAGAAAAAATAAAGTAAGAGGTTTTTTTTAATTTTTAAATGATATTATATATGAAGGTGAATCACTGGAGGTAATAATTAGAAAAAAAATGAAAACATTGAGAGGAAATACTTAGAAGGAAAACTAACTATTTAGTACATGAGGTACAAAACCTTAACCAAATAACAGGTTCCCTTATATAAACCAATAGAACCTAATGCATGAATAAGAAAACAAGAAAGATTAAATCAAAAACTTAAACATATGGGGTAAATGGTAAGGGTCCTCACATAAGATAATATTGACCTGGGGTGACAGGGAACTAAAAAGTATTAGAATATTTGAATGTCATATTCCCTTCCCCCAAAAAATAACCTAGAAATCATATTTTTTTTTAAATCATGAATAGAAATGTTAGAATTTTTAGACATGGAAGGTAAAACTTTTTTTTAAAAAAATAATCTAATGGTCACTTCCTGACAGAAAGCACAAAATGAAAATTCCTACGAATATAGTAGCCAAAAATCTAGAATTTCCATGTCAAAGGGAAAACAAATACTACGAGCACCTAGAAAGAGTTCAAGTACTAGAGAGTCACACTTAGGATAACACCAAATTTTATAGTTACTAGTATAATGAAAAAAGATAGCTTGGAATGTATCATTCTGAGAGACAAAATAGGATTACTCATAAGAAAAATGTTCATGGTAAATCTGAGTATAAACAGAGAGAGGAAAATTCATATTTAATGAAATATAAGACTTCCTACTGTTACTTATCTGAAGACCGGTGTTAAATTTAGATTTTGAAATGAAAAAAAAAAGATCAATCAAGAGAAAGGATAAAAAGTGAATAAGCTTGAGTAATTGAAATGGGCAATACAAAGGAAAAAAGTGTTTACATTCTTACAGGAGAAAAAGAAACACGTGTCCTCTTAGACCCTTAATATTACTGAGTCGTTTTGTTAAGTTTTTTTATGAACTTAGAAGAGGAAAGAAAAGGAATGGGGGAATAGATGTTGTAAAGAATGAGATAAAGAGAAGGAAATTAAATGATCTATGTGAAAAAGTAGAATACTATATAAGCAAGAACAGAGGGTTGGAGAGTAGGAAGTGTTTAAATCTTGCTTTTTCTTAACTGGTTAGAGGAGGGTAGAAGATACACAAAAATAAACACATGTAGACGCACAAAGAGTTTATTCTAGAAATGCATGCAATTCAATAAAGAAACAAGAGAGAACTGAGGAAAAGTGAGAGAAGGAATAAGAGGGAGTATGGATACACAAAAATTCAGAATATAGAAAAATTTATTAGAAATCAGACAATGCTATTTAGAAGAAACACACTTGAAGCATAAAGATTCAAACAGTTAAAACAAGTCATTAGAGCAAAATTGATTATGTTTCAGAAGAACTACAAAGGTATAAGCACATGTAAGCGGAAAAAAAGCAAAACCAAACTTCATTAAGAGATAAACAGGGAAATTGTATTATCTTAATGGCAACAAAAACAATGGATTATTAATAGTACATAATTTTCATACACTGAAAGCTAAAATATGTAGTCAGACAGTTAAACAACAACAACAACAATAAAACAAAAACCATTATTTACTGCCTACTATATGCTTACTATTTACTGAGCTAAGAGTTAAGGATAAAAGAAGGCAAAATGCTTCTTTAAAGACAGTCCTGATTTGAATGAAATCACATTCTAATGATAGAGAGAACACGCAAACAACTATGAAGAAAAAAAATACATAGTATAAATTGGAGATAATCTTTAGAGTTAAGGCACTAGCATTAAGGAGGAAAGGGAAAGACTTCTGGGAGGAAGTAGGATATAAGTTGTGTTTTGAAGAAAGCCAAAAGGTAGAGATGAGAAGGTAAACATTGAAAATATCAAGATTTAGGAGATGGAATGTCTTGTGAGAAGAACAACAAGGAAGTCAGTGTCACTGTATTACAGAGTACTGCAAAAGAGAATTTATTTTTTAATTTTCATTTAATTTTTATTTTTTCTCAATAACATGCAAACAAAAAATTAATAATCTTTTCTTTTTTAATTTTGAGTTCCATATTCTTTCCCTTCTTGCTTCCTTTCCCCTCTCCTTGAGAAGGCAAGTGATTTGATAAAGATTATACATGTGCAGCCTTGCAAAACATTGCTATGTAAACCAGGTTACAAAAAAAATACAGAAGAAAAGAACATTTCATTCTGCATTCAGTCTCCATCAGTTCTCTCTCAGATATGGATAGCATTTTTTCAACATAAATCCTTCAGAATTGTCTTGGATCATTATATTGCTGAGAATAGCTAAGTTACAGTTGGTCATCATACAATTTTGTTCTTACCTTGTTCAATATTCTCCTGTTTCTGCTCATTTCATATTATATCAGTTCCTATAGGTCTTCCCATGTATCCTGAAATTACCTTGCTCATTATTTTTATAGCATAATAGTATTTCAGCAAAATTTACAACTACTCATTCAGCCATTCCCCAGCTGAGGGGCATCCCCCAATTATCCAATTATTTGCCACCACAAAAAGAGATGTTATAAGTATCTTTATACATGCAGGCCCTTTTCATTTGTTTTTCTTTCATTTGAGGTGCAAATACAGTAGCAGTATTGCGTGGTCAAAGGGTATAAACAGTATCATAGCCTTTTGGGCATAGTTCCAAATTGCTCTGCAAAATGTTTGTATCAGTCCACAACTCCATGAACAGTGCATTAAAATCACTATTTTACACATCCTATCCAACATTTGTCAATTGCCTTTATGTCATATTAGCCAAACTGATAGGTAGTAGGTGGTACCTCAGAATTGTTTTTATTAGCATTTCTCTAACCAATAGGATTTAGAGCATTTTATATGACTGTAGATAACTTTGATCTCTTCTTCTGAACATTGCTTGTTCATATCCATTGACCATTTTTTTATTAATTAATGAATAATTACTACTTTGATGAATTTGGTTCAGATCTTTATATATTTGAAAGAAGTAGGCATTTATCAGAAAAACTTGCTGAAAAATTTCCCCCCAGTTTCCTATTTTCCTTCTTATCTTGGCTCAATTAGTTTTGGTTGTGCCAAAATATTTTTCAATTTAATTTTACAATTTACATCCCATTATTCTATTATTTCTTTGATCATAAATTCTTCCCTTTTCTATGAATTTGAAAGGTAAAATATTTCATTCTCCCCAAATTTTCTTATGATAATACCATCATTTACCTATTTTGATCTTTTCTTTGTGTATTATATGAGATGTTAGTCCATACCCAGTTTCTGCAAACTACTTCCCATTTTTTCCAGCAATTTTGGTCAAATAGTGATTTCTTAGAGTTCTACTTCCGGCAGCCAAGATGGCAGAATAAGAAGTAAGTCGCTCCCCCATCCCTTATTAACCTCTGAAAGTCCATAAAAATATCACCCCAGAAAAAACCCTGTAACACCTGTACCAGAAGAAAGATGGGTTGCAGTGGTCCTGTTGCCCAAAAAGTTTGAGGAATTGGAGGGAAAAGACCTCTCTTCCCTGGGAGAGGGGGGAGCAATATAGAACAAGAGATGTCCTAGCAAGTTAGCAGAAAGCCTCACTTCAGCATAGCAGGGGGATATCCTAAACCCCAGGTGGTGGGGCAGGCAAATACCAACACAAAGACCCCTGAGTACCTCTGTAAGGGTAGGGGCACCAGGAGAAACTGGCTCAGAAAATCACCACGTACCTCAGTGTTCTACAGCAGCCAAGTCTCCCAATGCCTCAGCAAAACTCTGGGAACCACTCCTTGGGAGAAATTCCCAGAAGAAGAAACATCCCACAGCAGCAAAACATGCATCTGAAAGGAGCCAAAGGAAGCCAAAGGAGGAAAAAGGCCCAGGTGAGAAGGCAACCTTCAGGGGCCAGACTACTCAGTCCTACCCATACATTTCCAGTGCTGCTGATTCCAGCCCAACACCAGGTAAGCTTTCAGAACCCTATAGCCTCTAACTGCCAGCAATTGAGGCCTCAGCACACAAAGCCAATGCCTAGGCCTCAGGCTCACAACACAAGAAGCTTGGGTCAGTATCCCAGCTTCCCAGCAGGAGAGCTCAATCTTTTTTTTTTTTAATTTTATTTTAATTTTATTTATTTTTAGTTTTCAACATTCACTTCCACAAGATTTTGAGGTCCAAATTTTTTCCCTATGTCATCCCTCCCCCATCCCAAGATGGATTGCATTCTGAATACCTCTTCTCCTAATCTGCCCTCCCTTCTATCTCTCTCCCCATTCTCTTATCCCCTTCCCAGTCAATTTTCCTGTAGGGTAGGATAGATTTCTATACCCCATTTCCTATATATCTTATTTCCCAGTTGCTTGTGAAAACAGGGTTTTTAACTTTTGTTTTTAAAACTTTGGGTTCCAAATTTTCTCCCTTCCTCCCTCCCCACCTACCCTCATTGAGAAGGCAAGCAACTCGATATAGGTTATACATGTGTAGCTATGCAAAACACTTCCACAGTAGCCATGTTGTGAAAAGCTATGTGTATTTCCCTTCATCCTATACTGCTTGCCATTTATTGTATTCTCTCTTTTGACCTGTCCCTCCTTAGAAGCGTTTGCTTCTGATTACCCCTTCCCCCAATCTGCCCTCCTCTCTATCATCCTCCTGCTCTCTTGTCCTCTTCCCTCCCTATTTTCCTGTAGGGTAAGAAAGATTTCCATACCCAATTGAGTGTGTATATTATTCTTTCCTTAAGCCAAATCCAATGAGAATAAGATTCACTGATGTTGTGTGATAACTAATGTAGATAAACTTAGCCCTTCTCAGCAATGCAAGGATTTAAGACATCTCCAATGGTCTCATGATGGAAAATGCTATCCACATTAAAAGAAAGAACTATGGTGTTTGAATGCAGATCGAAGCATGCTATTTGCTATTATTTCCATTCTGTTTCCTCTTTCTGGTGGTTCCTCCTATTGGTTCTAATTCTTCCTTATAACATGACTAATGTGAAAATATATTTAATAGGAATGTATATGTATAGCTTATATCAGATTGCACACCATCTTGGGGAAGGAGGTGGAGAAAAATTTAAAACTCAAAAGCTTATGGAAGTGATTATTGATAAATCAAAATAAATTAACAAAAAACAGTGATTCCTTGTCCCCAAATCCTCAATGTTTGACTTTGTCAAACACTAAATTACTATGGTCGTTGACTACTGTATATTCTGTACTAATCTGTTCATTGATCCAACACTCTATTTCTTGGCCAGTACCAGACTATTGTGATGATTACCAATTTTGTAATACAGTTTTTTTCTTTATTTTTCTTTGTTATTGATATGGTTAATTAAGTAAATAGTTTAATTAATACTGAATGAGTGCTACATTTCTAGTATAAAGTTGATATTGTCATATTGTATGTTTTTTGTTATGTATTGTTGATATTTTCTTGCTAATATTTTATTAAAAATTTTATATCAATGTTCACTAGGGAAATTGATCTATAATTTTCTTTCTGTTTTTGCATCTTCTAATTTAGGTATCTGCACCATATTTGTGTAGTAAAAGGAATTTGTTAGTACTCCTTTTTTTGCCTATTTTTCCAAATACTTTATGTAGTTTTGGAATTATTTCTTCTTTAAATGTTTGTTAGAACAGTAATGGCAATTTTGGGTGATGATTTAGTGTTAGTAACTTGGCTATTCTCAGCACTTCCAAGGCCTGCTGTTTGGGCATTACTTTGGATTTTGCTATGACTTCTGTGCTGTGCTCCAGACCCCAGAAAATCTCTTTCTTCTTGACAGCAAATCAGACTTTTCCTCCTGAAATCCTAAGTTGTCTTGGGCTAGAAAAAAAAAATTTCACCTGATCATTTGTTGATTCTGCTACACCAGAATTTTATTTGAGGAATCATTTTAGAGTTTTCTGGAGGGGAATTTGGAAGAGCTTAGCTGTGTGATTCTCCTCTCTACCATCTTGGCTCTGCTTCAACATATGGTTTTAATATATTATGTATGTCGATGTCCACTAGTAAAAGGGTAGGGGTTGGGAAGAAGATAAACTTTTTCAGTCAAGTGCCGTACTCATTGAGAATATATACTGTTTCAGTAGATAATAGATACCAAAATTTTTTTCACTGATTGATATGGATTGAGTGAATCTCAAAGGGAAAGAGGGTATTGAATTATGGTGGTGGAGGAAGAACCTGGAATTGTCAATGGGAAACAAGAATTATTACAACTCCTCCACATTGACCAATGAATTCAGGGGAATGAGTGAAAAATACAGTCAGTGTTGGAAAAGGTATCCAAGGAAGCTGTGTCATCTGAAAGGAACCAGATATCAGTGAGAGCCATAAGATAAAAAGAGTGTGAAAGGGGAAAAAATCTAACATGAAATGAAATCTTACATGAAATCTAACACCATGGAAAGAGTGGGCAGCTTTAGAGTATGACATTGCAGTGGGGAGAGTGCAGAAGTGTTGGGGAGAATGGGAACAAGACATTGGACAGAAATATGGGGGACAGGGAGAGAATAGTGTCATGAAGGAGAAGTGAGTATTTAGCATTTTCAAAGAACTCAGAGAGGTCAAGAAGGATGAATATTGAGAAAAGATAGAAATATGATATTCTATTACCTTAATATCACATAATCTATTTTGCCATTACTCAATTGATGCGCTTCTTAGATTGGCAATTAAGAAATTATAAAAACACCAAAGATTGCTTTTATAAAATTAAAAGATTTTTGCACAAAAGAACCAGTGTAGATGAAATTTGGAAAATGGTTAACTGGGAAGAATACAATTTTCAGAAAGTTCCTGTCATAAAATTTCTTTTCCAATTTATAAGAGGAAAGGATTCAAGATTTTTTGAGAATAAAAGACATTCCCCAAATTATAAAGTATCGAAGATATGAATTGGTCATTTACAAGAGAAAATAATCCAAGTTATCAATAATAAGATGGGAAAAACAGTTCTGTCACTAATAACTAGAGAAATACAAATTAAAGAAACTGTGAGGTTCCATCTCAAACCCATCAGCTTGGCCAGCTAAACAAAAAAAAAAAAAAAAATATTTAAAGGGACTCAAGAAAATAGACACATTAATAGACCCTTGGTAGACCTGAAAATTGGTCCAGTAATTCTGGAAATTATTTTAAAACAATGACCCCAAAGTCATCAAACCACACCTACTCTTTTACCAATGACACAATATTATTAGTCCTAAACCCAGAGAAAAACAAAGAGAAACAATGACAAGGACTCACATGTGCAAAAATATTTATGGCAGTTATTTCTTTGGATGGCAAAGAACCAGAAACTGAGAAGGCCATCAATTGAGTTGTGGTTAAACAAATTATGGAATAGTAATGTAATAGAATATTATTATGCCCTATGAAATAATGAAAGGTATGTTATCAGAGACATTTGAAAGATATGAAGAAAATTATGTAGAGAGAATGGATAGAATGAGGAGAATGATTTATATAATAAAAACAACATGTAAGCACAAACATCTTTGAAAGAATTAAGAACTCTTATCAATGCAGTGACTAGTAATCATTTCAGGGGTCCTAACGATGAAACAAGCTACATATCTCCCAGTACAATATTCTCAATATATTTATATGCTCAAGGTTCTTTATTTTTTCAAGTATGGGGAATAGAGTGAAGGTGGAAAGTTGAGAAAATAAATGTTTATAAATAAAAAATATTTCTAACTATGACACATTCATATTAATTTTGTGCTGTCAGGTTGAATGCATTATAATAAAAGCTTAAGCCTCATATAAACAGTTAAATATAGTGGACAGGATGCTCATATTGTATTAATAGGACGGAATCTCCCTTTCCTATGATAAACAGCTATCTTCTCCCCTGAATTGTTTTTGTTGTTACTGTGCATAGGAGACAAACGATGAAAAAGGAACCATGAAAGTCTTGTTCTGACATAACCTGGGCCTTAACATAGGATAGACTTTGGAGACATGATTATAAAAGTAATATAGTATTTTTTTTTAGTAAATATTGTCCCTACAGGCATTTTTTTCTTCCTTCTACTATCTTTGAAAAGCTAGTTGTTCTATTTTTCAAGTTTATAGCATCTAATAATAGCTGACAAGTGGAGGAGAATGTGAATAACAAATTAACTTAGAAATTGTGGAGGTCTGGAATTTTTTAGCCCATTCCTCAACTTCACAATTAATGAAAAGAAAGATTCATTAACCAAGAAATACATGTAAATTGGAGTCATGACTTGGTCCAGCCATTCTCAAATATAATTTGGAAAAATATAGGAAAAAGCTACTATACTATTGACATTCTTTGAAACTATGATTTCCTTTATGGCATCCTGGACAAAGGAGGTCAATGATGGGAAAAAAAAGAACACAAACTATTTTTCATTATTTTTTTCTTTAAATTTTCATTTCTAGACATAATCAAGGGATATGAACAGGTAGTTTTCAGAGGAAAAAGAAATCAAAGCTACCAACAGTTACATAAAAATATTCTAAATCACTAATAATCAGAGAAATTAAAATTAAAACAACTCTGAGTTACCACCTCACACCCATCAGATTAAGTAAGGTGATAGAAAATGAACATGGCACATGTTAGAGGTCATGTGGGAAAATAGGTAAACTGATATATCACTGGAGAGTTGTGAATTAGTCCAATTCTTCTGGAAAGCAATTTAGAACTAAATCAAGTAGCACCAATTTTTTTTTTAAATGCAGCACTATTTATGATAGCAACAAAAACGGAAACAAAATGGGCTTGCTTCCATTGGCTGAGGAAACTGTTGTTTTAACAATACAATGGATTATTATCATATAGTAAGAAACAACAACTATGTGGAATTCACAAAAAAGTTGAGAAGAATATGAAATACTACAGAATGAGGAAAGCAGAGACATATGACTACAATAATGCAAATTGTAATCATAATTGAAACAATCAAAATCTGACAAATTGTAATAAATATTTCCCTCCCCTCAGAGATCATAATAAAACATGTTTTGTTCCTTTTAGTAAAGATGTGAGGGTCTACATGTGTGGAATGTGGTGTATGTTGTCAGATGTGGCTGCTATATCAATTAATTTTATTTTTACTACTCATAGAAACAAAAAGCAAGGATAAAACAAGACAAATTGGGAAATCTTTGGCAGGTTTTATTTTTATATTTATTTTAAGGTTTATGTTACCCTCTCTGCTGTTTTCCTACTTAGGTAGAATGGTGTCTTATCTTTTTATATTAATTATTTTAAAATGCTAAAAGAAGAAACAGTGAGTTCTTATTCTAAATTCAACTAGATGTTTCTTCAGCTCAAAAATTCCACTATTTAGTAGTGTCATTCAAAGATAAAGGACTCATTATCATCCTCCACTAATAAAGAAGAAACATAGAGATAATAGAATTTTTTCTGTACTATACATGATAATATAAGATACCAACTCAAGATTTATGCCAATTGAAGAGTATATTAGATTTCCACAATTCAATGAAAATCTAAGGCAATTAAATTGCTTTTTTATAGCCTTCTTCTGCTTAATCCCCTAACTAACCTTTTAACTGTCTCCAGTGTTATCTGACTAGAGATTTATGTACCTTTTCATGTGCTTACCTTATGCCAAATGTTCTCTGACAAATTATTTACAAATGTTAATGCTCCAATTTGGCTCTGACAATGTATTAATTTAGGGCAGATTTGTTTTTAATTCATGTCCCCTTTTCCACCACTCTTCTACTCAAGGGATCAAATTAGAGTTATACATCAAAGAAAATGAAGTCTGAAATACTTAAGTAAATAAATGAAGGTATTATATTAAAATACAATGTTCAAAATTCCTTACATGTATAATGAATTGATTGTTTGTTCCCATTAATGTGTATGTGTGTACACCAAGTCAGGCAGTACCTGCTCTTGCCCAAAGCTTCTATTTGAACATCCACAGATAAAGATGGTGACAAGCTTGTGATTCCAATACATTTTGTTTCCTATTTCTTCAACATCCCTCTCTTGCTCTTTTCCCTTTTGATAGGATATATCCAAGCTCTTAGGTATCTAATGACTTTAAAAAAAACTTTGTTCCTATGAAAGTGTTTGATATTTATATTTTATATCATTTATGTTATATTTGTATTTTATATTACATATTTATATTTTGTAATATTTACATATTTATATTTTAGCATAATGTGTCTATGCAAAAATCTTAATTCTCATCTTATTCATATGGTAAGTATTTTATCTCTAATTAGAGGATGAAAATTTTTGTCTCCCATTAAAGGAATCTCAGACTATGAAAGAAGTCATTATTAGTTCCTAATGTTAAGTTGGGAGGAGTTGCCTAGGCAAATGTCTTAGAATCTGTTACTTGCCCTGTTCTGTTTGCTATTTTTACCAATGAGTTGGAACAATTCCTAAACTGAATGGTTATATCAAAACAAAATGAGTAGTTACAATGTATGAAGTCAAAAATAATTTATATCCTAGAACCAGGAACCAAATTTAATAAGATAAAGTATAATGAATATCATATTACGTTATGTGAATTGTAAAAGACACTTTTATTTAAAAAAAAACACAGTGGAAAAAAATACATTTTAGAAAACAGTGTGTCTGAAAATAATGTGTTTAATTGCTTGCCAGGTCAATAACTCATCAACTAGGTGATCATCAGTGCCTAGCGCATGTTAAATACTTAATTAATATTTGTCGACTGACTAGCCAACCACAAAATTTAATGTGATCTTAGATGGCTTTGAGAATAAGTATGCAGACCATATACTTCAAGAGTCTGGCTGCCTTTTGCCATAAATATACCTCATGTTGACTAATAATTCAGTTATATGCCACATTTTAGGAAGGCAGTGACAACTCACTTCAAGTATTTTAAGAGTTATCATAGGGAAGAGAGATTAGGCTTGATCCACTTCACCCTAGTTGACATAACTAGGAGTAAAGGAAATGAGTTGCAGAAGAACATTTTGGTAAGATGTAAGGAAAAAATATTCTTATGATCCAAAATTTGAATGGGCTATCTTGGAGACTGAGTTTCCTCTCAACTGAAAGTCTGAAAGACTGAATAGTCACATCTGGGGTTGATGAAGAGGTTATTTTTAGTCAGGAATGAGTATGACTATATAATTTTGAGTATTATTTCTAATGACTCAAATTCAGATGCCTTAAGTCTTCTAATAATCTCGAGAATGTGAGGGAGAAGAGGGATAGAAGGAAGAAAGGTCAGCTAGATTATTGCTCAAGTATGCCTCAGATCTGTGTGTATATTTTTTAGGGACATGGGGAATGGTGCAGATGAATATTAGCAAGAGTGTATGTTTGGATATAGCAAAGGGAATGTAAAATTCAGAGAAATGTGAGTGGTAACAAAAGGTCTATATGTACAAGAAATAATTTAAAAGACAAAGGGTCTGCAACTCTTTGAGAATCCCATATGAGAAAGAGGAATTGTGATATAGTGGATAAAGAATTGACCAAAGGAACAGCAAGATCTGGATTCAAGGCCTGCCTCTAAAATATGCTGACTGTGTAACCCTGAGCAAGCCACTTATTGACTCAAAGCTCCTGAGAACTCTCTAATACTGTAAACTGCAGACAGGATAGTAATCTACAATGGAGAAGAGGTTGATTACCAGGAGCTCCCAACACCAATTAAAACATAGGCTTTTTCTAAGTGATGTGATCATGTAAAATTAATAAACTTATAGCAATAATTTATATGCAACAGGTAGCATTTATACCTAATAGCTTTGTGGATATTTATTCTTAGTTTATTTTTTTAACTTTTAATTTTAATTTCTTTTTTAAATTAATTAATTTATTTCTAGTTGTTGTTGTTGTTGTTGTTGTTGTTGTTGTTTTTGGTCAGGCAATGGGGTTAAGTGACTTGCACAGGGTCACACAGCTAGTAAGTGTTATGTGTCTGAGGACAGATTTGATCTCAGGTCCTACTGAATCCAGTGCTGGTGCTCTATCCACTGTTCACTTAGCTGCCCCTATTTTTAGTTTTCAACAATAACTTCCATAAGCTTCTGAGTTTTGAATTTCTTCTCCCTCCTTCCTCATCTCCCCCCCAAGATGGCATGCAATCTGATTTAGGCTATACATATACATTCCTATTGAACATTTTCACTTTAGTCATGTTATAAAGAAGTAGAACCAATAGGAGGAACCACCAGAAAGAAGAAAAACAAAACAGAAGGAAAAAAAAGAGCAAATATTATGTTTCAATCTGCATTCAAACTTCATAGATCTTTCTCTGGATGTGGATAGCATTTTCTATGATGAAACTTTTGGAAATGTCTTAGATCCTTGTATTGCTCAGAAGAGCAAAGTCTATCAAAGTTAGTCATCCCATAATATGGCTGTTACTATGTATGATGTTCTCCTGGTTCTGCTCACTTAACTCAGGATCAGTCCATAAAAGTCTTTCCAGGTTCCAAGCTCCTTTGCCTAACAGAATATCATATTCCATGCACTACAATCTTTCAATGTAGAAGCTGCAAGGTACTGCATCATCCTTACTGTGGTTCCATGATATTTAAATTGTTTCTGACTGTGTGCAGTATTTTCTCTTTGACCTGGTAATTTTTGAATTTGGCCACTATTTTCCTTGGCATTTTCAATTTGGAATCTCTTTCAGGAGGTGATCACTGGATTCTTTCTGTGGCTATTTTAGCCTGTGGCTCTAGGACCTCGGGGCAGCTTTTTTTTTTTTTTATGATTTCTGGAAAGATGCTGTCCAGGCTCTTTTTTGCATCATGGTTGAATTAAATTGTCTCTCCTGCATCTATTTTCCAAGTCAGTTGTTTTGCCAATGAGGTATTTTATGTTTTCATCAATTTTTTCATTCTTTTCTTTCTGTTTAACTAATTCTCACTCTCTCACAAAGTCATTAGCTTCCACTTGACCAGTTCTAATTTTTAACAAATTGTTTTCTTCTATTAGATTTTGTACCTCCTTCTCCATTTGGCCAATTCTGCTTTTTAAGGAGTTGTTTTCTTCAGTGTGCTTTTTTCCAGTTGGCCAATTGTATTTTTTAAGGACTTGCTTTCTACAATTAATTTTTGTCTTTCCTTTTCAAAGCTACTGACTGTTTCTTGCATACTTCCATTTCTTTTCCCATTTTTTCTTCTACCTCTCTCATTTGACTTTTAAAAACCTTCTTGAGCTCTTCTAAGAAGGCTTTTTGGGCTTCAGACAAGTTTGTATTCCCTTTTGAGGTTCCAGATGTGGGTTTGTTGACAATGTTGTCCTCTTCAGGACTTCTGTCTTGATCTTCACTCTTCCCATAATAAGAATCTACAGTACATTTCTTTTTGCTCATGGTGTTTCCTTATTTTAAAAAGGTTGAGCTCTCCTGCTGGTGAACAGGGGGCACTGACCCAAGCTTCTTGTGTTGGGAGCCTGGGGCCTGTCACTGGCTTTGTGTGCTGGCAGTTGGAGGCTATAGGGTTCTGGCAGCTTACCTGGTGTTGAGCTGGAATCAGCAACACTGGAACTGTAGGGTAGGATAGGGTAGTCTGGTCACTGGAGGTTGCCTGCTCACCTAGGCCATTCCTTCTTTTTGCTATCTTTAGATCCTTTTAGATGGATGTTTCTCTGCTGCTAGATGTTTCTATGCCTGGGGGGGAAACCCTTGGACCACTTCTCAGAGTTTTGCTAAGGCACTGGGAGACTTGGCTGCTGTAAAACACAGAAGCAACTGGTAGTTTTTTGAGCCAGTTTTCACTGGTTCCCCTGATCTTACTGAGGTACTCAGGGGTCCTGGTGTTGGTGTTTGCTTGCTCTACCACTTGGGGCTCAGGATCTCCCCCTGATATGCTGAACTGGGGCTTTCCACTAGTTTGTTGAGATGCTTCCCGTTCTGTACTGCTTACCATTCACCGGGTCAAGAGACACCTTTCCCATTAATTCCTCAAGCTACCTGGGCTACAGAACTGGTGCAGCTGTTCCAGGGTTTTTCTTGTGGTGATATTTTATGGGATTTCAAAGGTTAAAAGGGGACAATAAGAGTAACTTACTTCTTACTCTGTCATATTGGCTCCTGGAAGCAGAACCTAGCATTTTCCATCATGATACCTAAGGTCCTTGCATTGCTGAGAAGGGCTAAGTTTAGCAATGTTAGTCATTGCACAATGTGACTGTTACTGTGTACAACATTCTCCTGGTTCTTCTCACTTCACTCAGCATCAGTCCCCACAAGTCTTTCCAGGTTTTTCTAAAGTCTGTCTGCTCATCATTTTTTATAGCACAGTAGTATTCCAATTACATTCATATACCATAACTTGCTCAGCTATTCCACAATTGATGGGCATTCCTTCAATTTCCAGTTCTTTGCAACCAAAAAAAGAGCTGCTTCAAATATTTTTGTACATGTGGGTCCTTTTCCCGTTTGTATGATCTCTTTGTTTTATAGCCCAAGAAGTGCTATTGCTGGGTAAAAGAGTATGCACATTTCCATAGCTCTCTGGGCATCGTTCCAAATTGCTCTGCAGAATGGAGCAGATCAGTTCACAATTCTACCAACAATGCATTAGTGTCCCAATTTTCCCACATCTTCTCCAACATTTATCATTTTCCTGTTCTGTCATATTGGCCAATCTCATCGGTGTGATATGTTACCTCAGATTTGTTTTGATTTGCATTTCTCTAATCAGTAATGATTTCAAGGATTTTTTCATAACACTATAGATGGCTTTAATTTCTTCACCTGAGAACTGCTTTTTTATATCATTTGACCATTTGTCAATTGGGGAATGACTTGTATTCTAATAAATTTGACTTAATTCTCTATATACTTTAGAAATGAAGCCCTTATCAGAGACACTGCTTGTAAACATTCCCAGTTTTCTAATTTCCTTCTAATCTTGGTTGCATTGGCTTTATTTGTAAATAAACTTTTCAATTTAATGTAATCAGAATTATTCATTTTGATTTTCATAGTGTTCTCTATCTCCTGTTCGGTCATAAATTCTTCTGTTCTCTGTAAATCTGATAGGTAAACTATTCTTTGCTCTTCCAGTTTGCTTACAGTATCAGCCTTTATATCTAAATCATGAAGCCATTTTAACTTTATTTTCATATATGGTGAGATTTTAGTCTTTTCCTAGTTTCTGCCATACTCTTTTCAAGTTTTCCCAGCAGTTTTTTTCAAAAGTGAGTTCTTATCAGAGGAAGTCTTCACATGTTTGGGCTAATATCTCTTTAACTCACCAATTGATTTGAGGCCTGTCAGTTACCTTCAATCTAGTTTTGCCCATTTGCAAAACAGTTTTACTAGGGTGTTGCTGCTGCTTCTGCTACAACTTCTTGGAGCCACAGGCAAGAATTGGGTCAAGATGGAAACCAAATGTGGATGAGCAGCCCTGAAAAGGGCTTGGCAAGCCCTCACACCAGAGCTGCTAGTCCTCCCTGAACACACTATGTACCCTACGTACCATAGCGCACAGTGATGATTCTGTATATCATTATAAATGTATCAGCTTGACACTGTAGTTAATTGGTTGTTGTCCTTCATAATTAAAGAGAACCAAAAGGACATCACTATGTCAAAGACAATGTACAGCGTGTCTGGCTGTGGCTGGTCAGAGAGGCACAAATACTCTATGTGAGTGTTTTGAGCAGAGAAGTCTCTAAATTTGCACATCTCACACTTCTTTTGAGCTACTGCAATTTTTTTTTTTTGCTTAAGAACATAGTACCTTCTTTGATGAGGGCATGCCATTCTCAGCAGTCCTGTGCCAGTATCTCCCATGACTCACAATCTATACCAAAGTTCTTCAGAGAGACCTTGACACATTGTCTCACTTCTCATCTCCTTGTGAGTGTTTGTCTTGTGTGAGTCTCCATAAAATAGTCTTTTAGGTAAATGTATGTTTATCATTCAAACAATGCGGCCCATCTGAGTTACACTCTCTGCAGCAGAGTTTGAATGCTTGGCAGTTCAGCTAGAGAAAGGACCTCAGTGTCTGGTACTCTTTCTTGCCAGATGATCTTCAGAATCTTTCTAAGACAATTCAAATGGAATCAATTCAACTTCCTGGCTTGGCACAGGTATACAAGAATGAAGTCAGGACAACAGCTCTATAGACCTTCAGTTTGATAGGCAGTCTAATACTTCTTCTTTCCCACATTTTCCTTAGGAGTCTCACAAACACTGAGCTAGATAATTATCTATAGATACGTCCCTGGAAAGTATATCGCCAAAGTAAGTGAACTTCTCCATTTGCTTTACATAACAGTTCCTCATACATATTGTGTAGTTTTGGCTGGTGGAGAACTTCTGTTTTCTTGTTTTAATAGACTATGTCATGCCAAAATTGACACAAGACAGAGAGTCTATCCATACTCCATTGCATCTCAGACTCAGAGACTGCATTGAGTGCACAATCATCTGCAAATAAAAAGTCAAGCACCAACTTTCCTTCCACTTCAGTCTTGGCTTACAGGCTTTTCAAATTAAATAATTTACTGTCAGTGTGGTAGCTAATCTTGAGGCCATGTTGATCCTTGTTGAAAGCTTCTGACAACATTGCTGAAAATATCATGCTAAAAATCATGGAACAAGAAGACAGTCCACCTTCATTCCATTGGTGACTGGGAAAGAGTGAGGACATCTTCCATTATTCAGAACCATGCAGGCATGCCATCTTGGAGATGATGTCAGTATGATGAATTCTCTGGGCAACCAAATTTTGCCATGATCTTCTACAAGTCCTCATAAGTGACAATATCAAAAGGTTTGGTCAGATTAAAGAACTTTGTGTACAGACCTTTGTTCTACTTGTGGAATTTCTCCTGGAGTTATCCAACAGCGTACACTATCTCAGACCTTTCTGAAGTCACACTAGTTCTTGGTAGATGACATCTCTCAGATGAAGGATCAGCCCATTAAGGAGAGCTCTAGCAAGCATCTTATCAGCAATGGTTAACAGAGAAAGCATCTTGTGGCTATCACAGGACAACTTATTTCCTTTTACTTATAGAGATGAACAATGGAGGCATCATTGATTATCTAAGGGATAACCCAGAATAATATGGTCAGCTCTTGCATGAACAATTGAACCCCTTGCCTTGTAAACCTCTGGTGGAATAAAATCAGCACCAAATTTTTTACCAAACAAGAGAAGCCTAATGACATTTAAAACATCTTATTCTGTTAGAGGTTCAGCTAGAGAGGGATTGACTTCAGCTGAATATATGCAGCCAATGGCTTCCCCATTGGTTGATGACAGTATCTTGAGAATATAATGGAAACATTCACCCTATATTTCCATTATCATGTCCTTAACATGTAGTTAAAACATTTTCTTTAGATGAACCAATAAACAAGATGCTTGTGTACTTAGTATTCAGATATAAAGAATGGATATTGGCTCATGCACCTTGGTTTTCTATACATGCTTTTAATAAAATGAAAAGGAACATTATAAATCATAAAGTATATTTATGTTAAAATATAAAATATATCACTTTATAGTTGTGGAAACTAAAATCCAGGGAAGTTAAGTGATTTTCCCAAGGTCAAATAGGTGACTAGTTCCAGAATGGAATTTGAGCTCATCCTCCAATGCAGGGCCAGTGCTCCTTCCTTTGTACTACTTCCCTAGTTATGAATTATTTGCATATATCCTCCTATCCATAGGGAGTAGGAATAGTAATAGGAAACTGAACTTCTAGTTGAATACTTGTCCCCAAGTTGGGAAGAAAAGGGAAGGAGTGAGGATGTCAGGAAGGAGAGAGAGAGAGAGAGAAAGAGAGAGAGAGAGAGAGAGAGAGAGAGAGAGAGAGAGAGAGAGAGAGAGAGAAATGAAGGAAAGAAGGAAGGAAAGAAGGGAGGAGGAAGAAGGGAGGGAGGGAGGGAGAGAGGAGGGAAGAAGGAAGGAAAGACTAGTGGGTTCGCCTGATTTAGGTGGCTTCCCACTTCAATCCATCCTCCATTCAGCAATTAAAATGATTCTCTTAAATGCAGGCTTAATCATGTCTCTCTCTCTCTCTCTCTCTCTCTCTCTCTCTCTCACACACGCACACACACACACACACACACACACAGCACACACACACACACACACAGTCACTTACTCATTCACTCACTCAATAAATCCTAGTAGTTCCTTATTGCCTCCAGGATAACTACAAAATGCTCTTTTTAGCATTTAAAGTGTTTTGTAACCTATCTCTCTCTGACTACTCCAACACACACTCTTCCATCCATTGACCTGGCCTCCTGGTGGTTCTACAAACAAGAAAATCCATTTATTCTGGCTGCCTCCCATGCTTAGAATGTTCTCCCTCCTCAGTTTTGACTACTGACTTTTCTAGTTTCCTCTAAGTTCCAACTAAAATCCCATCTTCTACTGGAAAATTTCCCCCAACATTCTTAATTCTAGTGTTTTCTTGCCTTTGTTATTTCCCACTCATCCTACATACAGATTTATTGGTGTGCATTTGTTTGTAAGCTGTCTTCCCCTTTAGGATATAAACTTCTCAAGGAGAGGAACTGGTTTTACATCCGTAGTGCTTAGCACAGTGCCTGGCACACAGTAAACATTTAACAAATATTTATTTATTGGCTGAGTGATTGATTAAGTTATGAATGTCTGGTGAGTGAAGACAAGAGATGAGTTTTATTGAGGGACAAAAGCATATCCTTAGATGTTAGATTTAAAAACAAACAGCAACAACAATAAACATTAGGTTTAAATGCAAGGGGTTGGATCCAGTGGGTGAATATCAGTTGCCCTCAGTATTCTAATGGTGGGAAACAGCAGCTTACTAATATCCAGAGTAAAGTCCTGTCTTATGACTTAAAATACCATTTCAGTCTGTCTGTAAAGCTGAATTGTAATTTGAAAATACCAATGCTACAGCTAGGTGAATTAAAATAATAACATGGAAGATGTAGTATAACAACTTCCCTAGAATACTGAGGCAATAAATTCTTTAAGAAATATATGATAGTCTTCTGTTCTAAACAAGTTAGGCTCCATACCTGTAAAGTTATAAGAAAGGTATTTTTAAAAATAAAATTGATAGGTCAATTCAGGCAAAAATTTAATTTGACTATTTTAGTCAGTTTTTGAAAAAACTGATGTGTCAGTTCATTTAAAACCTGTTGGGTATTTCATCTTCATGAAAACTGTAGAAATATTTTCTGTATTACATGGAATAAAGTTATACATTGGGGAATCACTATTTTAATCTGCAATACAGCTGTGACATAAGTAATTAACTAGAATTTAATATGCAAAATGTACCCTCCTGCAATGAAATTAAGTCCCAATTTAAGATGATTAATTAATGTGTTGTCAAATATCAATAACCAAAAAACAAAACACATGTTCTCTTTCTTCACTGTGCTAGCAACACAGCATGAGTAAATCCAGGAATATATTCACAGTAAAATCAGTTACTTTGTAAATGAGCTGACTACCTAATAATGACTGTTTCATAATAATGTGGTACTTCTAGTTCACTTTAGCATGATGTGGGAAGTTCTCGAGCTTTTCTTTTTTGTACTACTAGAACATACTCTGAATTGCATCAGTCAATTCCCAGTCATTATTACATCATGCACTGCAAATTTTCTTGCACATTTTTCTGAAGGTGGGATTGAAGAAATTAAAGAAAAGCAGATGGATATTAATTTATGACAACTTTGCATATTACTAAAAAAGCATAGTAAATCACTATTCTTTGCTTTGTAAATCATATCATATTTTAAAGGCAGTGGGAGTACTTCATCATTCAAAGAAGAAGTTCTTAGCCATTTTTTTCCTGTCATGAAACCATTTAGAAGTCTATTGAAAACCATAGACCCCTTCCTAATACACTAATTTATAAAAAAAAATAGAAGACAATAGGATTACAAAAAAAAATCAATTATATACAAAAATAATTTATAAATATAAAAATAAAAAGCAAGTTCCTAGACCCTATGTTAAAACCTCTGATTTAAAGTTATTCCATGGGGTGTCCATTTGTATGTTTATAATGTTTATGCAGCTATGTTATTTGATTGGTGTTGATGGAGAGGCAGTTTGGTGTAATGGAAAAAACCTTGAATTTAGAGCCAGGAAAACTGGGTTCAAATCCTGAATATTGGCAATGCCATTACTGATGCAAATCATTTTAGCTCTTGGCGTCTCAGGGTGTTCCAGTAAAGTTATGCTACTGAACTTAATGGTTTCTAATGTGTCTCTCCTACTGAAATTTTTATATGATTCCATGATACGATGAGATGTCTAGCCAAACCCCTGAGACTGCAAAATTTCTGGCAAGCATAAAGATATTTATTGGTTATTATCAAGTTTTGTAGAATGACTATTAAAGTCTCTCAAGATATGTAGTCATGACATGGTACAGGCAAAATAAGTCTATGAATAAAGGCCAAGGGACTCAGAACTAGAGAAACTGAATCAGAGCTGGAGGAATCAGGCAGGTACTAAGTGTCATCACAAGTCCTTGGTTCTAGTCTGTGAAAGAACAGTGAAAGTAAAGACAGGGAGTCAGAATCCAGTGCCTAGAACATAGGTAGTTACATGCAATGAGAAAGGAGCCATGATCTGGAGACCTAAGACAAAGCTGAGGTTTCATGATATGAGACAGTTGTAGGATTAGTTAAGACTTGGAGTTGAGTCAAAAGGGAAATGATCAAGGTGAACCATATTCTAGAAGCAGGTGGGCAGTGTAGAGTGAAGATATCTACTGGGATAAAAATTTACAGTACAGCAAGTAGATCAGAGCTTGATGGAGATGAAGGATTTGAGAGAATTGAAAGGATCAAAAGTCAGCAATATGTCTGAAGAAGGAAATGGAAAACCACTCTAGTATGTTTGGCAAGAAAACCCCAAATTGGGTCAGGATCAGTTAGTCATGACAGAAAGGGCTCAACAACAACAACAAAAACAATGACAATAACAACAACAACAATGACAACAAAACAGATTTGGAATTCAGAAAGACAGCATGAGCAAAAAAGAGTCAGAAAACCTGATCTGACCAATAAGGCTTAGAATCCTGGGAAGAAGTCTGGACAGGATGAACACAACTCCAATGGTAAACAGCATCACATCATATTAAGGCAAAATTTTGAGGGGCTACTTTTTTGTGTATTCCTATTTAAGGCACTGGGGAAATTCTATGCATTATTATGTTAGTTTCAGGCCTGATGGAGGAGAAAATTGGGTTCACATTGCTTACACGAAAAGGGAAAGTGTTTTGTGCAAGGAACAGTAAGGCGACTGGTATCCTGAGATTGCAAATTATATTGAGGTGTGTTAAGGTGTAAGAAGATTGGAAAAGTAGCAGTGGGCCAGGTTCTAAATAAAGACTTTGAATTACAAAAAAGAGTATTTGATAATTGATCCTGAAGGAGATAAGAAACCATTGAAATTTACTGAATGGGGGTAGGAAGTGACATGGTCAAACATGCCTGTTCTTTAGGGAGATCAATATGATAGCTAAGAATAATAGACTGGAGTGGGGAAACCAATCAGTAGATTATCACAATAGTCCAGGCAAGAAAAAATAAGGGTCTTCCCCAGGATGATGGCAATATCAAAGGATATTAGAGGGCATAAATGAGATAATCAAATTAAAACTGACAATACTTGACAATGGATTGGATATGAGGGGGGTTAGTGAAAGTGATTATTCAAAGAGAATCACTTAGTAGGAGGTGAATAATCCAAGAGAAGACAAAATTTTCATCCTCAGTTTCCTTATCTCTAAACTGAGAGGTTTAAATTAGATTACTGCTAAGGTTATTTAATAAGAAAATTTTGAATAACTAAAGAATTAGCACAAATAAAACAACAGAACTGTTCTAATGTACCAGTAGAGGGCAGGATCCTCATAACAAAAACAAAAGGCTAGCCTAGCAAGGAGGCTTTTAAATGTGAAATTCATTGGCCAGGAGAAAGAAAGAAAGAAAGGAAGAAAGGAAGAGAGAAAGAGAGAAAGAGAGAAGAGAGAAAGAAAGAAAGAAAGAAAGAAAGAAAGAAAGAAAGAAAGAAAGAAAGAAAGAAAGAAAGAAAGAAAGAAAGAAAGAAAGAAAGAAAGAAAGAAAGAAAGAAAGAAAGAAAGAAAGAAAGAATTCCATTTCCCAGGAGCCAAGCTGGCAGAGTAAAAAGGTAGTCACCGTTACCCTCCCCTATCAACCTCTGAAAGCCCAGAAAATATTGCCCCAGGAAAAACCTTGGAACAGATGAACTAGAAGAAAGATGGGGAGCAGCAGTCCAGTAGCCCAGGCAGTTTGAGAAAGAACCCTCTTGCCCTGGGGAAGGGGAGCACTACAGACCAGGAGGCCTCCCAGCAAACTAGCAGAAAGCCCCGCTTTAGCACAGCAGGAGGAGATCCTGAAACCCAGGTGGTGGAGCAAGCACACATCAACAGCTGGACCTCCAAGTGCCTCAGTGAGAGTAAGGGAACTGGTGGAAACCAGTTCAGAAAACCACCAGGTGCCTCCACATTCTACAGCAAATGGGTCTTTCAGCGCCCCAGCAAAAATAAGCGAAGCAGCACTACAAAGGGCCCCAGGCAGACAAACATCCTGCAATATCCATCTGAAAGGAGCTGAAGAAAGCAAAAGGAAAGCAAAAGCAGGCAACCTAGAGTTGCCCTAGAGTTCCAGCCTTGCTGATTCCAGCCCAACACCACGTAAGCTACCAGAACCCTACCAGTCTCCAATTGTAAAATTGGAGGTCCCAGCACACAAAGGCAGTGACCAAGACCTAGGCTCCTATCACGAGAAGCTTGGGTCAATGCCTCTGCTCCCCTGCAGGAGAGCTCAATCACTTTAAAGGGCAGTGGATAATTAGACACCACGAGCAAAAAGAAATGTACAATAGATTCATATTATGAGAATAGTGAAGATCAAGGCAGAAATTCTGAAGAGGACAACATTGTCAACAAACCTACATCTGGAACCTCAAAATGGAATGAAGCCCAAAAAGCCTTCTTAGAAGAGTTCAAGAAGGATTTTAAAAGTCAAATGGGAGAGGTAGAAGAGTCCTTAAAAAATACAATTAGTCAACTGGAAAAAAAGTACACTGAAGAAAACAAGTCCTTAAAAATACAATTGTCCAAATGGTGAAGGAGGTACAAAATTTGGATAGAAGAAAACAATTAGTTAAAAATTAGAATCAGGCAAATGGAAGCTAATGACTCTATGAGAGAGCAAGAATCAGCCAAACAGAAACAAAAAAAAATAGATGAAAACATAAAATACCTCGTAAAACAACTGACCTGGAAAATCAATCCAGGAGAGACAATTTAAAAATTATTGGTTCACCTGAAAATCATGATGAAAAAAATAAACAGCTTGGACAGTATCTTTCAGAAAATCATAAAGGAAAACTTCCCTGAAGTCCTAGAACCAGAGGGTAAAATAGCCATAGAAAGAATTCACCCGATCACCTCCTGAAAGAGATCTCTAATTGAAAATGCCAAAGAATATAGTAGCCAAATTCCAAAATCACCAGGTCAAAGAGAAAATACTGTGAGCAGTCAGAAAGAAACAATTTAAATATCATGGAACCACAGTCAGGATTACAAACCTTGCAGCTTCTACATTAAAAGAACGTAGGGCATGGAACATGATAGTCCATAAGGCAAAGGACCTTGGATTACAACCAAGGATCAACTACTCAGTGAAAATGAGCATAATCTTTCAGGGAAGGAGATGGATATTCAGCAAAATAGGGGACTTCCAAACCTTCCTGATAAAAAGACGAGAGCTCAACAGAAAATGTGGTCTTCAAGTACAAGATTCAAGAGAAACATAAAAGGTAAATGAGACAGAAAGATACAATATGTTGTTAATAAGGGCAAACTGTTTGCATCCCTACAAGGGAAGATAAAACTTGTAACTCTTGAGAACAATAAATCATAGGAACAATCAAAAACTTCATTCAAGAGAATGACAATAATGAGACAATGTACCAAAACTTATGGGATGCAACAAAAGCAGTTCTTGGGGAAGTTTTATATCTCTAAATGCTTACATAAATAAAATAGAAAAAGAAATAAATGAATTAAGTGTACAACTAAAAAAATTAGAAAAAGAACAAACTAAAAATCCTCAGACACCAAATTAGAAATATTGAAAACCAAAGGAAAAATTAAGAAAATTTAAATTAAGAAACTATTAAACTAATAAATAAAACTAAGAGCTGGTTCTATGTAAAAAAACAATGAAATAGATAAATCTTTGGTTAATTTAATTAAAAAGAAGGAAGAAAAGAAAACCAAATTACTAGTATCAAGAATGAAAAGGATAAATCTACCACCAAGGAAGGGGAAATTGAAACAATAATTAGGAACTATTTTGTCCAGCTATATGTTAATAAATTTGACAATCTTAATGAAATGGATACATTTTTGTAAAAATATAAATTGCCCAGATTAACAGAAGAAGAAGTAAATACTCAAATAATCCCATTTCAGAAAAAGAAATTGAACAAGCCATTGAGGAACTCCCTAGGAAAAAAATCTCCAAGGCCAGATAGATTTACATGTGAATTCTACCAAACATTTAAAGAACAAGTAATTCAAAAACCACAAAACTGTTTGGGAAAATAGGTGAAGAAGGAGTCTTACCAAATTCTTTTTATGTTACAAATATGGGGCTGATACCTAAACCAGGAAGAGTTGAAACAGAAATGGAAAATTATAGACCAATTTCTGTAATGAATATAGTTGCAAAAATTTTAAATAAAATATTAGCATAGATTACAGAAAATTATCGCAAGAATAATACATTATGAACATGTAGGATTTAAACCAGGAATGCATGGCTGGTTCAATATTAGGAAAACTATCAGCATAATTGATCATATCAATACTAAAATTAACAGAAACCACATGATCATCTCAATAGCTGCTGAAAAAGCTTTTGACAAAATACAACACCCATTCCTATTAAAAACACTAGAGAGCATAGGGATAAATGGAGTCTTCCTCAAAATAGTAAATAGCATCTACCTAAAACCTTCAGCAAGCATCACATGTAATGGGGACAGGCTGGAAGCATTTCCAATAAGATGGGTGGGGTGAAACAAGGATGTCCATTATTGCCACTGTTGTTCAATACCATACTGGAAACATTAGCTTTAGCACTAAGAGAAGAAAAAGAAATTGAAGGTGTTAGAATAGGCAAAGAAACAAAGCTATCACTCTTTGCAGATGAGATAATATATTTACAGAATCCTAGAGAATCAAGTAAAAAACTACCAGAAATAATAAACCACTTCAGCAAACATTAGCAAAGTTTCAGGCTATAAAATAAACACACATAAATCATCAACATTTCTATATGTTACCAAGAATAAGAGATAGAAAGATAAATTCCATTTAAACTTATAAACTTTTAAACTTATAAAATATTTAGGAGTCTACCTCCTGAAACAAACCCAGGAACTCTATGAACACAATTACAAAACACTTTTCACACAAATCAAGTCAGATTTGAATAATTGGAAAAACATAAGTTGCTCATGGGTAGTCTGAGCTAATATAATAAAAATCACAATTCTACCTGACCTAATTTACTTATTCAGGGCCATACCAATCAAACTACCAAAAATTGTTTTATAAAGTTAGAAAATAAAATAACAAGATTCATTTGTTCTTTAAATGTTTGGTAGAATTCACATGTAAAGCTATCTGGCCTTACTCTCATCAGATTTGCCTCAAGAAGGGCATAATATAATCAGTTAGGTATAGAAATCTAACTTGCCCTATAGGCAGTAGGAGGGAAAAGGGGAAAGAAAGGAAAGGGGAAAGAAAAGGGGGGAAAGAAAGGAGGGGGGAAAGAAGGGAGGGAAGCAGCAGTAAGACTAAAGGGGAAGAAAAGGGAAAGGGATAATAAAAGGGGGAAGGGACTGAAGGAGGCGGTGGTCAAAAGCAAAACACTAGTGAAGGGGGAAAGGAAAAAGGAGAAAGAAAAGCATAAATGGGGGAAAAGGATGGAGAAAAAGACACAGATAGTAATCATAATTGTTAATGTGAATTGGATGAACTCTCCCATAAATGGAAATGGATTGCAGAATGGATTAAAAACCATAATCCTACAATATGTTGTTTGCAGGAAACACATTTGAAAAAGAGTGACACATACAGGGTAAAGGTAAAAGGCTGGAGCAGAATATATTATGCGTCAGCTGAAGTAAAAAAAGCAGGGGTAGCAATCCTGATCTCAGACAAAACAAAAGCAAAAATAGATCTAATCAAAAGAGATAAGGAAGGAAACTACATCCTGCTAAAAGGCACCATAGACAATGAAGTAATATCATTACTATCATTAGTAAACATATATGCACCAAATGGTATAGCATCCAAATTCAGGGAGTTACAGGAAGAAATGGACAGCAAAACTATACTAGTGGGGGACCTGAACCTCCCCCTCTGCACTAGATAAGTCTAACCACAAAATAAACAAGAAAGAAGTTAAGGAGGTGAATAGAACATTAGAAAAGTTAGGTATGATAGACCTCTGGAGAAAACTGAATGGGGATAGAAAGGAATATACTTTTTTCTCGCAGTACATGGCACATACACAAAAATTGACCATGTACTAGGGCATAAAAACCTCACAATCCAATGCAGAAAGGCAGAAATATTAAATGCATCCTTTTCAGATCATGATGCAATAAAAATTATATGTAATAAAGGGCCATGGAAAGATAGACTAAAAAATAATTGGAAACTAAATAATGTAATCCTAAAAAATGATTGGGTCAAACAACAAATCTTAGAAAAAATCAATAATTTCATTCAAGAGAATGACAATAATGAGACAACATACCAAAACCTATGGGATCCAGCAAAGCAGTTCTTAGGGGAAGTTTTATATCTCTAAATGCTTACATAAATAAAATAGAAAAAGAGGAGATTAATGAATTGGGCATACAACTAAAAAAACTAGAAAAAGAACAAATTAAAAATCCTCAACTAAACACCAAATTAGAAATATTGAAAACCAAAGGAAAAATTAATAAAATTGAAATTAAGAAAACTATTGAACTAATAAATAAAACTAAGAGCTGGTTTTATGAAAAAACCAATAAAATAGAAACCTTTGGTTAATTTAATTAAAAAAAAGAAAGAAGAAAACCAAATTACTAGTATCAAGAATGAAAAGGGTGAAGCTACCACCAAGGAAGAGGAAATTAAAACAATAATTAGGAATTATTTTGCCCAACTATATGCCAACAAATTTGACAATCTTAGTGAAATGGATACATATTTACAAAAATATAAATTGCCCAGATTAACCGAAGAGGAAGTAAAATACTTAAATAACCCCATCTCAGAAAAAGAAATTGAACAAGCCATTGATGAACTCCCTAGGAAAAAATCTCCAGGGCCAGATGGATTTACATGCAAATTCTATCAAACATTTAAAGAACAATTAATTCCAATACTATATAGACTATTTGGGAAAATAGGTGAAGAAGGAGTCTTACCAAATTCTTTTTATGATACAAAAATGGTGTTGATACCTAAACCAGGAAGAGTCAAAATAGAGAAAGAAAATTATAGACCAATTTCTCTAATGAATATAGATGCAAAAATTTTAAACAAAATACTAGCAAGTAGATTGCAGCAACTTATCACAAGAATAATACACTATGACCAGGTAGGATTTATACCAGGAATGCAGGGTTGGTTCAATATTAGGAAAACTATCAGCATCATTGAGCATATCACACAAAAACCAACAGAAACCACATGATCATCTCAATAGATGCAGAAAAAGCTTTTGATAAAATACAACACCCATTCCTATTAAAAACACTAGAAAGCATAGGTATAAATGGAGTCTTCCTTAAAATAATAAATAGCATATCTAAAACCTTCAGCAAGCATTATATGTAATGGGGACAGGCTAGAAGCATTTCCAATAAGATGGGGTGAAACAAGGATGTCCATTATCACCACTGTTATTCAATATTGTACTGGAAACCTTAGCTTTAGCAATAAGAGAAGAAAAAGAAATTGAAGGCATTAGAATAGGCAAAGAAAAACAAAGCTATCACTCTTTGCAGATGACATGATGATATACTTAGAGAATCCTAGAGAATCAAGTAAAAAACTACTTGAAATAATAAACAACTTTAGCAAAGTTGCAGGCTATAAAATAAACCCACATAAATCATCAGCATTTCTATATATTACCAACAAAGCCCAACAGCAAGAGATAGAAAGAGAAATCCCATTTAAACTTACTGTAGACATTATAAAATATTTAGGAGTCTACCTCCCGAAACAAACCCAGGAACTCTATGAACACAATTACAAAACACTTTTCACACAAATAAAATCAGATCTAAATAATTGGAAAAACATCAGTTGCTCATGGGTAGGCCGAGCTAATATAATAAAAATGACAATCCTACCTAAGCTAATTTACTTATTCAGTGCCATACCAATCAAACTACCAAAAATTATTTTATAGAGTTAGAAAAAATAATAACAAGATTCATTTGGAAAAACAAAAGGTCCAGAATATCAAAGGAACTAATGAAAAGAAATGCAGGGGAAGGTGGCCTAGCAATTCCAGATCTTAAATTGTATTATAAAGCAGCAATCATCAAAACTGCTTGGTACTGGCTAAGAAATAGGGAGGTGGATCAGTGGAATAGGTTAAATATGCAAGACACAGTAGTCAATGACTATAGTAATCTATTATTTGATAAACCCAAAGACCCCAGCTTCTGGGATAAGAACCCACTCTTTGAAAAAAACTGCTGGGAAAACTGGAAAAGAGTATGGCAGAAACTAGGCATAGACCCAAATCTCACACCATATACCAAAATAAAGTCAAAATGGGTTCATGACTTAGATATAAAGGCTGATACCATAAGTAAACTGGGAGAACAAGGAATAGTTTACCTATCAGATCTATGGAGAACAGAAGAATTCATGACCAAACAGGAGATAGAGAACATTATGAAAAGCAAAATGGATAATTTTGATTACATTAAATTGAAAAGTTTTTGCACAAACAAAGCCAATGCAACTAAGATTAGAAGGAAGGTAGAAAATTGGGAAAGAATTTTTACAACCAGTCTCTCTGATAAAGGCCTCATTTCTAAAATATATAGAGAATTAAGACAAATTTATAAGAACACAAGCCATTCCCCAATTGATAAATGGTCAAAGGATATGAACATACAGTTCTCAGATGAAGAAATTAAAGCCATCTATAGTCATATGAAAAAATGCTCTAAATATTATTGATTAGAGAAATGCAAATCAAAACATCTCTGAGGTACCACATCACACCTATCAGATTGGCCAACATGACAAAACAGGAAAATAATAAATGTTGGAGAAAATGTGGGGAAATTGGAACACTAATGCATTGTTGGTGGAGTTGTGAAATGATCCAACCATTTTGGAGAGCAATTTGGAAGTATGCCCATTGGACTATCAAAATGTGCATACCCTTTGATTCAGCAATAGCAAGTCTAGGGCTATATCCCAAAGAGATCATACAAATGGGAAAAGAGATCCTATACATATACAAAAATATTTATTGCAGATCTTTTTATGGTGGCAAATAATTGGAAATTGAGAGATGCCCATCAATTGGGGAATGGCTGAGCAAGTTGTGGTATATGAATGTAATGGAATACTATTGTGCTATAACATATGATGAACAGATTGACTTCAGAAAAACCTGGAAAGACTTGTATGGTATGATGCTTAGTGAAGTGAGCAGAACCAGGAGAATGTTGTACACAATAACAGCCATGTTGTGTGATGACTAGCACTGATAAACTTAACCCTTCCCAGCAATACAAGGATGTAAGACATCTCCAAAGGCCTCATGATGGAAAATGCTATCCACATCCAAAGAAAGAACTATGGAATTTGAATGCAGATCAAAACATACTATTTGCTATTTTTTTCTCTTCTGTTGAGTTTTGTATCCTCTTTCTGGTGGTTCCTCCTATTGGTTCTAATTTTTACTTACAATATCACTAATGTGAAAATATGTTTAATAGGAATGTATATGTATAGCCTATATGAGATCGTGTGCCGTCTTGGAGAGGGTTGTGGGAAGGAAGTGGGAGAAAAATTTTCAACTCAAAAATATGTGTAAGATATTGTTGAAAAATCAAAATAAATTAATAAAATATAAAAATAAGTAAAAAAGAAAGAAAGAAATCTTGGATTACACAGATCAAGTCGAATCTTAGAGGAATCTCACAGAAATATTCCTAAGCTCATGCCCCCATATACGGTTTCTCATTTTTAAAGCCAGAACTTGGATACTGTCTGAATATCTACATCAAAAGGAAAAGGGGTCCTCAATTCTTCTCTGGATAATCAGGCTAACAATACATGTAACACTTTGACTTTACTCATGCACTAGAAATTGCAAAGGAGTCATAATCCAACCCATAAACAATTAATCAAGTTAAATTTCTTTCCCATTTTCCCTAGAAACCTAGATTCTAGGCATAGTAAATCAAACTGGCATTTCAACCCAACTCTAGGGAAAAGGCACTGAGGATCTCAAGTGAGTCAACTCCCTTCCCCTGTCACCTCTATAGTTTGTCAAACTTACAAGTCAAGTGATGACCTAAGTCCGTGTTTACTCCTCCACATTATGCATTTTTATAAACATGTTTCTTGGCTGTGATTTCTGCTTGGTCCAGAAACTTCTCTGTCCAAGTTGCTTTCTCTTCTTTCAAGGAGGGTTGGTCCAGTAAAGGATATCCTCTGACAAGGGATTCCATTATCAATTTGCTGATTCCGACCCCTATTCCTGTAGCATCATGGGCTTGGCCAAGGGATACCTGGTCACTCAAGCACTGATTTCGCTTGCTGCCATTTTGGGAGCCACACAACTTCTTGGCCTCTTGAGATTGTGTAGTTCCTTGATGCATATGGTTTTCTATTTAGACAGAAGCTTCTTCCTAGAAAACAGGACACTGTATTTATCTGAAGTATTTATTTCTAGCTGTCTTAGCTCTGCTCTTCCCCTTGGTAGGCAGCTCTAAAAAAAATGTGTGCAAGTCCAAGTGTATTCACTTTATCAAAAATGAGGTATTAAATAAGCGAGCACTATCAAGGGTCAAGCTACACACTATCAAAACCATAATCTTGCCATTAAGGATATTTTTTTAAGGTCTTTAAGACAGTATTAAGGGTGAACCATCAATGCTAGAAGACAGTTCTCATCAGTGAATAATTAGAACTTCTGCACCTGGCATAGGGAATTTTACAAGAAGAATTAATTTTTATCATTCCAGAACTATACCTGGCACATGTACTTCACATAAATACGTCTTCATTATAAATAACTATTCTGCGAATATGGCTTTGAGTTAAGGCCTACAAATGGAGGAAAATGAAAATATCCTGCCTATGTTGCAGTGAATAAGTCACTTAACATCTCAGTGCAATAGGCTAATCCCTAATACTTTAAATTGTGAAACAATTACCTAATCTAGATTGAGATAACCAAGTTGCCCATACATGTGAAATTACAGGTTCATGGGTGAGAGTGAGTGGAAGAAAGAACAAGGAAGTATAAAACTGAGATCTTATTCTTAAGGGTTTTAAAATCTACTTGGGAGATTAATTCATTCATTTAATAAGGATTTATTAACCACCTATGTGAGAAACACCGTTCTAGGAAAAATAAAATAGTTCCTGCCCTCAGAGAGCTTACATTCTACATTATAATAGGGTCAGCAGCAGCATAGACATAGAAAAATAAATGCAACATATCTACATACTTCTTGTAGAGGTGTATGAGCAATCTGGGAATCAATAAAATCACAAGAAAACATAAAGTCATGAAAAATTAAACAATAAGAGTTAACCATCTAGTGCAATACAAAATATATTTTGAGGCAGAGCATGAATAATTGGCAAACAAATTAGACAATGATTGTTAAAAATATTAAAAGTGGAAGAGAACATTAAAGTGGTCAGAGAATTCTTGCAAATGGAAGAATTTGGGTTCTTAAAGCATAAATGAGATTTAACTAATTAGGGAGAAGGTAGAAAATTCTACAGATCTGTGAAATTACACTTAAAAAAGGGAAAAGGACCAAGGTGAGAGAGTTGTAAGTGTCTGAATCAACAATTTAGTTAGAATGGTAGTGAGAATAAAGAGAAAGAGGACGAAGCCCTAGAATAATAACTGAGGAGGTGGAATGGGGGCAGGACAGGTCCATTAGAAAATGCTTTAAATATGAATTTAAAAGCATGGACTTTATCCTACAAGCAATAAATAACCAAGTGATCTTCTTTAAACAAGTGTATGGCATCATCAAAGTCAGAGTTTAAGAAGAGTAATCAAGTAAGACATCGGGATGAACTGGATTCCTCCAGATCTGAAAAGTTGAAAGCTTAGCAGAATATTATGTTAATTAAAATAAAAAGGAAAAAAAACATATATAAAAATATTAGAAATAATAGAAAATACATGCTTATTGACAAGCTATGGGTTGTGTATGGGGTAAGAGAAAGAGGGAGGGAGGAGTTAAATAAGAACTGCAGCATTCTTAGCAACATGAAAGTGGGATTTGAGGTGTGGGAGGAAGAGGACTACTCAGATTTCAGGTCAGAAGAAGAGTTTAATTTTCAAAATCATCATCATCATCATCATCATCATCATTTTGGAAATAGATATATTGTTTTAAGCTTTAAAAACCACTTTATATATATTATCTTATTACAGCCTTATTATTATTAAAATTTTAAGATGAGAAAAGTAAGGTTCAGGGATATTAAATCATTCCTTAAGAGCTAGGAGAAAATGATTTGTGTATAGGGTAGGATTTGAACAGAGTCCTCTCCTGGTTCTTAATGGAGGGTTTTTTCCCCACTATACCAATAAGTTGTCCTACAACAGTTTAATTAACTATAGTAATACTACAACTCCTCTTCTCCCTCCTTTTTCTCTTCCTCCTCCTCCATCTCCTCTTCTTTCTACTACCGCCACCACCACCCCTACTACCACTAATTCCTACTATTACTACTGTATGTGTTGAGCTTGCAAGATGATGCAACATATGGCAGAAATGTAAAATCTGAGTAAAGAAATATACTTCAAAATTATGACTGTCTATGTCTACATGTAATCAATTCAATTAACCACTTGTATGTATTTTAAAACAAATTAAATTTAGTGGTTTGAGAATTGGGAAGAATATTTAGATATGTACTTTGGCTAGTGTAGCAGTCTTAAGTTGGTTATTAATTAACTGGTAATCACTGCATAGATCATTTTTGCCTCCAAGGAATAACTTTTTTTCTTTTACTTTTTATTTTTCTTAAAATAGTAAATATACTTACAATAATTTTGAGATAATGATGAATAATTCTTCCATTGAATTATGCAGATACTAGTCTGTCATTGTCCTCATTAATATCATAAGTACTTACTTCAGAACATCCATGCTTCTGCAACCTTGTCAATGTGGATTTCTACCTTTGTGACAGATCCCAGTTTTGGCATGCTGTGAAATTCTCGTTCATACATATTCCACAACATATTTACTCACCAAGTTTGAGGCCTTCATTGTAGCTTTCAGTTTTTCATAAACACCCGTGCAGAACTTGGATGCCAAAATCAATATGTCATAGACCTGAATCTGGATTCAGAGAACTTATTGGCTTAGATACTTATTGTCTGTAGTATTTTGGGGAATTCACTTCTCCTTGAGTCTTAGTTTAGAGTATTGTCTGGGGCCACTCAGAGGTTACATGACTTGCCAGGGTGAATTAGCCAATATTTATCAGAGGTTAGATGCCACAGAGTAGATAGCAATGCCTTAACTGTAGATGTATTGTAAAGGCCACTAGGAACTCTTCTGTCATTATCAAGGGGAGTGCTAACATTCTCTCCTTTGATATAACACCCCTCCCTCACTGATGTCATGGTGTTCTTCAAGAACTAAGGATAAACAACAACGTCTGTGAGTAGTAGTAGGAGCTGCTCCACTGGGGACCCAACTGAAGTGGCCATTCCGGCAAAAGTTCTTTTCTTCTTTCTTTCTTTCTTTCTTTCTTTCTTTCTTTCTTTCTTTCTTTCTTTCTTTCTTTCTTTCTTTCTTTCTTTCTTTCTTTCTTTTTCTTTCTTCATTTATCTCTCTCTCTCTCTCTCTCTCTCTCTCTCTCTCTCTCTCTTTCTCTTTCTTTTTTCTCTCTCTCTCTCTTTCCTGTCTTTCTCTCTTCGTAGGATATTATAAGGTGGCCTGCAGGTGCTCTGCCTGAAAGAATGTAAATTTTGATCACTGAAACCTCACAAGATATCTTGGGGTTTATGGGCTAGATTTTTTTCCTATTAAGGACATGCCTTAACCCCAAATCACTCTGGCTTTCATTGACTGGACAACAATAGGTCCGAGGCCAAGCCCCACTTGGTCATTGTTTGGGGCCTGATTGGCTCAGAGTGAATATAAATAGCAATTGTTTGTGTTTGGCCAGAAACCCTGGGGGTCTTCCCCTCCCAGATTATTATTTTTTGACTAGGTGACAGTGGCCATTCTCTGCCTCATTTCTTACCTAGCCTTAATCATTGAGTGGACATCACCTCAATCAAACTGAAACCTGTTAAAAACTTTAGCTTAAAAAGGCCAAGGTCTCCCACTGCATCTAGGGCTGTCTCTAGTCATCCTTATCTATATCTTGCCATTCCATCCAGATGGCCCAAGAGAAGAAAGTGAGGCTGGTGACCGCACAGCTGTCCCTCACTTAAATCCAATTCATCAGCATGTCATGGCATCACCTACCTGATGTCATGGTCCTCTTCCAGAACAAAAGACAAACAACAACAAATAAGCCAACAAAACAGGACTGCCTTTTGAATGAAAGAAATGAAATAAAAAATACCATGAAGGACACATATAACTGTAAAATGATTCAGCTAAACATGTAAGGAAACTGCAGGAAATAAAATTTCAATGTTATCCACAAACATATTTTAAAGCCCAAAGAGATTCCTACAGAATATTGTATAGATTCTCTGTGGAGGATCTATTGTAGGACAAAATGTGAATCACCTAAGAAGAAAAAGATGAGTAGCAATCCACACTGATGAATGGAATATCCATAGCAAAACAAAGTGAAGGATCCATAGAGGTCTGAAGTTTAAATATAAGACATAATTGCAATCACCAACATCATTTCATTTACATGTCAGCAATGAGTTGCCATTGAACACAATGAAACATTTTAACTTAAAGAAACCCACATACAAAAAATGAAAATACATTATTTTCTGAAAATTTATCATCATAAAAGTGCTTTCACTTTTAATAAAAGAATACATATTCCTTGTCATACCGACTTAATCCTCTCAATTAAAATGTGAAATGTTGATGATGTTTCAAGATTCAAAAATCCTGTCACAGTAGCTTTGATTATGATTACTTCCTTTGGAAATCTTATTTTTCCTTGCTTCAAAATGAAATTTGGTAAGCACACAAAATACATTTAAATGAAGCTTTTTAATATTCCTAAATGCTGAATCAATGTATATTTATAAGTGAAAAATCCCATCTAGACTAATATTTTGTTTTGTTTTGTTTTGAAATTTCAGGTTAACATGAAATATCTCCAAGTGAATGTAGTCTGTTTTTTATTATAGTAATTATTTAAAGCATTTCTGTTCTTGGTTAGTTTGTGGTAATGAAAATCATAGAGGGTCTCTTTCAGTTTCCATTTCTGTCACATTGTGAATAAATCATTAGTATTGTATATGACTAAAATACTTTAAAACTTAACAGATACAACAATATGGGTAACTACATTGCCAATGAAGATAACAACTTCTATGCATAAGTATAGGGTTCTGTACCCTTAGGATAGGTATCCCTGGCAACAAGTGCATAGCAAGAGACTTTAATGATTCATATGTGCACCAAGTGTTGTCATTTGGATATTTGTTTAACTCTAATATTCATATTTCTATTTTTATTTCAAATGTATGAAGATGTTATTGTGATTTTTTTTAAATGAAAGTAATGCTTTTGAAAAGGTTGTTTTATTCAAAGTAGCCAATTGTCATTCTGGATTTTCTCAAAGACTGAACAGAATACAATTATAATTGTGGCTATTTTTTTTAAATGGTGAACTCAAAGTCTAGAAATTTTGCTGGGCTAATAAACAATGTGAAAGTCCAGGAATGTGGTTTGCCCATCACACTGAGCATTTGTCCATGTGCCTTTCCCCCTCCCACTTCTTTGAAAGGGAGAAAAAAAAGAGAGATTGAGAAACTGAGAAGCCTTAAACACAGAGAATCTTTGGCAGTTCAAATGATGATACCAAACTTGACAAACTACCAAGGAAAAGCATGCACTTTAAAGATGGTCCTTTTTGGTGCACATTTGCACCTACTGTGTCAGCATGTTATCAAATGGTGTTAGTGATGATAAATAAAAAGGTATCCATTCTTTAAATAAAAAATATATAAATGGATGTTCACTTGAGACAGCTTTACAAATTGAAGCTAAGCAAGGTGTTACATGGACCCCTTGACCATATGTCAAACTCTTTAGAGATGCTGTTTAAGGCGAACAGGAAATGGATTTATGAAAAAGACAGAGTGAAACCTAAAAAACTACTTACCTGAAGTATCTCCTCTGTTCTGGGTTCCACAGAGATAGGTATATGGAGTGAGAATTCTATTTCAGGGAAGGAAACATGTTATAGACAAGGTAAACAGAAACATAAAGGCCTCTCTTTGTGGGTGTGTGAGGATTCAGTTTTATAAAAGAGCTATAGCAGGAAAGCCTCTGAGTTTTAAGCTAAAATAATTATATTATAGTCAACTCTTTCTCCAAAAGGTAGCAACTCAAATGAGAATTCACTCAGAATCTGAACTTTCACATCATTTATTTGCCTAGCTAAATGGTTAGATGTTGAGTTCATCCTATTTTTTAAAAGAATAATCACATATTTCACCTATGGTTTTGAATTATAACACAAAGTACCTTGAATTTTTGTTATGTTAAGTCAGAGAGGCAATTTCTAAATATGTGAAAATGGGCATTCCTTTTTGCAAAAACTGGTAACCAGTTCCTTACTACTAGATTATTATGAAAATTAGGTAGCTAGGAAAAGGCCATCATAGAATGATCAACATTCTCAGCTTAAATAGACTGTCCTTTAACCTATATTCATATATATTATCATTCCAAATTCAAACCATTTCCGTGAGGGTAAAGCCCATAAGAACTGCGCTCCACAGCCATAGAAAACCCAAGAGTACTCCTACGTCATTATGATAATTATAATTTTATATTATTTTATGTCATTGTCAAAATGATAAAACTCCAATAGGGAGTCATTTAGACTAAGTGATCCTAATGACTATAAAACAAATAGGCCATGATGGATAGTCTTATTTTACTTTTCCACTGTTCTGAACTATTTTTACCCCCTGTAAATTAATTAACGCTCACAACTTCTGAGTCAATAAAACTTCTGGCCAACTACAGTGGCCAGTGAACCACTCCTTTTCTGTCCCTTAGATAGTCAACTCAAACCATAGTCCAATTTCTGGTCCCAATAGAGAAATTCCTCCCACCTAAGCCTAGTATTGGTAAATGACTGAGAATTTATACACCATATCAGGCACTGACAATGCCCCCTTCCACATCTGTCACCAAGTACTGTTCTTCACCAAGACATTTTAAGGTATAAAATTTCTCTGTTGAACCTAAGTTTTAAACATGTACTTTCCTCAACATGAATTCATCCCCCTAGATCTGGATAAGTTTTTCACATCCACAGCTAGGAATTTCTGTCTATATTACCATATAGTAAGTATATTTGCTTTATTTTTTTGTCTGCTTGCTGAACCATGTAATAGTTTTGTTTGTACTAACTTCCTGAGTATCAATTTCCAATAAATCATGAATGTAGAACTTTGTTTTAATTAAAACCATGATGCCAAATAAAACAACCATGATGAGATGTCAATATAGGTCATTACTGAAAGTGTGTCTGTTTATAAAAGTTGATATTGAAGTCTTTCTTAATTTATGAAATAGCTATATTTGTAAGAAATAACCATTGTCATGGTCTGATTTCAAATAATAGAGAAAATGATTTAATACTTATTATTGAGTTTAGAGAAAACTTTTGAAATATTCAGGAATTTGTTGATGCTATAAGAAAAGTCTACCTGCATTATTAGTAGACCAACTGGGTAAGAGGAATATATTCATTAACTTTTTCAAGTTTGCAATAAGGCACTGAAGAAGCAATCTATTAACTAATAATAAGCAACAGCATCTCCATAAAGCAATGGAAGAGACTGTCACATGAATCAATTGCACTGTCTTATTTTAACTCTTATTGTAATAATACAAGGGCAATCTTGTTTGTTTATAATTGTAAGGGTAGAAGTTAGGACAGGTGTTAGAAAGTAGGGTAAAGTGGGCCAACTATTATTAGTGCTAACCCTGAAAAAAAATGGACTCCTGGATTACCCACTTACATGCACTCCAGAGTATTTCTTTATGAGTTAAAGAGTGCAGAGTAATTAATAGAAAATGAGGTAATTGTTATTATTCTGGGAAGTTCTTTGGTTATCTTTGTTATGTGACTTTACTTTTGTTTAAAACACTTGTATTGCAACAAAAGCTGAAAAAAGCAAGTATTCACTGAAGATGGTAACACCATGTATTAGTAAGAATCTTGGGTTTGAAATCAGAGTAGTTAAATCTAAATTATGTTGCTGTTGTTGTTGTTGTTCTCCCTAGGTTCTGCCTCTGCGACCTTAGGAGAGTCTATTGTTGCCTTATTGTCCATTTCCTTAGCTATAAAATGAGGACATTGGATTACATGTCATCTTTTTCTTATTAGTTCTAAATCCACATTTTAAAATAATTTGTTTTATGGTTTTATTGAAAAGATATATGCCACAGTCATTTGAAGTTATCATAATTAAAGGAAATTAGTAATAATACCTAATACCTGACATGCTTTAAGTTTACCAAGCATTTTACCTACAATATCTCATTTGAGCCTCACAAAAACCACAATGGAAGGATATTCAGGTGTTATTAGCCACAATTTTTCACACCAGGAGAGTAAAGCTTAGAGGTAGTGACATGCCCATGGTTGCATAATTAATATGTAAGACATTGGATTTGAATACATTTTTTCCTGACTCTAAATCTAGAATGCTACTATCATTTCATAATGTCATATGTTGAGGAGTTAAATGTAAATAGCAATAAAAGATAAGTGAAAAATAAGGATGAAGACTATCAGAGATAAATTTATTAAAATTAACAATATGGAAAAATGGTTTGTGATGGGGCCAAAAAAATCAGGTCTTAAAGTTGTTTCTATTAGCTTCAGAGAACAACAAGAAAACATTAAGTATAGATGCAAAATATGTAAAGAAATAAAAATGTTCAAGAAGTGTTTATTTATCAAACTTTGACATTTAGCTCCTTGAAAATCTTGAAATTAGCTACCCAGAGTCCTGAGGCTGAATCAGCTACCAATATCAATACAGAGCATTATTCATCCAGGAGCAAAATTCCTTCTCAGCATTCATTTTATACATTTGTCAGAGAACGAAAGACTTGTTAGCATTTTTTTTGCCCTTGAAGGCATTCTTGAAAACAAAGACAAAATGGTCTTGCTGCCTCCCCAAAGTTGGTGCTGAAAATCTTTAGCATGTCACAGAAGACAAGCAATCAGCCTCTTATGTAGCAATCAGTCCCTAAAGATATTAGAAAGTCAATATGTACTGTTCTTGTCCTTAAAGCCTGAAGCTGGAGTACTGTATGTAAAGTCCCATTTCTATTATAATGCCTTATCTGCAAATTGGATATGGTCATGTGTCATATAAATTTTTAACTTAAGAAGCCAGAATGTCAATTTTATCAAAGTTACATCTGGATATAATGCAGAATAGCCTTAAGCAGAGACCTTTCCAACATTGTGCTTCAACTTATAGCGATACAGATAAATTATAAGCTTGCTTGCTAGAAACTTCTAAGTTATAATGTAATCATGTCAGTAAAAAAGGCAGTGGAATGAAAACGAGTTCTTACAATGTGAGCATTTGTCCTGGTATACCAAGGATAATAGAAAACTGGCTAATTAAAATTATCAAAGAGATTTGTTTTAGATGAAATTAACTTATCGTGCTAGTAAAACAATTCAGGAAAATCTGAAATGAAAATGATGGAAAGAGTAGTGGTTTGTTAGTTCAATAAACATTATTAGATGCCTCCTGTGGATACAAATATAAAAATAAAATAATCCCTGTCTTTTGTAAATTTCTTTTATATTGGGGGGAAATAATATGTTCCCAAATACATAATAAATACATACTCATGTATGTGTATACATAAACATATATTTTCATATGGATAGATATATAGATATCTTCTATGTAGTGCTATATATAATATACGTTGGCCTGTGTATGATACACACACACACACACACACACACACACACACTATAGAGGGACACATATATTTATCTCAAGATATTGTATATGTAGGTGTGCATACATACATGCATACTACAAAGTAATATACAATTAATCCTCAACTTTCATGGAGAAGACATTCCTAGATATGTTTCAAAAGGCTAAAAATCATGAATGTTTATATATTCAACTTATAGGAAATATTAGGTTAGGTTCCCACAGACACCCAAAACTGTAATTTTTCACTACAAATATTGGAAAATACATGTTTCTGCAAACAATTCTTTATAACAAAACATTAATTCTGATAAAATGCACTTTTCCTAACACAGTAACCATGAAATAACCTATTAAATGTAGTGCACAAAATAAAATTGGTAACATATAAAACATTTTTCCTTGCTAGTATACTAATTCCCTAGAATTCTGAACTTTTGTTCTAATATTTCAATAAAAAAATGAATTCAGATACTATTCACTTTTCATAACATGAAAGCTATAGTTTGATAAACACTGTACAGCAAATAAAATTGTTAAAACTAAAACATTTTTTAACCTGAATCTTACCTTACATTACATTAGATGGCAGTGTGAAGGCACAGTGTTGTATACTATACTGCTGTAAAGCTCTTTATCTTGGCTACCCCTTAAAACGAGGAAAGAGATTGCTGGGAGATTAGTTGCTGCTATTGGAAGACACTGAGACTGCCAAAGTCTCAAAATCACCTCTGACATTCTGTTTTTCACAGCTGGTGGATGGTATTGGAGAATAGGATGTATCAGCTTGAAATAATCTGTCAGTGACATCTGATTCATGTTCCTTTTGAGATCCTTAAGGATCTCAGAGTATGGAGGCACAGCAGAAGTTAGTTCATGTTTAACCTTGAGGCTGCAATTGATGAGACTATCAGCAGTTACAATGTCTCTACACAGCACACAGATTAGATAAACAGTGGCTGCAGAGATTCTTACAGAAAGTTTTTCGGACCTTCACATTCTTTGTAAACCACATCAATGACTTTGCATGCTTGGGCTTAGACCCTAAGGACTTGCTTTGAGGGCATAGTTGCAACATAAAATTTGAGTTTTAAAGACAATAAAAATATGCAAAGAATATATAGGGAGCTATTTACTGTATAACAGGTACAACAGTAGGATAAACAAGACCGCTGAAGCACCTAATAGGATAGCAGCCACTCCTCAAACTTGCAAGCATGGTACCTTTCTTTTTTTTTTCTCTACTATGTATAACCACATATGTTCACAGCTGCCATTGCAAAAGTGAAAATGAGGATACTAATAAAATCACTTCAATGCTTGAAGTAGAAAATTTAATGCAGGAAAGTTGAGAATTGACTCGTATATGTATGTACATATGTGTATATATATATGCATATATATGGTGTGTATGTATATATGTATTGTGATATGTGTATGCATATATCTGTGTATGTATGAGCGTGTCTGTGTGTGTATTTGTATGGAAGTATGCAAAGTAAAGAGAAAGGTAGGGCCATTAATAATGAGGTCAGTGCAGTAAGAAGGAAAGCTCTGACAGGAGTTGGATCCTGAATTGAACCTTAAAGGAAGAAAGAAATCTCAAAAGGCAAAGGTTTAGTGTCCACTGGATGCATGAAAGCACTCCTTTATAATTTCTTAAAGTACATTTCTGTAACATTATATTCATGATGGGAACTCCTTGTAGTCTCTAGTTCTGTGCTACCACAAAAAGCTTATATCAATCTAGGTACATGTGGGAAAAAGCTTTTTTGGGACCTTTTTGGGGAATAAGCATCACTAGCATCACTAAGTCATAGACTATGTATAATTCAATAACTTTTTGGCGTTTCTTTCCAAATTGCCTTCCAGGATGGCTGAACCAGTCTAGGTTTGCCAAGAATGCATTAAAATGATTGTTTTCTCATTGCCCCTAAAATGTTTCTTTTTTTTAATTAAATTTGCCAATCTGATGAGTGTGGATTGGAATATAAGAGTTGGTAAAAGTTATATTTTGTAATAATGATTTGGAGCATTTCATATAAATTTTATTTGGATTTCTTTCCCAGAAAAATTGCTGTTTATCTCCTTTAACTATTTATTGATTCAAAAATGACCTTCACTAGAGCAACTTGCTGAAAAAGTATTTTTTTACTGCTACCTCATTTCCTAATCATTTTACCTGCATTGTTTGTTTTTCACTGGAAAACCCACTTTTCAGTTGTATGTAATTGTTTCATCTCTTTTTCCAGTCATGTATCCAGTCCAGTCATCCTGCTTTTTTTCATGCAGGTGATGATTGTTGTTATTCTACATCCTATTAAAATTGATGATACATTTCTCCAGTACCTTCTGTGTCACACAATTTTGATTCTTTGGAGATATGATGTTTCCTAACTGGAAACCATTATACAACAATAGAAGAATATTGGGTTGAAAAGATGGATATTGTGTTTGGAATAAACTTTTTTTAAGAATTAAGATTTTTATTATCCTGAATATTATGTTTCCATAATATTTGAATCAGGGAGACTTGCATTTGGCTGGTGAATGTCTCATGAAGATACCATGTCTTGTTTTTATTCCTTACCTTCAATTTTGAAGACATCATCATGAGATCATAGATAAGGTTTCAAAACTGTCAGTTCAACTTCAGGCAACATGATTCATCTAAGGCCAAGAAAGAATGGAAATGCTACAAAGTCATGCTTTCTAGTATATCAATAGGTTCTAGTAAAGCTATTTGCTTACAGGTATACTTATTTAAGTCTATGTAATTGTTAGTAGAGCCTGTACCTCCATGCTTAAATGCAGGACAGCTTCTGTCATTTCTATTTTCAGTTTTTGAGAACCTTTTTATGCTTTGAGTCTTGCTTTTGAAAGTCAAGTTTTCTATTCAGTTCTGGTCTTTTCTTTTTTTTTTTATCAAGAATGATTCAAAGTTCTTTATTTCAATGAATATTCATTTTTTCCCTGAAGGATTAAGCTCAGTTTTTTTTCTGGGTAAGTGATTCTTGTTTGTAATCTTAGCTCCTTTGTCCTCTGAAATATCATATTTCAAGCTTTCTGATCCTTTAATGTAGAAGCTGCTAAATCTTGTGTTATCCTGACTGTGGTTACATATTTGAATTGCTTCTTTTTGGTTGCTTCCAAAATTTTCTCCTTGACCTTGGAATTCTGCAATTTGGCTGTAATATTGATGGGAGTTTTCATTTTGGATCTCTTTCAGGAGATGATTGGTGGATTCTTTCCATTTCTATTTTACTCTCTGGTTCTAGAATATCAGGGCAGTTTACCTTGACAACTTCTTGAAAGATGTCTAGGCTCTTCTCTTTTTTTGATTAACTTATTTTTAGTTTTCAACATTCACTTCCATGAAATTTTGAGTTCCAAATTTTCTCCCAATTTCATCCCTCCTCCCCTCTCTCCAAGACTGCATGCATTTGAATACCCCTTCTCCTGATCTACCTTCCCTTCTATCTCCACCTCTCACCCTGGCCTTCTCTTATCCCCTTCTGCATCTATTTTTCTGCAGGGCAGGATAGATTTCTACGCCCATTACCTATATATCTTATTTCCCAGTTGCATGTGAAAACAATTTTAACATTTGTTTTTAAAACTTCGGGTTCCAAATTTTCTCCCTTCTTCCTTCCCTATCCACCTTCATTGAGAAGGTAGGCAACTCGATACAGATTATACTTCTGTAGTCATGCAAAACACTTCCATAGTAGTCATGTTGTGGAAAATTAACTATATTTCCCTTCAACCTATCCTGTTTCCTGTTTATTCTATTCTCTCTTTTAACCCTGTCCCTCCTCAGAACTGTTTGCTTCTAATTAACCCACCCCTAATCTGTTCTCCCCTTTATCATTCCCCTATTCTCTTATCCCCTTGCCCCTATTTTCCTGTAAGGTGAGATAGATTTAAATATCCAATTGGGTGTGTATGGTATTCACTCCTTAGGCCAAATCCAATGACAATAAGATTCACTCATTCCCTCTCACCTTCCCTCACTTCCCCACCACTGTAAAAGCCTTTTCTCACCATTTTATGTGAGATAATTTACTCCATTCTACCTCACCCTTTCTTCTTCTCCCAGTATAATCCTTTTTTGCTCCTTAATTTTATTCTCCAAATATCACCCTTTAATTTTCAACTCACCCTGTGCTATCTATCTATCTATCTATCTATCTATCTATCTATCTATCTATCTATCTTTACATACATACAACTTTTCCCTCCAACCACCCTAATACTGACAAAGGTCTCATGAGTTACAAATATCACTTTTCCATGCAGGAATGTAAGCAGTTCTACCTTAGTCCCTTATGATTTCTCTTTCTTGTTTACCTCTTCGTACTTCTCTTGAGCCTTGTATTTGAAAGTCAAATTTTCTATTCAGCTCTGATCTTTTCATCAAGAATGCTTGAAAGTCCTCTATTTCACTGAAAGTCATTTCCCCCCGTGTAGGACTATACTCAATTTTGTTAGGTAGGTGATTATTGGCTGTAATCCTATCTCTTTTGCCCTCTGAAATATCATATTTCAAGCCATCCAGTCCCTTAATGTAGAAGCTGTTAAATCTCGTGTTATCTTGCTTATGTTTCCACAATACTTGAATTGTTTCTTTCTGACTGCTTGCAATATTTTCTCCTTGACCTGGGCACTCTGGAATTTGGCTAAAATATTCCTAGGAGTTTTCTTCTGGGGATATCTTTCAGGAGGTGATTGGTGGATTCTTTCCATTTCTATTTTATCTTCTGGTTCTAGAATGTCAGGGCAGTTTTCTTTGACAATTTCTTGAAAGCTGATATCTAGGCTTTTTTTTTTATCATGGCTTTCAGAAAGTCCAATAATATTTAAATTGTCTCTCTTGGATCTATTTTCCAGATTAGTTATTTTTCCAATAAGATATTTCATGTTGTCTCATTTTTTTTCATTTGTTTAGATTTGTTTTACAATGTCTTCATTTCGTATAAAGTCACTAGCTTCTATTTGCTCCATTCTAATTTTTAAGGAAGTATCTTCTTCAGTGAGCTTTTCATTTCCTTTTCCATCTGGCCCATTCTGCTTTTTAAGGCATTCTTCTCCTCGTTGACATTTTGGACTTCTTTTGCCATTTGGATTAGGCTATTTTTTAAGTTGTTATTTTCTTCAATATTTTTTGGGTCTCCTTTAGCAAAGCTGTTGACTTGTTTTTCAGGATTTACCTGCATCACTCTATTTCTGTTCCCAGTTCTTCCTCTACTTCTCTTACTTGCTTCTCACAATCCTTTTTGAGCTCTTCCATGGCTTGGGACTAATTCATTTTTTCCTGGAGGCTTTGGATGTAGAAGCTTTAACTATGTTGTCTTCTTCTGGTTGTTTTGATTTTCTGTCACCAAAAAAAGATTCTACGGTCTCACAATTTTTTTTTGCACAGTTTGTTCATAATCACAGCCAATTACTTGAGTTTTAAACTCTTTGTTAAGGTAGAGGTCTGCTTCCAGTGTGGAAATTGTACTGTCCCAAGCTTCTGGGTTTTCTGTACCTCTTTTCAGAGATACTTCTAGGGACCTGTAAATTGTCAGTTCTTCCAAGGTGGTATGATCACAAGGGTGAGGTGTTTACTCCTTTTCTGGCCTGTGCTCTGGTCTATGAATGATCACAAGCACTCTTTTCTACCTAAGAACTCTGATGAGGAATCCCTCTTCAGCTCCACCATGCCAGCACTCCTCCTTGCCTCAGGACCACTACCCAGAGCTGTGACCTAGATCCAAGCAAGGGCAAAGCAATCAAATCCTGCCTCAGTACCAGCAAAGAGATGCCTGTAATTACACTCTGATTAGGCACTTGGTTCCCTCTCAGTCTGTGGTCCAAGAGCTCCAGAAGTAGCCACCACCCTGTGCCTGTGCCAGGACTGGGAATGGGACCAAGCTTCTCTCTCACCACAGACGTAGAACTTTCCCACTGACCTTCTAAGTTGTCTTTGGTATTCATGAGTTGAGAAGTATGTAAACCACCACAGCTGCCTGTGATTCAGTCGTCTGAGGCCTGCTCTCAGATTTGCTGAGGCCTGATCTTTGAATGCCTGCCCAAGCTGAACTGTGTTCCTCTCCCAGCCCAACATGATAGACCTTTCCAATCAACCATCCAGGTTTTCTTGGACTAGAAATTTGTTTCACTCTGTCTTTTTGTGGGTTCTGCTGCTCTATAATTTGTTTAGAGTCATTTTTAACAGGTATTTAGAAGGCTTTGGGGTAGAGCTCAAGCAAGTCACTGTTTTCACTCTGCCATCTTGGCTCCACCCCACTAGGCTCTTTTTTTAAAATCATAGCTTTAAGGTAGTCAAATATTTTTTTGCTTTTTTTTGGTCCAATATTTTTAAAAAATTGTCTTTACTAGATTTATTTCCCTAGTCAGTTGTTTTTCCATTCAGATATTTCCCATTGTCTTCTATGTTTTCATTCTTTTGGTTTTGTTTTATAGTTTCTTGATTTCTTGATAAGTCATTAGTTTCCATTTGTTCAAAAAGTTTTAATTAATGATTCTCTTCACTGAGCTTTTGCACCTCCTTTTCCATTTGGCCATTTCTACCTTTTAAGGAGTTTTTTTTTTTTCAGTGAATTTTTGTGCCTCTGTTTCCATTTCACCAATTGTACTTTTTAAGATATCCTTCTAGAGAGGTATTGCAGGGATCTCTTTGCCAGCGCTGAGGCAGGAATCTCTTGCTTTGCCCGTGTGGATCAGGGCCACAGTTCTGGGCGGCGGTGCTGGGGTGAGGAGGAGCACTGGCATGGTGGAACTTGTAGTGGCTGTAGAGAGGAACCCCTCCTCACAGTTACAGGACAGAAAGGAGTACTCGTGGTCACAGTCCAGGAAAGGAGTAAACACCTCACCCCTTATCATACCACCTTGGAAGAATTGAAAATTTACAGGTCCCAAGTATCTCCAAAAACAGCTATACAAACCCCTGAAGATTGGGACAGGACACTCTCCACATTGGAAGCAGACTCTTACCTTAACAAAGAGTTTAAAACTCAAGTAATTGGCTGGGATCATGAGCAAGCAGCGCAAAAAGAGTCAGACTATATTATCTTGCTTTGGTGAAAAAGAAGATCAAAATATACAACCAGAGGAAGACAACAAAGTCAAAGCTCCTACATCCAAAGCCTCCAAGAAAAATATGAATCAGTCCCAGGCCTTGGAAGAGTTCAAAAGGGATTTTGAGCAGCAAGTAAGGGAAGTAGAGGAAAAACTGGGAAGAGAAATGAGAGTGATGCAAGAAAATCTTGAAAAACAAGTCAACAGCTTGCTAAAGGAGACCTAAAAAAATACAGAAGAAATAACACCTTAAAAAATAGCCTAACCCAAATGGCAAAAGAGGTCCAAAAAGCCAATGAGGAGAAAAATGCCCTAAAAAGAAAAATTGGCCAAATGGAAAAGGAAGTCCAAAAGATTACTGAAGAAAATGATTCCTTAAAAATTAGAATAGAGCAATTGGAAGACAGTAAATTTACGAGAAATCAAGACACTGTAAAACAAATCCAAAAGAATGAAAAATTAGAAAACAATGTGAAATATCTCATTGGAAAAACAACTGACCTGGAAAATAGATCCAGGAGAGAGAATTTAAAAGTTGTTGGAGTATCTGAGAGCCATGATCAAAAAAAAGAGTCTATACATCATCTTTCAAGAAATTATCAAGGAAAACTGCCCTGATATATTAGAACCAGAGGGCAAAATAGAAATTGAAAGAATCCATAGATCTCCTCCTGAAAGAGATCCCCAAAGGAAAACTCCTAGGAATATTGTAGCCAAATGCCAGAGTTCCCAGGTCAAGGAGAAAATATTACAAGCTGCCAGAAGGAAACAGTTCAAGGACTGTGGAAACATAAGCAGCATAACACAAGATTTAGCAGCTTCTACATTAAAGGACTGCAGGGCACGGAAGATAACATTCCACAGGGCAAAGGAGATAGGATTACAACCAAGAATCACTTACCCAGCAAACCTAAGTATAATCCTTCAGGGGAAAAAATGGTCATTCAGTGAAATAGAGGACTTTCAAGCATTCCTGGTGAAAAGACCACACAGCTAAATAGAAAATTTGACTTTCAAATACAGGACTCAAGGGGAACATGAAGAGGTAAACAGGAAAGAGAAATCATAAGAGGCTTATTAATATTGAACTGTTTACATTCCTGCATGGAAAGATGATATTTGTAACTCATGAGAACTTTGTAAGTATTAGGGTAGTTGAAGGAAAAAAAAATTATATGTATGTATATATATAGATGGTTAGATAGAGGGCACAGTTTGAGTTGAATTAAGGGCTCATTTGGAGAATAAAATTAAGGGATGAGAGAGGATGATACTTGGAGAAGAAAGGGAGAGGTAAATTATCTCACAAAAAAAGCAGAAAAAAAAAGTCTATCACAGTGGAGGGGAAATAGGGGAAGGTGAGAGGGAATGAGGGAATCATTCTCATAGGATTTGGCTTAAGGAAAGAATATCATACACATTCAATTGGATATGGAAATCTGTCTTACCCTCCAGGAAAATAGGGGGAGAAGGGGACAAGAGATCAGGGGGATGATAGAGAGGAGGGCAGATTGGGAAAGAGGGTAATCAGAAGCAAATACTTCTGAGGAGGGACAGGGTCAAAAGAAAGAATAGAATAAATGGGAGGGCAGGTCTACTATGGACGTGTTTTGCATAACTGCACATGTAAAACCTATATTGAGTTGCTTGCCTTTTCAATGAGGGTGGGTGGGGAGGGAGGAAGGGAGAAAATTTGGAACTCAAAGTTTTAAAAACATATGTTTTAAAAATAATGTTTTCACATGCAACTGGGAAATAAGAAATACAGGAAATGGGATACAGAAGTCTATCCTGCTCTACAGGAAAATAGAAGGGGAAGGGGATAAGAGAAGGGAGGGGGGAGAGATAGAAGAGAAGGCAGAGCAGGGGAAGGAGTATTCAGAATGCATGCCATCTTGGGGTTGGAGGGAGGGTGAGAAATTTGGAACTCAAAAACTTGTGGAAGTGAATGTTGAAAAGTAAAAATAAATTTATATTTTAAAAAAAGTAAAAATTTAAAAAATAAAAAAAAATATCCTTCTCCTCATTGGATTTTTGGATCTCTTTTACCAATTGGCCTAGTCTGGTTTTTAAGGTATTATTGTCCTCAGCATTTCTTTTCCTGCATCTCCTTGACCAAGCTGATGACTTGTTTTTCATGGTTTTCTTCCATCACTCACTTCTCTTCCCAATTTTTCCTCTACCTCTTTCACTTGATTTCCAAAATCGTTTTTGAGTTCCTCCATGGCCTGAGATCAATTCATATTTTTCCTGGAGACTTGGAATGTAGGAACTTACACTTTGTTATCTTCTTCTGAGTGTGTATTTTGATCTTCTTTGTCACCATAGTAACTTTGTATGGTCTTTCTCTCTTGTTCAACTATTTTCCCATCATATTTATTGACTTTTAACTCTTTGTTAAAATAAAGCTCCACTTCCAGGGTGAACGGTGCACTGTCTACAGCTTCAGGAATTTTGTGCAGCTCTTTTCAGAGATGCTTCTAAGACCTGTAAGTTTTCAGTTCTTCCAAGGTAATATGATCTAAGAACAGGTGTTTACTATTCCCATGGCCTGTGCTCTGGTCTGTGAGTGACCTCAAGCACACTTTTCTGCCCTAGAATTGTGAGGAGTTTCTCCCTTCTCTGTGGCCATTTGCTCTGCTCTGCTAGTGTTCCTCCACACCCTGAAACTTACCCCAGGGCTGTGACCCAGATCTGGGTATGGGCAAAGCAACAGAGTCTTGCCTCCGTGTTAGCAAAGACACCCCTGTAATCTCCTCCTGTCTAATTGTTCAACTCCTTTATCATCTGTGGGCTGAGAGATCCATAAACAAGTGCTGCCACTGTTGATTCAGTGGCTCTCAAGGCCTTTTCTTGATTTGCTGAGGATGAGTCTGTGCTGGCATGTGCTGTACTGGAATGTGATCCACTCTCACCTGAATGCAAAAAATCTTTCCTACTGACCTTCTAAGTTATTTTTGGCTGGAAAATTATTTCACCCCATCCCTTTGTGGGTTGCTTCATGACATTATTTAAAGGTGTTCAGAGGGTCTTGGGAAGAGTTCAGGTGAATTACTGCCTTTTCTCCACTATGTTGGCTCTATCTGGGAATCACCTGATTGGGTCTGTATATTTTTTTTCAAAATGCAACTAGGTCCAATCTCATCACCCCATCCAGTTCTAGGCTTTCATTATTTTCTATCTACCATTTCTATACAATATTGAGAGATGAATTAATGTTGTATTGTGAGATTAGATTACTGTGAAATTATAGATTACTCAAATCTATATAATAATCGAGAAAATATTAATTTCATCTACTTGGTTTTGCTTGTGTGGGTAGTTGCCTGATGATTCCTTGGTGGACATGGATATTACTAATGAGGCTCTGTAATATCATTAGATTAATGCAATCAGAAACTATTATGTACAAAAAGATCAATCTGTGAAGTCTCACTAAAGATAATACCTTAACAATTTAGACTTTGATCAAGACATCTTCCATGACCCTAGCAAATTCTTTGGGTGAGTATATTTCCCTGTTCTGTCTCTTGCTGCATTTGCTCATGAGGGCATAGTTGCTCTGTGATTGCATCTTTCAAGGAATCTTAAGTATGCCATGTATATTTCATCAATTCAAAGAAACAAATCACAAAATATAATAACAAGACAATCTGATACTGGTGATTTTCTATTTTTCTCTGCCGATTTTCCTCAGGACAGACGAGCAGAGTAGAGACATGTCAATTCTATAGAGAAGCTTGTGCAAGACTATGGTTCGGAAAAAGTTATCCAGCCTCAGAAATCTTGAAATTTCATCCCACCTTTATTCTAGAAATATTATTTCTCCAGGTTCCCATGCCACTATCTTCATAGCAGAGGGAGATGTCCTCTATTTGATTTCCTGAGGAAGGCAGGATACCGAGAAGAAAACCACTGGTTTGTATGTTTCATGGAGAAATATAAAGAACTGTCTTGATTCAGAGACTAGGCAGATAAAGAACAGTGTTAATGAAAAATCCTACCTCTGCTCTCCATTATCTAAGTATGTGTCTATTAGTGTGCTTCGAGGCTCATTTTGTTTTTATATCTGAGAAAGTACATTACTCACTAGAAGTTACTCATTCAATCTATAAACATTTATTAAGTGCCTGTTAAGTCATTCTTTTAAGCTCTAGGGATGTAAAGAAAGCTGGAAGATAGTCCCTGCTCTCAAGGAGCTCACAGTCTAATTAGAGACTGTGCAAAGTCAATATGAAAAAAGCAACAATATGCAAATAATTATTCAGCATGCAGTTATATATGAAATAAAGTGAGGATAATTAACAGAGGAAAGGCAAAATAATTTGAGAGGATCAGAAAATGCTTTTCATAGAAAGTGAAAATTTTAGCTGGAATGTGAAGGAAGGAAGAGCAACCAAGAAGTAAATATGAAGAGAGAAAGAAGTCAAAGTACAGGGAACATCCACTAAAAATTTCCAGAGTGAGGACAGAGAATATTTTGTGCAAAGAACAAGAAGGCCCGTATCACTAGATCATCAGGCTACTGTGTGGGTGGGTTGGGGTGGGGAGGAAGGGAGTATAAGGTGTCAGAAGATCAGAAAGGAAGAAAGATGAAGGGTATGAAGGAGTGCTGAATAAAAAAAGAGGATTTTATCTCTGATCCTATAAATGATAGTGGATTGTGAGAATTGATTGCTTTGGGAAGGATGGCATAGTCATGCCTGAGCTTTAAAAAAACACACTTTGCTGACTGAAGGATGGAGTGCAATAGGGAAACCAACCAACAGGCTATTGCAATAGTCCAGATGTGAGGTGATGAGGGCCTGGAGCAACCTATGATAGTGCCAGAGTAGAGAAGGGTTCATATATGAGATATATTGTATATTATAAGGGTGAAATCAACAGGTCTTAAAACAGATTGAATATGGGGGCTGAGAGAGTGAGATGTTGTTTTGTTATTGTCATTTTCTTTAATAAATTTATTTACTGTTTCTATGACTTGTTCTTTAACCCATTCATTCTTTGTTGTTTAGTCTTGAATTAATTTTAATGTGTATGTGCACGGTTTGTTACTGAATATATATATATGCATATATATATATATGTATATGTATATATATGTGTATATGTATATGTATATATATGTATATATACACATATATATGTGTGTGTGTGCATGTGTAAAGGAGGGAGGATTAGCTGTATAAGATCTTAATAAAATTAGAAAGTAACATGGAAGATACTATCTATCAGACTTTTGGATAATAAAGTAATTTAGGAATAAACAAGAGACAGAGTACATCATAAGATGTAGAAATGATAATTTTGATTACATTAAATTAAAAAGTCCTGTAAAAATAAAAGCAATGTGGCCAAGATTAGAAAGAAAGCAGAAAATTGGGAGAAACAATTTTATACACAGTTTCTCAGATACAGGTTTCGTATCTCACATACATACAGAATGTTGTCAAATTTATAATATGAGTCATCCCCCAATAAATAAATGGTCAAAGAATATGAACAGGCAGTTTTTGAATTAAGCAATCAAAACTGTATATAGTCATATGAAAATGCTCTAAATCATTACTGATTGGAAAAATGGAAATTAAAACAACTTTCAGGTATCATCTCCCACTTGGATTGACTAAAATTATAGAAGGAGGCAATGATAAATGTTGGAGGGGATGTGGAAAAATTGGGAGACTAATACACTGCTGGTGGAACTGTGAACTAATCCAACCATTTTGGAAAGCAATCTGGAATTATGCCAGAGTGTTACAAAACTGTCTATACCCTTTTTCCTGGCAATACCACTATTAGGTGGGTTTCACAAGGTGATCAGAGGAAAAGGAAAAAAAAATCTATATGTTCTAAAATATTTATCGGTGCTCTCCTTGTGATGGCAAAGAACTGAAGATTGAGGGGATGGCCATCAACTGGGGAATAACTGAACAAGTTGTGGTATCTGATTTTGATGGAATACCAGTGTGCTATAAGAAATGATAAGCTATTTGATTTTAGAAAAAGAAAAAAAAGGTATATAGTAACAAAATTATTGTTTAAAAAAACTTTAATACTGTAAATTCCTTGAGGGAAAAAATAATATGTAATTCATTTTTAATCTTTATAGCTTAGCATAACACATTGCATGTACTAGATATTTAATGTATGTTTGTTGAATCATTCTTTTGACTTTTATGAAGTATATAAATGTTTCAACATGTTCCATATCCAAAGAAATTTCCCTAAGAAATTGTTAAAGATATTATTGTACAGTGCAGACATTATTATACAGTGACAATTTACATTGGCGGGATTCCTTTATTTTTGAAAATGTTTCAGAAGTAGTAATAAGTATGTATAAGCGTACATGTGTTTATTTGCACTGATTACTATGATTATTTTATGCAAAACATATTTCTTATATGTGATTATTTGCTTTGTTTTAAGGTTTTTGGTAGAAAGAAAATGCCTCTTAAGGAAAACCCAAAGGGGAAGAACAATTTAAAGCATATTGAATAATATTCTTCCTCTGAGAGAGTCTTTAAGATTAAGCAAAGTACTTTTAGATTTTTACCCTCTTGAGCCAGGAGAATGTGAATTTGGGAACTTTGAAAAGGTTTAAATTCTAAGTCTTAATTCACACCCTACTTCAATCTATCCTTCCCACCAAAAGTAAATTTGCTTAAGAGCCATTCTGGCCAAGATATTCCCCTAACAAATTACATCCACTTGTTTGATTGCCTCTAGGATAAAATATAAACTTCCCTATTTGTTTTGGGTTTTGTTTTTAAACCTGTCTCTCTCTCTCTCTCTCTCTCTCTCTCTCTCTCTCTCTCTCTCTCTCTCTCACATACACACACACACTCACACACACACACACACACACACACACACACACACACACACACACACCACATAAACAAAGAAAAAGAGAAAAAAACAACAACCTGGAAACAACATTTTCCCCCAGCTGAATTATTCATTTCTTCCCCTTTAACCATTGTACAATTTTGCCGAACTGACTTTACTTCTGTTCCTCATGTAGCACAATAAATCTCCTATCTTTATTTTTTTTTAAATTTTATTGGCTTTGCACAAACCAGCCTCTCCTCCCTATGCCTCTATTGCACTCACCACTGTCTATTAGATTACCTCTTTTCTTTCAAGACTTGGCTTGAACACCACCTTCTACTACTCAAAGCATTTCCTAAAGATCTCACAATCCTTAACTCTCTCCCTCCTAAACTACCTTTCATTTTACTTTGATTTTTTAAAGGTTTATATATTTTGTACATACTCATATGTTGTATCCCACGATATAATGTAAATTTCTTTAGAGTAGGAATTACTTCATTTTTTGACTTTGCAAGACCAGATATGAAAATGAACACTGTGACTTGCATATGAATGGTTCCTGAGAAATGCTGTTAACTGAATGATTAAAGTATGCTTCATTAATTAAAATCAACTTTTTTACTTTTAGGCAATTGGGGTTAAGTGACTTGCCCAGGGTCACACAGCTAGTAAATGTCAAGTGTTTGATCTGAGGCTATATTTGAACTCATGTCCTCCTGACTTCAGGGACAGTGCTGTATACACTGTGCCTTCTAGCTGCCTCTAAAATCAAGTTTTGATACCTTTAGTAAGCACACTAACAGATAGGGAGGGAAAGAGAGTGAAGAGTATATAATAGTGAGCTGGCCAGAGAGGCAATGACATAATTGTCATTTTTTTTTCTCAAGTGAAAGGGAGGAGAGAGGTGAATAGCAGGAGAAAACAACTCAATCTGATTTTGGCTTCCTGAAGATTGATTGGCAAGGCCTCAAAATGTGTTATGAAGAGTCAGAGATGAGCAAGAAGTTGAAATTAAATATGAGATTAGGAAAAAAGGTAAGAATATGTTCATTCATTTTAGGTATTAATAATGTTCATTTTTGTTTCTACATCTGCATCATCATTGTTGAAGGTTGGACTAATCATAAGGCTGTTAGCATAGAAATGGTACAGAGAAGTAGAAAAATCATTAGGCAAAAATAACTAATAAGTCGTAATGGGATAGAGACTGGACCTATAATTTCATCAAGATGTGTACTGGCTCTCTATCTCCACTATCCATGTGGCCTCTCATCATGATTGCTCAGAATTTCATTAAGATGAATGGACATCAGAGATACCTTCAGCTTCATTCAAGTCTTTTCTTGATGAATTTTTATGACCAAATAAGCAAACAAACAAATAAACAAAAGCAAATAAATCCAAGTCCTTAATACAAAAATAATGAGCAATTGTGTAAATGATTTTCAATGGTATCACTGAAATAGTGAAATACAAAGCATGCAGTCTTTTTCATGAATATTATACTTTTTTAAAAAATATAATCATTCTATTGCATATCCTCAGCTGACTTAATACGCCTTTCAGTCTATGCCTCTTCATTTACTCCTAGGTATGCTACAGACTCTGACTACGCAATTGTATTATTACTGAAAGAGTATATGCTATCTTACAGAGAGATTTAGAAATGTCAATCCTCTATTTTTAGAACATGTTTTATTGTTTTTTTTTCCAGAAACAAGGACATTGTTTATTTTTTTCTTCTTCTTGCTTCCTCATAGGAAACCCACACTTAGTTGTCTCATGCTTAGAAGGCATACCAAAAGTATACCTCCAAAAGATCTCATGCCATATACCAAGATAAGGTCAAAATGAGTACATGATTTAGACATAAAAGGTGATACCACATGTAAATTAGGAGAGCAAGGAATAGTTTACTTGTGAGATCTATAGAGAAGGGAAGAATTTATGACCAAACAAGAGACAGAGAACATTATGACATGCAAAATGAATAATTTTGATTACATTAAATTAAAAATGTTTTGCAGAAACAAAGAAAATGCAATCAAGATTAGAAGAAAAGTAAGTGAAACAATTTTTCCAGCTAGTGGTGATAAAAGCTTCATTTATCAAATATATAGAGAACTAAGTCAAAATTACAAGAATGCAAGTCATTCCTCAGTAGATAAATAGTCAAAGTATAAAACAGGCTGTTTTCAGATGAATAAATTAAAGCTATCTATATGAAAAAATGTCCTAAAACTGACTGAATAGAGAAATGCAAATTAAAACAATTCTGAGGTACCACCTCAAATCTATCAGATTTGCTAGAGTGACAGAAAAGAAAAATGAAAAATGTTGTATTAGATGTGAGAAAATTAGAACACTAACGTATTCTTGGTGGAGTTTTGAACTGATCTAACCATTGTGGAGAGCAAGTTGTAACTATGCCGAAAGGGCTATAAAAATGTGCATATCTTTTGTTTTAGCAATATCACTACTAGGTCTGTATCCCAAAGAGATCATAAAAAAGGGGAAAGGGCTTACAAGTAGAAAAATATTTATAGCGGCTCATTTTGTGTTAAGGGAGTAACTATCTTTGGTACCTAAGTACCTACCTAAGTAACTATCTTTGCCTACAGGGTGAAAACAAGTGAACTTTCATGCACTATTCACATTAGGTGATTAAAGCTTGGTGAAAAGTTAACCAACACAAATAGAAAACTAGTAACTAAAGTATTCTTACTATACAGGCATCTGCCATGCTGTTCCTATTTTATCTAGAGTAAAATATTATCATTCTTCATATAGTATTGCTCAATACGATTATTTTTTCTCTTAATCATTTTAGATCTTCAGTCCCAGTATTATTAACAAGGAAATCATGCACATTTTTAAAATAAAAAATTCTGAGTCAAAATGAGTACTTTAATTAATATAATTTGACTTCAACTTTTTTTTTTATTCTTTCTACCGAATTGAGGAAGGTTTATTTTTCTTTCATTTTTTTGGTGAAGCAATGAGTGACTTACCTAGGGTCACACAGCTAGTAAGTGTCAAGTGTCTGGTCTGAGACCACATTGGAACTCAGGTCCTTCTGACTCCAGATCTTGTGCTCTACCCACTGTACCACCTAGCTGCTCCTCTTTCATTTGTTCAGAACTAAAGTTATTGCTTAAGGACCAAGTTTTCTTATCATTTACATCATTGTTAAAGTGTGTATTATTCTCTTGGTACTTCTCTCCATGACTTCATATAAATGATGAGATTTTCTCTAAATTTTTCAGTCCCTAGTTGATGGGCATCTGTTTTATGCGTGTGTATTTACATGTGCATATGGATATATCTATATTTATATGGTAACATGACTTCAACATTTTTTGAAAGGAGGCCTTATCAGACTTAATCTACTTTCCTAAATTTCTGAAAAATTTTGTTAACTCAGTCTGTGACCTAAACATTCTATGAAATTGAATCTATTAAGCAAATTGTTTTAGCATTCATCTGAGCAATTTATAATAGCAAAAGACTTGAGGTAATCTAGCCTCATAAACTTAAAATACAATCATGTTAGAAAAATACTAGTTAGCTTCAGGGCAAATGTGCCTGCCTTTATATAGTATATAAATTTCTGAAAAGTTGTGCTAAAACTGGAATTTTCTAAGGATCATTTTAAATATATTAAAGTCCTATTACTTTAAATGCACAGTTTAATAATGTGAAGAATCTTGTTGTTAATCTACTAATTACCATCCAATCTATCAGTTTCATGAATCCAGGTGTTCAGATATCAGGAAAGCAGGTCACACCTGTCCTGGTTATACTTCATATTCACAGCAGACACCATGAGATCATATTCATCCCAGCAACATTATGTGAGTAGCTTTTAAACAGGAAATTCTAAATTTCTGGGTAATAAGTTCATAAGCTCAGCCACGTGTATGGTTAAAATAACTTCAACTATGTAAGTACATATAAGGAAAATACACTGAAACAGCAGTGGCCATTGAGAGAGAGAGAGAGAGAGAGAGAGAAGAGAGAGAGAGAGAGAGAGAGAGAGAGAGAGAGAAATACCTTCCATATTATTCTTTCTCATTCTAAATTTGGTACATTTTTAAAAATACTGTACATACACAAAAACATCTTATAGCTTTGAACAAAGTATTTTTATGACAAACAATGCTGGAGAAATGTTATAAACAATTTTTAAAGCCAAAGATAATTTTAGTTTTATCAAATTTATGGCAAGAGGTCATAGTTTAATCACTTGTATTCTCATAAAAATCACATTTATTTAGAAAACACCATGGCATTTAAAAAAAAACAAACTTGCATTTAATTGAGGACTCAAACAGCAGTTACAGATGAATACTATTCTTCATTTTGCTTTTGGACACTTTAATCAACCTGTCTACATGTTGGGATCAATCAATTTCAGCGATTGTGTTCATTCATCTTTGTTCTGCCAGTCATCCCATGGTAGCAAGGAGATCAGAGTATAACTGAATATAGTTGGAATCCTAAATAAGTGCAAACAATGACACATTGGCTAAAAGCAGAATAATTCTGTATTGGGGAAAACTGTTTATTTTGTACTTTAAGGAAGAAGAGGTGTCTGTGATCTATACTTAACAGAATTAATAAGAGCCTTAGCCTGGGTACAAACACACACATCTCTTAGCAGGAGCAAAATTGTGTTTTTTGATTAACTGGAGATCCAAAATTACAAGCCAAAAAGATTAACAAAATGTTTTTTTAAGAGATGGTGATCCTTGGTACCCAAAGGTATGTGTATTCTTTTATCAGGGAAGAAGTTAATAAGTGGAGGAAGAAAGAAAAAAAATACTGCAGAAAAGGAGCATTTATGACCACCCTACCTGAACACAATTCTTAAGATCTGGGAGTATGCTACCAATCAGAATTTCTTGAGCTTCCCTGATCCCCAACTCCCTCTGATACTTTTGTCTCTCAATTTTTCTTTGTTACGTCCTCTCATTCCTGTTCATTAAATTTGATATTCACCCCTAGTAGTACAGGTCCAGATTTCTCCATCGTATCCTTCAGCTTATGGTTCTTTCCCTAGTAATACTCTAACTTTACCAGGGTGTTAAGGATGCTGTTCCATGTCACACACAATTTTTAAATTGTAATGCTCGGGTTGACAGTGAGTTCTTTCTTTTTAAGAACGTTGTTTAACAAAATGGTTCTAATTTTAAATTACTTCCTAAGACCCACAAGCATCAAATAAGCATTATCTCTGAGTGTAAAGTCTCCTACACACTAAAATAATTTGAATAATATTTTTAGTGCATTAAAGAGCTGGAAATAAAGTCATTGCTCATTGATTGGATGATCAAAATGATATGCAAATGCACAGAGTATAATCATGTTGAGAGACACAAAGAATATGAATAATTCAGGGAAACGAGAAAAAATGCATGAACCAATACAGCATAAAATACTTCATAAATAGGAGAATGTCATATAAAATGACCATAACAATGTAAAGGAAAACAGCATTGAAAGACGTGGTAACTTGCATCAAGGCAATGATCAATAATGACTTCAAAAGAATACTAACAAAGCATGCCTTCTTTTCTTCATCAGAATAGGGACTGAGTATGGCTGTAAAACATGGTGCTTCGTTTCACTTAGCTATAATTCTGTAACAAGGAGAATTTCATGGGGGTGAGGAGGTAGAGGTGGAGAGGAAAACATTGAGTAAAGGACAGTGATATAAGAAATTTTATAATTCATCCATAAAATGATTGGGGGATTTTTGTTTGTTTTTGTGGTGCCAATTTTAAATAGATTTTATTCTGCAGGACAAGGCTTGGATTTCCACTTGTTTACAATACTGGTAAAGTATAATGTTCACTTTTCTCCTTCTGCGCAAATTCAAGTATTCAGAATGCTCAGATTTACACAGTAGCTTAAATGTTACATTTAAACTGTTGCTGCCTTGGCTACAAATTTTAGTACTTCAATTTTTGGAAAGCTGTGTGGAATGCTCTTTCTTCTGATGTGTTTAGTTGACCTCTTCCATAGTGGATCCAGAAGGAGCACCTCCAGATGGGGTTGATCCACCCCCTGGGAACCTACCAGGCATCTGGTATAGCTTAGTAATGATGGGGTTGCAAACCTCCTCCAACTTCTTTCTGCTCAAATTCTTCTCAGCAGCCTGGTTCTTATCCAGCCAGTTGATTATTTCATTACATTTATCAAGGATCGTCTGTTTGTCTTCATCACCAATTTTGCCTTACAATTTTTCATTCTCTACAGCAGGCTTCATGTCAAAAGCATAAGATTGAAGAGAATTCTTGGAAGGCACTTTGTCTCTCTGCTTGTACTCAGCCTTGCATTTCTCAGCTTCCTGGACCATCTGCTCAATATATTTTTTTTCAGAAGACCTTTATCATTGGTGATGTTGACCTCGTTCTCTTTACTTGTGCTCTTATTCAAAGCAGAAATATTGAGGATGACCTTTGCATCACTGTCAAATGTTACTTCAATCAGAAGAACTAGGTGGGTGCTAGGGGGATTTCTGTGAGCTCAAACTTGCCAAGCAGGATATTATTCTTTGTCATTGCTCTCTCACCTTCATGAACTTGAATGAGCACACCAGGCTGGTTGTCTGAATAGGTTCTGAATGTCTGTGTCTGCTTGGTGGGGATGATAGTATTATGTTTGATCAGAATTAGCATAACTCCACCAGCATTTTCAATTCTAAGGGAGTGACATCCAAAAGCAGCAAATTGTGTGCATTCTCTGATTTATATCCAGATGAAATTGCAGCCTGGATAGCTGCATCATAGGCAACAGTCTCATCAAGAGTGCTGCTACTGTTGAGCTCCTTTCCATTGAAGACTTGCAGAAGCTTCCAGATTTGGAGGATATAAGTCAAGATGATGTCATGAATCAGTGATTTATCTACCTTGGCATCTCTTAATGTTTTTTCTACAGGGTCCAGTTGCCATGGAAGAGATCAGTATTTAGCTTTTCGAAACAGGATCCGGTGATTGATGAATAGAAGTCAATACCTTCATAGAGGGAGTAAATCTCTTTTTAATTTTTTTCTTTGCAATTTGCAACACAATTTTATTGAAACCACTTCAGTACAATATGAGATGAAATAACAGAAAATTCATTTTGTGACAGTGATCTGATCAACACAAGAACCACAAAGAATACAATTCTGGGACATTAATAATAACTAATAAAGGGAAAACATGGTATAAATATTTACTGATTTATGTAACAAAATTTTGGGGCATGCAACTTTGGTATGATCGTAGTTCTCTAGTCACATTATTTGGAAAGTAATATGAGTTGCATCTACATGCATGTAGCGGGATCAAATGTAAATGAAAGACTTGGATAGTTTCATTTACTATGGGCCAATCTAGATAGACCCAAGGAAACAGAAAATCTAAAAATACCAGTATCTTCTCTTGAGGCAACCTTTATAGACTATTTTAACTTTCATGTTCATCTGATTCTACTTGTATATATGTGAACACAGCCATATTCAACATCATAAATTTGTTTTAAAAATAAGAAAAATGTTAAATAAATGATAAAACAATGATTTCTCATCACAGCAAGCTGGCGGTGTAGATTTCATCCTGTTCTGCACTAGAGGATAAAATCAGTTCTGGACATTTTATTTCAATGTGTTTCAAGTATTCTGAATTGCAGCTATCCTATTACTACTGCATTCCAACAACACAAAAATAAATAACTCTACTTAGTCTTTTGGGATACCTTATATAAGTAGCAATGTATCTGTTCCCTTTTTTTAACATATTAAATGAAATCAGAAGTCAGAAAGTCAATGTTATCAAGCTATCTGTTCATGAATCTGTATATTTGAACTGTATTGCATAGTTTTCTTGTCAGATCTCTTTAGAATCTGGAAGCTACTTTACTACATAGAAAGATGCAGTAAGACTGATGTCAACAATTGAAATGTGAAATAAATCATCCTTTTTTAGGTCTGTTAACATGAAGTAAGATTCTTTCATTTCAATGTTGTCATTAAAAATAAAAAAAAAAAGATAATGAAGTTGGTTACTTTGAACTAAAAGATTGGAGAAGGAGATTCCCTACCATTAAGGTTGGTATGCATAACTGTACATAACTTTTTTTGTTTTGCTCTGAATTATATAGACTTATTATTTCACCAAAGTGGGTTAAGAAAAAAGACCAGATAATGTTCAGGATGTTTTCTGTGGGGAAGAAGAATAGTGCTGTATTAACATCAAGTTTCTTTTGACTTCTTAATCAGAAAAAAAAGTATAAAGTCATTTTTATGCAAAAAATATTACTTTAGTGAATTCTGATACTTTTGGGAATAATCAGTTAACATTTTAATGAAACATTTAATATTTATTTGAAAATACTTTTTCCTTTATTATTGCCTTCTAGGTAAATGTTTTAACATAGGGATGATTTAATGAATCAACTTTTAACTATTTTAACTATTTTAGACTACAAAATAACACAAGTACACCAAACACAAAACAAGGGAAAGCAGTATTATATAAACATACATTTAATAGTTCTGATGATTCTGAACATTACTCATGTCAAAGAGAAAAATTAAAAGGCAGAATAGGTTTAGTGGATTTAGGCCCTAAACATTGCTTTAGTCAAGTGTGAACATACATGACCCTATATTTAGTAATTTGGAAGTTAAATGATTTGGAAAACAATCATTGAAATGTACATTTTCCTTAGCTTCAAAAAAGAAAAGAAAAGCAAAAGTTGAAGCTAAATGCTACATAAGAGAATTCTATATGACAGAATGGAGTGTGCATTTTTAAAGAGTTAAGATTGTGCAATTTCCCTTTTCAATTTATAATTCATTACAACAGTCAGAACATGTTAGACCAGTTAATTTAGAGATTAGAGTTGGACACAGATTATATCTAGAAATTTTTAAATAATTCTAATGCCAGAAATAATTTCGGAATTTTCCAAAATGGAAATATTTTTTCAGGAAAAATGAGCAAAAATTTACAGCAATATGACAGCCAATTTAGATGTGATACATAAAACTATATTCATTTACAATATGTTGTCCTTAACTGATTTGCCTATAAAATTACATTAGCAAATGGGTTAATCATCAGCATTAAACTGATCAAAACTGTGTTTTAACTAGGTAAAGTCTCATAAATTAATTTGAACTGAAAGAGTCAATCTCAATTTTGTCCTGAATATTGGAAGACTGGAAGAGAGGGTACACTTTGCACGTTCATAAATGGTGAATCGACAGCAAACAGCCCTGTTGTTCTCACTGATGTGCTTCTTGTGCTGTCACTTGAATGTAGCAATGAAATAGTTGACCATGAGATTGTCAAAATCTTACCCACCCAAGTGGGTATCCTAAACTATGGATTTGACCTCAAAAATGCCATCTTCAATGATAACAATGGAGACATCAAAAGTACCATCTCCAAAGGTCAAAGATAAATGCATTTCTCTCATCACCAATGCTTTTGTCCAAGCCATAAGCAATAGTAGTCATGGCGGGCTTATTTATGGCTCAGAGCACATTGAGAACTGCTATAGTTCCAGCATTTGTGGTGGCCTCATGTTGGGAATCATTGAAATAGGCTGGTGCTGTGACCACAGAACTTGAGACAGTCTTTTCAAGGTAAGTCTCAGCAATTTCTTTCATCTTGGTCAAGATCATAGAAGATACTTCTTTTGGATAGAAACTTTTGGTCTCTCCTTTGTATACCACTTGGACCTTAGGACTGCCTGTGTCATTCACCTGCATGAAAGGTCAATGCTTCATGCCTGACTGTACAACTGCATCATCAAATATGTGACCAATCAGATATTTGGCATCAAAAACTGTGTTGGTGGGTTTCATTGTAACTTGATTCTTTGCAGAATCACCAGTTAAACATTCTGTGTTGGTGATGGTGGAATAGCTTGGGGTGGTCCTGTTTCCTTGCTCATTATCAATTATATCCACAATCCCATGCTTAAAGGGTCCTGCACAGGAATAAGTGCTGCCAAGATCACTGCCAATTGAGGGTACCTTAAACATGTTCTCTGGGGAGTCAGGGTCTTGTAGGGGACCACTCTGTAGGAAGAAGGGTTACTGCTGCACTGAGTAGACCCCAAATTACTGTTTTTTAAAGCCAACCTGGACTAACTTTTTGGAGTTCTTAAACAAAGGCAGAGCGAAATCTACCAAGTGCCTTTCACACAGTTAAGCCAGTTGAAAACATCAAACCTTGTAGGTGGGATAAATTTTACTAATTGTAAAACTTTGGACCCATGGTGAGTTTTAGATTTAATTTGATTCATACACACACACACACACACACACACACACACACACACACTGACCATTTTTGCTTTGAAAATAAACCGGTATAGTTTAGCTGTGATTTCTGCATCTCTAGTTGGCAAAACAAAAAAGAAAGAGATTTAATCCTGGATTTTGCTGATCAAGGATTAGTGCTCTGCAGCTTTTATGAGTTTGGAAATAACAGTGTCTGTCAAAGTTTTGTTGCAGATATCCATGGTGTTCATTGTGACTTTATTAGTATCAACAGGATTTTTTTTTCACAAGTTTATTTTATTTTTTAAGGAGTTGTACAGAGGACTTTTTTCATCTGCTTCATAGAACACAATGACCTGGTTAAAATACCGTGGCAACTTTACAGAGTAGTGTGATGAAGGAAAGCAAAGCAAAGCAAACAGTATAAAATGTGGGTAATGATGTGAGTTGAGAATCATGAAAGAGGAGAGAGTTATGTAAGCTGAACATGGATGAAACTCTCAGTAGGCAAATTTAATTAAAGGTAAATACCCACAGAATTGGGGATGACATTTTTGTGCTCATATTTCAACTCACTATAGCTGGAAATACACTAGAACTATAGGATTCGTTTGGAATTATAAATGGAAGAATTCATTTTATTTATTTCTTTTCATCAACTGAATGGAAAGCATTAGCCAAAACACTTAGGAGAGGTTTTGAATACTTAACCATGGAAGGATAAGGTATTCTTCTAAGGTAAGAATGCTTAGTTCTGGGGAGCAGAGCCAAAATGGCCCAGTAAAAGCAGTGACTTGCTTGAACTCTCCCTCAAATCCCTCCAAATACCTGTAAAAACGGCTCTAAAAATTTTAGAGCAGCAGAACCCACAAAAAGACAGAGTGAAACAAATTTCCAGCCCAAGAAAACTGGGATGGTTGATTAGAAACGTCTGTATGCCAGGCTGGGAGAGAAACACAGTTCAGAGTAGGCATGTAGGCAAAACAGGCCTCAGTGTACCTGGAGAAGGCCTCAGGATCATGAGTAGCTCTGGTGGTTTCCAGACTTCTCACCCCACAAAAGCCTAAGACAACTTAGAAAGTCAGTAGGAAGTCTGTGACCACTGTGAGAGAGAAGCTTGGTCCCAATTCCAGTCCTGGTGCTGCCCTGGGGTGGTGGCTGCTTTCAGAGCTTCCAGCCCACAGACTGGGGGAGAATCCAGTGGCTGATCAGAAGGGGATTGCAGGGATCTCTTTGTTGGTGCTGATGCAGGATTCTCTTGCTTTGCCTGTGCTTGGATCTGGGACACATTTCTGGGTGGCAGTCCTGGGGCAAGGAGAAGTACCGGTGTGGTGGGTTTTGTGCCTTGGTGAAGAAGGAATCCTTCTCACAGTTCCAAGGCAGAAAAGAGGACTTGTGTTCACTCATAGATCAGAGCACAGGCCAAGAAAGGAGTAAACAACTCTCCTTTGATCATAACACCTCGGAAGAACTGAAAACTTACAGCTCCCTAGAAGTGTCTCTGAAAACAGCCGCACAAAACCACTAAAGTCTGGGACAGTACATTCTCCACACTGGAAGCAGACCTGTACCTTAACAAAGAGTTTAAAACTCAAGTAACTGGCTGGGATCATGAGCCAACTGGGCAAAAAAAAAGTCAGACCACAGAATCTTTCTTTGGCGACAAAGAAGATCAAAGCATACAACCACAAGAAGACAATGCAGTCAAAGCTTCTACATCCAAAGCCTCCAAGAAAAATGTGAATTGGTCCCAGGCCATGGAAGAGCTCAAAAAGGATTTTCAGAAGCAAGTAAGAGAAGTAGAAGAAATCTGGGAAGAGAAATGAGAGCGATGTAAAGAATCATGAAAAACTAGTCAACAACTTGCTAAAGGAGACCCAAAATTATGCTGAAGAAAATAACACTTTAAAAATAGACTAACCCAAATGGCAAAAAAAAAAAGGTCCACAAAGCCAATGAGGAGAAGAATGCCTTAAAAAGCAAAACTGGACAAATGGAGAAGGAAATCCAAAATCTCATTGAAAAATTAGAATGGAGCAATTGGAAGCTAGTGACTTTATATGAAATCAAGATGTAAAACAAAACCAAAAGAATGAAAAGAATAGAAAACAATGTGAAATATTTCATTGGAAAAACAACTGACCTGGAAAATAGATCCAGGACAGATAACTTAAAAATTAGTGGACTATCTGAAAGCCATGATAAAAAAAAAAGAGCCTAGACTTCATTTTTCAAGATGTTATCAAGGAAAATTGCCCTGATATTTTACAACCAGAGGGTAAAATAGAAATGGAAAGAAACCACCAATCTCCTCTTGAAAAGATCCCCAAAGGAAAACTCCTAGGAATATTGTAGCCAAATTCCAGCATTCCCAGGTCAAGGAGAAAAAGTTGCAAGCAGCCAGAAAGAAACAATTCAAGTATTGGGGAAACACAATCAGGATAACACAGGATTTAGCAGCTTCTACATTAAGGGACCCAGAAGGCTTAGAATATGATATTCCAGATGTCAAAGGAAGTAGGATTACAACCAAGAGTCACCTACCCAGCAAAACTGAGCATAATCCTTCAGGGGAAAAAAATGGTCATTCAGTTAAACAGGACTTTCAACCATTCTTGATGAGAACACCAGAGCTGAATAGAAAATTTTACTTTCAAATAAAAGACTCAAGAGAATCATGAAGACGTAAACAGGAAAGAGAAATCATAAAAGACTTAGTAAGGTTGAACTGTTTGCATTCCTACATGGAAAGATGATATTTGTAACTCATGAGACCTTTGTCAGAATTAGAGTAGTTGGAGGGGGAAAAAAATTACATATATATACATAGATTGATAGATAGAGGGCACAGGGTTAGTTGAAGGTGAATGGGTGATATCTGGAGAATAAAATTAAGGGGTGAGAGAAGATACTGAGAGAAGGAGAAAGAGAGAGGTAGAATGGGCTAAATTGTCTCACATAAAACAGACAAGAAAAGGCTTTTACAATGGAGGAGAAGTGGGAGAAGGTGAAAGGGAATGAGTGAATCTTATTCTCACTGGATTTGGCTTAAGGAGGGAATAATATATGTACTCAAGTGGGTATGGAAAGCTATCTTATCTACAGGAAAATGGGGGAAGCACATAAGAGAGTGGGACAATGGCTGGGAGAGGGGTAATCAGAAGCAAACACTTCTGAGGAGGGACAGGGTCAAAAGAGAGAATAGAATAAACAGGAGGCAGGATAGGATGAAGGGAAGTATAGTTAGTTTTCCACAGCATGACTACTATGGAAGTGTTTTGCACGACTACACAAGTATAACCTGTATTGAGTTGCTTTCCTTCTCAATGAGGGTTGGTGGGGAGGAAGGAAGAGTGAACATTTGTAACCTAAAGTTTTAAAAACAAATGTTAAAAAAAATTGTTTTCAAGTGCAACTGGGAAATGAGATACATAGGCAATGGAGTACAGAAATCTATCTTGACCTACAGGAAAATAGAAGAAGAAGGGGATAAGAGAATGGCTCGGGAGCTAGAAGGGAGGGCAGATTAGGGGAAAGAGTATTCAGAATGCACACTATCCTGGGGTTCAAGGAGGGACAATATGGGGAGGAAATTTGGAGCTCAAAATCTTGTGGAAGTGAATGTTGAAAACGAAAAGTAAATAAATTAATGAATCTTAAAACAAAAAACCTGGAAAGACTTACATGAACTGATGCATAGTGAAGTGAGCAGAACCAGAAGATCATACACAGCAATAGCAACATTGTGACACAGGGCAATGACCAACTTTGATAGTCTTAGCTCTTCTCAGCAAAGCAATTATCTAAGACATTTCCAAGATTAAAGATGGAAAATGCTATCCACATCCAGAGAAAGAATTACGGAGTCTGAATACAGATCAAAGCATACTATCTTCTCTCTTTTTTTCCTTCCTTGTGTTTTTTCCTTTTGGTTCTGATTTTTCTTTACAATATGACTAATATGGAAACATGTTTATTATGATTTTATAGGTATAGCCTATTTCAGGTTATATGCTGTCTTGGGGACGGAGGAGATAAGAGAAGGGGAGAAAATTTAGAACTCAAAATCTTATAACAGTGAATATTGAAAACTGAAAATAAAAACAGAAATAATTTTTTAAAAGACTATGACAAATATTTTTTTAAAAAACATATTGAAAGACGTGTAAATTGATAGTGTGAATCAAATTGCTTTAATTTTCCACTCGTGAACTATATTTTGAACATAATTTTCATCATCTTCTCCCTAGCTCACCTTTGCATTGAAGTTTTAATATATATGATGATTAAATTTGGAAAGATTAATCTTATCCAGATCTTTACAGAATTTTCCTTCTTTTCAAAAGATCTAATGCACAAGATTTGTTTACCTTCATTTTGGTCTTTTTTAAAATGGTCATCATTAGCATTGCAAAAGAACAATGGACTTTAGAAGACTGGGATTCAAATTCTATGTCTGCAATTCACTACCTGGGTAACCTTTGACAAGCTACTTAACTACCATGGGCCTCAATCTCTTAGTCTCTTTAATGAAGAGTTTTAAATAGATGAATTCTAGAACATTTTTTCAGCTCTGATCCTAGACCATAAGTGATCACATTCCTAGAAATGTTCCCACCTTTCCTCACAAGTCTCGTAATAAAACTAAATCCTTAAATTATTCTACTTACTTTTCCAAGGAGAATGTATGACACAGTCTTGGAACTCTAAAATTCCTTCAGGAACAAGCTCAGATTCTACATCTTTCCACATCAAATTCTGTAAAACCAATCCTGACTGTTCCATTTGTTAGTACCTCCTCCTATCTCTCCATTATATATGTATGTATGTATGTATGTATTTATGTATATATGTATATATGTATACATATACACATATACACACATATATATGTGTGTGTGTGTACATACACATTTTATTTATGTACCTATAAGATATATATACACATATTTATACATATATACACATACACATTTTATTTATGTACCTATAAGATATATACATATATATACAAACATATTTTATTTATGTACCTATAAGATATAGATATACATATATACATACACATTTTATTTATATACCTATAAGTTATAGATATATCTATCTATATGATCTCAATAGAATGTAAGCTTTTTCAGAGCAGGGTCTATCTCATTTTTGTATTTCTATCCCTACCATATGGCCAAGTGCCTGATACGTATTGTTTTCTTGTTGCTTTTGGTAAGTTATTTCAGTCATATCTGACACGTTATGTACAAATTTTTCCCCTTCATTACAATGGTGGCCAATGCTACTTTACCCATACTATTATTTCTACCTTTCTCAATCTTATGAAAATCCTATATCTGCTTCAAAACTAATTTAAAGTCTTATCTTCTCCATGAATAGTACAACTTAGCTTGTTAATTTTGCCATAAACCTGAAACCCGGAATACATAATTTAGAGCATGATTTCTTGCTATTTGTTTTTATCCATGTAAATGACCAGGATAAATTCCTCAAGGTCATGGATCTCAAACTCCACTTTGGTAGAGTGTCTAACATAACTCTGGAGGCAAATAGGAATTTAAAAAATCTTATTATCTTAATTTGTTAACTTAGCAGTATTGTTTGGATAACCCAAGAGGGAAAAAAAAATGCCTCCCTTTACCTAAGAGAATTTTTTGGGCCTCTAGAATTTGTTTTATGTGTTTTCCAATGTTTTTGTCTTGGATTTGGGATGTGGTATAAGCTGCTATTAATATGGTCTAGCTTTTCAAGTTTAAAAATACAAATCTCCTACACTGTAGCATGGGAAAAGAAATCAATAATGACTTTATTAAATTCCAAGAGTATGTATCAGGTACTAGATATTGAACTGTTTAAACAACATGTTACAAGCTCTGTTTACATACCTTCAAGAATAAGCTCAGGGCTAGATTGATACATGTAAAATTTAAGGAATATTCATATATTTAAGTACAAGCAATTATATTTTGGAGAAAATGTTACATAGTCAATTTAATTCTTAGATCCCTTTGGCTGGCATGTTAATTGAGCTTTTTTTTTTTCAATTGTGAAAGTGACTAACTCATTCTTGGCTTCCACTGAAGTCTCTTTTTTATCTAAGATCACAGAATCAGAGACCTAGAATTGGAAACGACCATAAAGGCCATCAAAACTAATCCACTTATAAAGATGAGAGAACTGAGACAGAGAGTGTAAGTATCTTACCTAGGATCACACAGCAAAACAAAAGTTCATGGCAAAATTGGAGGCTGGAATCCAAGTATGTTGTCTTATCCACCATGCCAAGTTGCTTTGTTCAGTCTTGAACTAGGTTGACTAAAACGTCTTCCTGAATGCATATCCCATTGTGTTTCCTCTTTTTTTTTCATTTTGGAAGATATTTTACCTCACCAGTGAATTAATTATTTAACCTATACCCCATATGCACTTGAGAGGGGGAGAGGGAATCCATTGATATATGGTAAAAATAAATCACAGTGGTCATATATAGATCAAGAATCCACAGAGATATTTTGGCCTCTCCTTTCCAGTAATCTCAAGACTATTCTAATCTCTTCAGTTATGGAAAGTAGGAATAAGATTATATAAGTCCTCACCTAGCCATATCATATCTAAAACTGTATTATAAAACAGCAATCATCAAAACTACTTGGTACTGGCTAAGAAATAGAGTGGTGGATTAGTGGAATAGATTGGGTACACAAAACACAGTAGTCAATATCGTGGTAGTATACTGTTTCATAAACCCAAATACTCCAGCTTCTGGATTAAGAACTCACTATTTGACAAAGAAAAAAAAAGATTCTTTGGTGTGCATGAATTACTTTTTTGTGTAAGAAAGAAGTGCCTTGTTTGGGGGCTATTTCAAGATTTTATGAAATTTTTGGTTGTTCATCCTACTATGGGTTGTGGGTAAGTGGATAAAGTACTTGAAACAATCAATGCCATTTGATTAAAGGGATATATCATTTTCGATATAAAATTCTTGGTTGATTTTCTGTTGATTACAGATTTTTGAATAGGCAGAGAGCATATTTTCATTATTGATTTTTTTCTTACATTTAATAGTCAAAAGCTATGAGCCTCAGAGAAATATGATTCTTTGTCTTTGTATCTTTTCTAACAAGGACTGATATGTCATAGTTTGACTTATTTAACTTAAGAAAACTTCTTGCTATGTTAAATAGGATGGATAATCTGACATTTCTTATGGATGCCAGGAGGCTCAGGTAAAATGAAATAAATATTTTGACTAGCTGTAAAACTAATATGTGAAATGATAAAGCCAGAAATGCACATTCTGAATTGTAGATTTCCTCCATGTAGACATGTTTAGGTAAGCTAATCATTATTTTTTATTCATTATCTCCAAAGTGGAGGTGGGAAGTCGGGTGGAACTAAGCGGTCTCAAAGGCCTGGCTAGATCTAAATCAGTAATTGTATCATCTTATGATCCAAAAGATCATACTCACTTCTATTTAACTGCTGAAGCTCCTATAGCTGTGATCATCCACCTACTGAAGAGAGACAAAAAGGCACTGTAAGATTTCTTGGGAAGAGATTGTTTCCTTGCACTCAAATTAAAATTTTATTAAACTAACCTTGTTCTAATTTCTGGGCATTCTTTTTTTGTGTGTGTACATTGTAGACTCATTCTTTGTACCTTATTGATTCCCCAAGAAATTCCTTCCTGACTTTGTTTCCACTTGTCATCTGAATGTCATGTGCTTTTCCCATGGGTTGTGATCATTCATAAGCCAACATGGGACAAAGACTCAGTTATAAACTGATTCATGAAGTGTGAAAATCAGTTAATGCATGAACATAACAGAGTATTGTTGTTCCATAACAAAAGATATGGGAAGAATTCAGAAAAAGTATAGGAATACCTACATGAATAGGTGCACAGTGAAGTAAGCAGAACCAGAAAAGCAGCATTAAAAATTCCCACAGCAACATAAATGGAAAGAACACCACTAATGTTGAATTCTTGGTAATTATAATGATTAGGCTTGAATTCATATGCCTTACCAACTTCTTTGCAGAAATGAGTTACTATGAGCTTGGAACATTGCATATAATTTAAGACTTGGTTGATTTTGTTTTACTACTTTCTTTTTTTCTTCGTTAGGTATGGAAGGGAAAAGAAGGTATTTGGAAATGAAGGTGTAATAATAAAAAAAAAAAAAGACAATTTAAAACTAAATATCCAAGCTCTTTAATGTCTTAGGGTATGAATTATCTGAAAGTCATATGTAAATATGTTACAGTTGATTTTCCCCATGTATTTCCTGCCAATTATACAATTGTCCTTTAAAAATGTGTTTTAGCTTATAATATAAGGAATAATGAAGTGGTAGAACAATAAAATTCAGCAAATAAACAGGTTAAAATGCAACTGTTAATTTAACTTTCTTTATAATCATCTTATTATTTTAAAAATCTTGATTATTTAGGAATATTAGAAAAGAAGATAGTATTTTATTAATACAGGAAACAAAGACATACCTTGAACACCAGAGGAAACAACTGAAGCACAAAGGTTACTCCTCACACAGTATTCTTTTTTTTTCCCTTTCACTGAAATGTTTCTGATTTTGGAAAAAATATTAGAAGTGTATTAAGAAAAAAAGAAGAAGAAAGCTACCTGCTTCTGTGTATTTGAACACAAGAGAATACCACTCTTCTATTTCTTCTGTTCATGTTCCTGAGTAGAAACTTCAGCTCTATATGTGGCTAGTGTGTCCACTTATGGAGTTATTCTTCCTTTTATGCATGTAAACCTCAAGTTATTGAAAAGATCCAGAAAATATTTTTGAGGAAAAATGCAAAAAAGAAACTTTTTAGAAGATTTATTTTGCCTTTCCTTTAAAACAAAATAAATAAATAAATAAAACACAAGAGACTGATTTTGGAAGGAGATGAAAATCTAGCTTTAATATCCAGCAACAGTAGTGTTTTGTGTTTTTGTTGCATTGTTGATTCAAAAAATTCCCATATCTTTAGGAACATAGTTCTAGTGTCAAATGCTATCATATCATACATTGAGATAAGTGATTATAAGATTGTCATTGAACCCAAAGCCTAACCAAACTGCTGCTAAATCTCCTTTTGAAGTTTAAGAGAAAATGAACTAGAATGGTTTGTATCAGATCAGAATCATGAAGTCATATTTCTCCTACTTCCCCGTATTCCTCAGTTCTTTCCTCAGTTGTCTTCTGCCTCCATATCTAATAAATCTCATTGTTACATGAGGAGGGATTTCCATTACATTTATTTCAAAAAGGGCTGATTTTGTACTTTAATTTCAAAAGACTAGAAGAGAAAAATATCACTGGATATCTTTTAGGAAGTTGATATCAAAAACAACTAAAAATGGATATAAATATCAGGGAATTACAGGCATGAATACACAGGACCTTGCAATTTCTACATTAAAAGATCACAGGGCATGGAATATGATATTCCATAAGGCAAAGGAGCTTGGATTACAACCAAGGATCAACCACCCAGCAAAAATGGGTATATTATTTCTTTAAAGGAAGCAGATAGACATTCAACAAAATAAGGGACTTTCAAATCTTCCTGATAAAAAAACCATAGCTCAACAGAAAAGATGATCTTCAGATATAAGACAAAACAGAGATAAAAAAAAGTAAACAGGGCAGAAAAAAGTGTTATTAATAAGGACAAGTTGTTTATATCTCTACAAGGGAAGAGGACATATATATCTTTTTAGAACTGTATTGTTATTATGCAACTTTAAAGGAGGGTACATAGAAGGGGTGAGTATAAGTTGACTTTGATATAATGATAAAAAAAATCTAATGAAGTGGGTTAAATGTATCTAAGTAAGTGGATTAATCTGATGTAACAAAATGTATTGAGAGAGAAAGAAAGGAGGAAGCAGACCAAGGGTAAATTATGTTAGTGGAAAAGGCACAAAAACCCATTACGGTAGAGGGAAGGGAAGAAGGAAGATAAGTATTGTTTGAACCTTATTCTCATCAGATTTGGCTCAAGGGGGGAATAACATAATCACTTAGGTATAGAAATCTGACTTCCCCTGTAGGCAGTAGGAGGGAAAAAGGAAAAGAAAAGGGAGGTTAAATAGTAAGGAGAGAAGAATTAGTAAGGTTAAGGGGAAAAAGAGGGAGGGGTCTAATAGAAGGGAGGTACGACTGAGGGAGGCAGTGGTCAAAAGCAAGACACTACTGAGGAAGGAAAGGGAGAAAGTAGAAAGAAAAACATAAACAGGGAGAAAAGGATGGAGAGAAAGACACAGATAATAATCATAACTGTGAATGTGAATGGGATGAACTCTTCTATAAAATGGAAGCTAATAGCAGAATGGATTAAAAACCATAATCTTATAATTTGTTGTTTACAGGAAACACATTTGAAACACAGGGACAGACAGAGGATAAAGGTAAAAGGCTGGAGTGAAATGGATTATACTTCAGCTGAAGTAAAAAAAAAAAAAGTAGGGGTAGCAATCCTGATCGCAGACAAAGCAAAAGCAAAAATAGATCTTATCAAAAGAGATAAGGAAGAAAAGTACATCCTGCTAAAAGGCACCATAGACAATGAAGTAATATTATTACTAATCATATATGCACCAAATGGCATAGCACCCATATCATTAGAGTAGAAGTTCAAGGAGTTACAAGAAGAAATACACAGTAAAACTATACCAGTAGGAGACCTCAACCTACCCCTCTCTGAACTAGATAAATCTAACCACAAAATAAACAAGAAAGAAGTTAAGGAGGTGAATAGAACATTAGAGAAGTTAGGTATGGTAGACAGCTGCAGAAAATTTAATGGGGTTAGAAGGGAATATACTTTTCTTCTCAGTGGTACATGGCACATACACAAAAATTGACCATGTACTAGGACATAAAAACCTCACAATCCAATGCAGAAAGGCAGAAATATTAAGCATATCCTTTTCAGATCATGATGCAATAAAAAAAATTAAATGTAATAAAAGGCCATGAAAAGATAGACTAAAAAATAAACTAAATAATCTAATCCTTAAAAATGATTGCGTCAAACAAGAAATCATAGGAACAATCAATAATTTCATTCAAGAGAATGACAATAATGAGATAACATACCAAAAGTTATGAAATGCAGAGAAAGCAGTTCTTAGGGGAAGTTTTATACTTCCAAATGCTTCTATAAATAAAACAGAAAAAAGATAAGCTTAATTAATTAGACATACAAATTTAAAAAAAAACTAGAAAAAGAACAAATTAAAAATTCTCAATTAAAAGCCAAATTAGAAATACTGAAAACCAAAGGAGAAATTAAGAAAATTGAAATTAAGATAACTATTGAACGAATAAATAAAATTAAGAACTGGTTTTATGAAAAAAAAAATAAAATAGATAAATCTTTGGTTATTTTAATGAAAAAAAAAAGAAAGAAGAAAACCAAATTACCACTATCAAAATGAAAAGGATGAATCCACCATCAAAGAAGAGGAAACTAAAATACTAATTAAGAACTATTTTGCCCAATTGTATGCCAATAAATTTGACAATGTTAGTGAAATGGATAAATATTTACAATAATATAAATTGCACAGATTGACAGAAGAGGGAGTAAAATACTTAAATAACCCCATCTTGGAAAAAGAAATTGAATAAGCCATTGATGAACTCCCTAGGAAAAAATCTCCAGGGCCAGATGGATTTACAAGTGAATTCTATCAAACCTTTAAAGAAAAATTAATTTCAATGATATATAGACTATTTAGGAAAATAAGTGAAGAGTCTTACCAAGTTCTTTTTATGATACAAATATGGTTCTGATACCTGACCTGGGATGAGTCAAAACAAGAAAAGCTTTAGCAATAACAGAAGAAAAAGAAATTGAAGGTATTAGAATGAGCAAAGAAAAAACAAAGCTATCACTCTCTGCAGATGACATGGTGATATATTTAGATATTCCTAGAGAATCAAGTGAAAAACTACTTGAAATAATAAACAGTTTTAGCAAAGTTGCAGGCTATAAAATAAACCCACATATATCATCGATGCATTTCTACATATCACCAAAAAAGCCCAACAGCAAGAGATAGAAAGAGAAATTCCATTTAAATTTAATGTAGACATTATAAAATATTTAGGAGTCTGCCCACCAAAACAAACACAGGAACTCTATGAACACAATTACAAAACACTTTTCACACAATTAAAATAATCTAAATAATTGGAAAAAAACATCAGTTGCTCATGTGTAGGCTGAGCTAATATCATAAAAATGACAGTTCTAACTAAGCTAATTTACTTATTTAATGCCATACCAATTAAACTACCAGAAATTGTTTTATAGAGATGGGGGAAAAAAACACAACAACAAGTTCATTTGGAATAACAAAAGGTCCAGAATATCAAGGGAACTAATGAAAAGAAATGCAGAGGAAGGTGGCCTAGCCATACCAGGTCTTGAAGTGTAATATAAAACAGCAATCATCAAAACTACTTGGTACTGGGTAAGAAATAGAGTGATGGATCAGTGAAAGAGGTTAGGTATGCAAAACATGGTAGTCAATGACTATAGAAATCTTTTATTTGATAATCCAAAAACCCCAGGTTTGGGGATAAGAATTCACTATTTGACAAAAACTGCTGGAAAACTGGAAAAGAGTATGGCAGAAATTAGTCATAGACCAACATCTCACACAATATACCAAAATTAAGTAAAAATAGGTCTATGATTTAGATATAAAGGCTGATACTGTAAGCAAACTGGAGAGCAAGGAATAGTTTACCTATCAGATTTATGGAGAACAGAAGTATTCATGACCAAACAGGAGATACAGAATGTTACAAAATGCAAAATGGATAACTTTGATTACATTAAATTGAAACATGTTTGCACAAACAAAGCCAATGCAACCAAGATTAGAAGGAAAGTAGAAAATTGGGAAAGAATGTTTACAACCAGTGTCTCTGATAAGGGCCTCATATCTAAAATATATGGAGAATTAAGTCAAATTTAAAAGAATATAAGTAATTCCCCAATTGATAAATGATCAAAAGATATGAGTAGGTAGTTTTCAGATGAAGAAACTAACACCATCTATAGTCATATAAAAAAAAGTTCTAGGCGGTGGAGCCAAGATGGCAGAGTAAAAGCAGTGACTTGCTTGAGATCTCCTGCAAACCCCTCCAAATACTCATAAAAAATGGCTTTAAGGGGCAGCTAGGTGGCTCAGTGGATAGAGCACTGGCCCTGAAGTCAGGAGTACCTGAGTTCAAATCCGGCCTCAGACCAAACACTTGACATACTTACTGGCTGTGTGACCCTAGGCAAGTCAGTTAACCCCAATTGCCTAAAAAAATAAAAATAAAAATAAAAATAAAAAAATGGCTCTAAACAAATTCTGAAGCAGCAGAACCCACAAAAAGGCAGAGTGAAACAAATTTCCAGGCCAAGACAGCCTGGATGATTGATCAGAAAGGCATATCGTGCCAGGCTGGGAGCGCAGAGCAGAGTGGGCATGCAGGCCGCAGCGAACCTGGAGCATTCAGAGGACTGAATTGTGGGCAGCTGTGGAGGTTTCCAGACTCCTCAATCCACGAATGCCAAAGACAACTTAGAAGGTCAGTGGGAAAAGTCTGTTTCTGTCGGTGCTGAGACAGGAAGTTGGGTTTCAGCTCCATTCCCCAAGAGCGTGGCCCTGGTGGGGGGGGGGCAGCTGCTTCCTGAGCTTCCAGCCCACAGACTGAGGGGGGATCCAGTGGCTGATCAGAGAGTGACTGCAGGGATCTCTTTGCCCGTGCTGAGGCAGGAATCTCTTGCTTTGCCCCTGTTTGGATCTGGGTCACAGTTCTGGGCTGCAGTGCTGGGGTGAGGAAGAATGCTGGCATGGTAGAGCTTAGAGTGGCTATGGAGAGGAACCCTTCCTCACAGTTACAGGACAGAAAGGAATACTTGTGGTCACAGGCCAGGAAAGGAACAAACACCTCACCTCTTATCACACCACCTTGGAAGAACTAAAAAATTACAAGTCCCTACAAGTATCTCTGAAAAAAGCTATACAAACCCCTGAAGCTTGGGACAATACATTCTCCACATTGGAAGCAGACTCTTACCTTAACAAAGAGTTTAAAACTCAAGTAATTGGCTGGGATCATGAGCAAGCAGCAGAAAAAGAGTCAGACCATAGAATCTTACTTTGGTGAAAAAGAAGATCAAAATATACAACCAGAAGAAGACAACAAAGTCAAAGCTCCTACATCCAAAGCCTCCAAGAAAAATATAAATCAGTCCCAGGCCTTGGAAGAGTTCAAAAGGGACTTTGAGAAGCAAGTAAGGGAAGTAGAGAAAAAACTGAGAGTGATGCAAGAAAATCATGAAAAACAAGTCAACAGCTTGCTAAAGGAGACCCAAAAAAATACTGAAGAAAATAACACCTTAAAAAATAGCCTAACCAAATGGCAAAAGAGGTCCAAAAAGCCAATGAGGAGAAGAATGCCCTAAAAAGAAAAATTGGCCAAATGGAAAAGGAAGTCCAAAAGATTACTGAAGAAAATACTTCCTTAAAAATTAGAATAGAGCAATTGGAAGACAGTGACTTTATGAGAAATCAAGACACTGTAAAACAAATCCAAAAGAATGAAAAATTAGAAAACAATGTGAAATATCTCATTGGAAAAACAACTGACCTGGAAAATAGATCCAGGAGAGAGAATTTAAAAATTATTGGACTATCTGAAAGCCATGATCAAAAAAAGAGCTAGACATCATCTTTCAAGAAATTATCAAGGAAAACTGCCCTGATATATTAGAACCAGAGGGCAAAATAGAAATTGAAAGAATCCACAGATCTCCTCCTGAAAGAGATCCCCAAAGGAAAACTCCTAGGAATATTGTAGCCAAATTCCAGAGTTCCCAGGTCAAGGAGAAAATATTACAAGCTGCCAGAAGGAAACAGTTCAAGTACTGTGGAAACACAATCAGGATAACACAAGATTTAGCAGCTTCTACATTAAAGGACCGCAGGGCATGGAAGATAAATTCCACAGGGCAAAGGAGATAGGATTACAACCAAGAATCACCTACCCAGCAAAACTGAGTATAATCCTTCAGGGGAAAAAATGGTCATTCAGTGAAATAGAGGACTTTCAAGCATTCTTGATGAAAAGACCAGAGCTGAATAGAAAATTTGACTTTCAAATACAGGACTCAAGTGGAACATGAAAGAGGTAAACAGGAAAGAGAAATCATAAGAAGCTTATTAAGATTGAACTGTTTACATTCCTGCATGGAAAGGTGATATTTGTAACTCATGAGACCTTTGTCAGTACTAGGGTAGTTGGAAGGAAAAAAATTATATGTATGTATATATAGATGGATAGATAGAGGGCACAGTTTGAGTTGAAGATTAAAGGGTCATATCTGGAGAATAAAATTAAGGGATGAGAGAGGATTATACTTGGAGAAGAAGAAAAAGAGAGGTAGAATGGGGTAAATTATTTCACAAAAAAAGCAGAAAAGAAAAGTCTCTTACAGTGGAGGGGAAACGGGGGAAGGTGAGAGAGAATGAGTGAATCTTATTCTCATAGGATTTGGCTTAAGGAGGGAATAACAAACACATTCAATTGGGTATGGAAATCTGTCTTACCCTACAGGAAAATAGGGGGAGAAGGGGACAAGAGATCAGGGGGATGATAGAGAGGAGGGCAGATTGGGAAAGGGAGTAATCAGAAGTAAATATTTCTGAGGAGAGACAGGGTCAAAAGAAAGAATAGAATAAATGGGAGGGCAGGATAGGATTAAGGGAAATAGAGTTAGTTTTTCACAACATGTCTACTATGGACGTGTTTTGCATAACTTTACATGTACAATCTATATTGAGTTGCTTGCCTTTTCAATGAGGATGGGTGGGGAGGGAGGAAGAGAAAAAATTTGAAAACTAAAGTTTTAAAAATGTATGTTTAAAAAAAATGTTTTCACATGCTACTGGGAAATAAGAAGTACAGGAAATGGGGTACAGAAGTCTATCCTGCCCTACAGGAAAATAGAAGGGGAAGGGGATAAGAGAAGGGAAGAGAGATAGAAGACAGGACAGACTAAGGGAAGGGATATTCAGAATGCATGCCATCTTGGGGTGGGAGGAGGGGGGAGATGGGGTGAAAATTTGGAATTCAAAAACTTGTGGGAGTGAATGTTGAAAGCTAAAAATAAATAAATTTATATCAAAAAAGTGTTCAAAATCAGTATTGGAGAAATGAAAATTAAAACTACTCTGAAGTACCACATCACACCTATCAGATTGGCTAACATGACAAAACAGGAAAATGATAAATGTTGGAGAAGGTGTGGGAAAATTCGAACACTAATGCATTGCTGCTGGAGTTGTAAAATGATCCAACCATTTTGGAGAGCAATTTGGAACTGTGGCAAAAGGGCTATAAAAATGTGCATACCCTTTGACCCAGCAATAGGACTTCTAGGGTTTTATCCCAGAGAGATCATACGAAGGGGAAAAAGGACCTACACATACAAAAATATTTATAGCATCTCTTTTTGTGGTGGCAAAGAATTGGAAATTGAGAGGATGTCCATCAATTGAGGAATGTCTGAACAAGTTGTGTTATATGAATGTAATGGAATACTATTCTGCTAAAAGAAATGATGACTTCAGAAAAACCTGGAAAGGCTTGTATGGACTGATGCTGAGTGAAACGAAGAGAAGCAGGAGAGCATTGTACACAGTAACAGCCACGTTGTGCTATGACTAAATTTGATAGACTTAGTCCTTCTCAGCAATGTAAGGATCTAAGACATCTTCAAAGGTCTCCTAATGGAAAATGCTATCCACGTCCAAAGAAAGAACTATGCAGTTTGAATGCAGATCTAAGCTATTTTTTCCTCTTTGTTTTGTTTTCTCTCTCTTGTGGTTCCTCCTATTGGTTCTAATTTTTCCTTACAACATGACTAATGTGAGAATCTGTTTAATAGGTATATATGTATAGCCTATATCAGATTGCTCACCATCTTTGGGAGGGAAGCAAGGAAGAGGTAGGAGAAAAATAAAAGACTCAAAAGCTTATGAAAGTGATTGTTGATAAATCAAAAGAAATTAGTAAAAGAAAAAAAAACTTTCTTGATGAGTGATGGGATCAGGCCAATGAGTAAACCCTGTACTTCTATCTTAGGTAAGATGGGGAGACTAAGTCTTAAAAAAATACAATTGAAATGTTTAGCTGTAGGAGTAAAATGATTACTTCTTAATGCATGGATGAATTTATTCTTATTTTTATAAATAGAAAACTGATCTTTATTCTATCTGGTATGTATCTCTATGGTTTATTTTTTCAAATAAAATTCTAATACTTTTGTGATTCCAACTCTTTTGCTGCTTGAAAGAACTATCTAAGAGGACAAAGATATAGAAAATAAGCTTATGCCCCTCTTCCCATGGTCTAAAATTAACCAATATTCTGATGGATATTAAGTATTCAGTTTAGTAACTACACCCTAACTCTCTTTTCTACCTTTCAAGAGATTCTGTGTTTGTATACTACCTCATTTTGCATTTCCTGCTGGAAGCTTGTCTTCTCTTAAACTGGTTATATGGAAAGCACTAGAAGCAGCACAGGATAGTTGGGGAAAGTAGAACTGAAAAATGTGAGCTGGGCTAATGTTAATTTAGCTGGGCAAAATGAGTTTTACAGAACTCATGATTTCTAAAAACAATTTGGGATTCTCACATAAATAGTGAGACTAAAATCCAGGATGGTGAGACTAAAATCCAGCTTCTTCAATGTTTGCAATTAAAAGAAGAGCATGCAAAACTCTACATTATGCTAATATATAACACTTCAGTGATTGCTGTTTCCAAAATAATTTCATTTTTTATCAAAAGGCACTAACAAAATTTTGGGATATAATTAAAAAAAAGAGTCAGTGCTCATCTGAATCCAATCATCTCCAATCCCTGTCTCTCACTCTCTCTGTTACTCGCTGTCCATGTCTCTGTCTTTCCCTCTCAAACACACTTTTTCCATTTAGATTTTATCATATTATATTTTCCTTTTTTCCTTCCAATTTCTCAGTGGTTTTCATTTATCCTGACAAAATTATTCAGGTATCCTAAGTACAGTACCATGTTTCAATGATGTCACCATATGGCACATTAGATTGCTGATCCTACTAGACTTAATCCTTTAAGTCTGTCACTTTGAGATACTCAAGATGATAAGACATTATTTTTTCCATTGTTGTTTTTGGAGTAAGAGCAATAATACAAACCATATTAGAGGAAAGAAGAGAGAAACAATAGTATGAGAAAACTGGAAAATTAATAAGAGTAGAATATGTTTGGGGAAATTATTTCTCAATTTTTTTTTTGTAGAAAGATTTTGGAATCTGGTATTCTTATGTGCCAAAGAAATAATCAAGTTTTTCCATCAGTAACCTTAACAGCTTTCTTAAATTGTCACAGCTGTAGTAAATAAATGCATAGTGGCTATTAGATTCTAAGAGAGGTAAGGTGACTTAATGAATAGAAGGCAGGTATAAAAGTTAGGAAGTTCTGGGTTTAAGTCTGCCCTTTTACATACAATAGTATTTTGACTTAAAGACACATCTCAGAGCTCAAGAAAATTCTTTAAGCTTTTTTTTTAATGAATTACAAATCTGTATTTGTGGATGGAATATCCACATTGGGAATTCTCTATATCAATGCAATCACTAATAGGACAAACAATAAATAAAAAATTTTTATATCATAATATTCATAATATTGCCAGAATGGTTAAAGGAATAAAAGAAGACTATCTATTTCTATATCTATATTCTATATCTATATCTGTATCTGTATCTATATCGGAAGGAAGGAGCAAAGGAATGAAGGAAGGAGCAAAGGAAGGAAGGAGGGAAAGAAGGAAGAGAGGAAAGAACAATTTATTAAGTAATACTATATGCCTGCTAAATGTTCTCAGAAGTCACTTAGTTATTCTCTTACTTATAGATGCAGAAAGTGGACCCCAGAAACAAATGAAGTGATTTATTTAGGGTCATAATAATTATCAATAATAAATGAAAGAGCTAAGATGAAAATTCATTATTTTAAGTATCATCAGTATTCTCCTGTGCTCTCCTTCCTTCCCAATTACTGTGGGAATGGAGAGGTGACTGATGTAAGAGTTGTAGTGGAAAAATTGACAAGACTTGACAACTAATTAGATAGTGAAATATGGGATGAGGGAGAGCGTGATGGCCATGATGTCTTGTAGGTTGTGAAGCTGGGTGACTGGAAGGATAATAATATGCTTGCCAGGGCCAGAAAAACACATTATTACAATAGTTTCCTTATTAGGCTCCCAGGTTCTAGTTTTTCTCCTTGTCCAAATATCCTGTTTTAATCTTCCAAATGGGTATTCTTAAAATAGAAAGTTCTTCACTACCTTTATCCAAGTAATCTTTACAAAGTTCCTATCCATTATTTTCTTTTATTCACCCTATGATCCAGGTGAACTGTCCTTGCTCTTTTTCGCATATGTTGTGGTTACTCATGTACTCCAAGCCTAAAATGTATTCCTTACTTCTTCCTCTTAGAATTCCTAGCTTCTTGCACAGTGGAATTCACCTTCTTCTTGGGACACTTTTTGACCTCCTTAGCTGCTAGGGTTTCACAAAAAAATTACCTTCTATTAACTTTGTGTATCATTTCTCCATACTTGTATGTGTTTGTACAATATATGTGTACATGTTCTTTTCCCCAGTAGAATGCTAGTCAATGAGCATTTATTAATCAGTTACTATGTACCAGACACTATACTAAGCATTGGGGAAACAAAAAATGCCAAAAAGGAGTCTATGACTTCAAGAAACTAATCTTGCATGTATATCATGTATGCATATAATCTTGTTTGTATATCATCATACATGTATATGTATATATTCACACATATGCATGTGTGTATATCTGTTGTATATTCATACGAATATATTGCACATATATAAGCATATGCACACAATACATGTGTATACATACACAAGTATGTATGTATGTGTCTACATGCATATATGTATATGCATTACATTAAGGTAATCTGAAAGAGAAATTTATTGGTGGCTAGGGAGAACAGAAAAGGCCTACTGAAGGTATGATTTGAGCTGAGGTTTCAAGGATTTTAGGAAAACTCAAAGGCAGATTGAAAAGGCAGAGAATCTCAAGAATAAGGAGCTGCCAGTATGTAAGCATGGAGAATTGAAACAGAATGGTATATTGGAAGAAATCTAAACTATTTGATAGCATCGATTATTTCATTTTCTCTTTGGGTCTTTAGCACAGTGCTGGACACACAATAATTGCTTAATAAATTCTTATTGATTGGTTGATTGAAATCCAGGTCTATCTGACTGCAGAACCAATTTTCCTTCCACTATACCCCATTTTCTCCCTTTCCAAGTTTTGAAACAATATGGTAGTATGAGTATTTCCTCTCTGACAACAAATTCTAAGTCTACCAGTGATAGAAATTGCCCATCCTTAGAATTTCGAGTCTAACATTATTTGTATCTTAAAATTCATTTACAAACACGTTCATTTATTGTTTCCATGTGTTCTCTTCCTACTATTCTCTCTCTCATTTCCACTATTTTAATCCAGAGGCCCAAACACAGGGAAAAAGCTATTATCTGCTTCTCCTTTCCTCTTGTATATCTTTTTAAAAAAATTCATTTTTCAAAAATAACAACAAAAAACTCCTAATTATCCCTAATTGAAATAGGAAGGAGTACAAGATTCATATAATTGTTCTGTGCTCTGATTGAAACATGAATAAAGAAAACACTTTCCTTGGGGTTGTGTATTATGGACAGGGGATTCCAAGTGTGGAATGTTTCATTCTATGGGATTGTGGTTATATGAATAATTAGAAATAAGGTGTAGGAAAAATAGTGTTTCCATCAATGATTAAAATCAGTCAGATTTGAGAAAAGGTGCCTGGTTTATAATATTTCAGCAACAACTTGCCTTTTTGCTATGTGATGGTTTTTTGCTTGTTGCATCCTTTAGAATTATAGAACTGCAATCTCCCACACATCACTAGTAGAACAAATCCTATGACTCTTTAGAAAGCTACATTAAAAATTATACTCTGAAACTGTCACTTTGCTTATGCCAATGAGCTATTAAATGCACAGATTATGACATTGGAAGATTATATTAAGTGAATTTTCACAATCCCCAGAGACTGCTTTTTTAAATTTTTATTTCTATTAAATACTATAAATATATCTTCAGTACAGCAATTACAAGTAATATATTGGACATTTTCACCAACAAACTGAAAACATATGGTAGTGGATTCTATTCTGTGTTCCCCAGTGAACTGTATGAGTGAGTGGACCTAGGTGCATAACTTAGTGCCAGAAGGGTACTTATATGCATTAACTCATTCATTCTCTCAATAAGTCAATCCTGTATTCAGATGGAGATGGAATAATGAGAGGCAAAACAATTTTCTCTAATTTAGACAATATGATAATGACATGGAAGGCAATACCATCTAGCACTCTGAGATCTTATTTCAGACCATACTGCAGCAAATTGTATTCAAGCATATAAAATGTTTCACAATTATATCCTAATTTTGAAGATGAAGAATGTGAATGACAAAGAAATTGACCAGCTCTTCTTATTCTTACTCTTTTTTTTTAATCTGCATAAAGCTTCCAACCCATATAAATTCCTTTCAGGATGACTGCAGGTAAAAGGTGGACTAAATTGATTTAATGGAAGGATCAATTATAGATCCTAGGATTCTGATTCCAATTCCTTTGTTTGGGTTAATTAAAGCATGTTTTCCTTCAGCTACAGACCTCTGATTTTGTACTGCTGCCTTCCCTCCCACTCTATTTTTGGAAGTAAGACAGTGAAGTGTTAGAAATTTTTTCAATGAAAGGGAAAAATAACACGAGATGGCAAAGTATAGGCTGGGATGCAGCTGAACATATGCAGCAATATTTCCCTCCAACTAATTTTAAAGTAACAGCTAAATGCTATTTTAAAATAATAGAGCCAATAAAAGGGAGACCACATATCAGGCCTAAAACAACTGAGGAAGTCCACAGGAGAGGTTGGTAACATCAGGTGGTCATGGGAAAGCAGAAGAATGAGCACCAGAAGTGGTAGAGGAAACTTTGGGAAAAGAAATGAAGGCGATGCCAAAAAAAAAAATGAAACTTGATTTAACGGCTTGCTAAAAGAGTCTCAAAAAACCTGAAGAAAATAATATCTTAAAAAATAGAATCAGCCTAAAGGTTAAAGAGGCACAAAAAATCATTGAAGCAAATAATTCTTTAAAAGAAGAATAGGCCAAATGGGAAAAGGAGGTATAAAAAAAATCACTGAAGAAAATGTTTCCTTAAAAATTAGAATTGGGTAAGCTAAAGCTAAAAGCTCCATGAAACTTCAGAAAATAATAATAAAGCAAAGACAAAAGAATGAAAAAAATAGAAAAATGTGAACCATCTCATTAGAAAAAACAACTGATCTTGAAAATAGATCAAAGAGAAATAATTTAAAAAATTATTGGATTACCTGAAATCCATGATAAAAAATAAGCAGCTTAGACATCTTACCTCAAGAACTTATCAAGGAAAACTCTACTGGTATCTTATATCCAGATATTAAAATGGAAAATGAAAGAATCCATACATCATGTCCTAGAAGAGATTCCAAAATAAAACTCTAAGGAATATTATAGCTAAATCCAAGAGCTCTAAGGTCAAAGAGAAAAGGCTTCAAGTGGCCAGAAATAAATAATTCAAATATTGTGCATCCAAAGTAAGAATTACACAAGATATTTTGGCTACCACATTAAGAGGAGGCCTTGGAACATGATATCTCAAAAGCCAAAGGAGATAATGTTATAACCTAGAACCACCTACACAGGAAAACTGGGTATAATCCTTCAGGGGAAAAAATAGACATTTCATGAAACATAGGTCCTCCAAGCATTCCTGTTGAAAAGACTAGAGCTGAATGGAAAATTTAATATGTAAGCACAAGACTAAAGAAACACTTAAAAAGGTAAACATGAACAAGTAATGACAAGGGGAACAAAATTAAACTGATTACATTATTTATGGGAAGATGATGCATGTAAATACTAAGAACTTTATTAGGGCAGTTAGAAGGACTTGGTTTAGACAAATGGCATTGGTGTGAATAGATTATGATAGAATGATTTCAAAAAAGAATGAGTGGATGAGAAAGAGAGATGCACTGGGAGAAGGAGGAAGGGAGAGGTAGAATGGGGTGTAAAGATCTATTATAATTCCAAAAGAGTTATGATGAAAAATACTCTCTTCCCCCATGGAAGAGAACTGGTGAACTCTAAGCAAATTAAAATATAATTTTCCTGCTTTATTGATTTTTGTTTTGTTTTGTTTTGTGATATGGCTAGTAGGGACACTTTTCTCATGATTTGACACATATAATTGGTATCATATTGTTTGCCTTTTCAATGAGTGTGGGAGGACAACGAGGGAGGAAAAGAATCTGGAAATCAAAATTTGAAAAGAAATTAATGTTTCAAATAGATATATTTTAAAAGATAAGGAAAAATGATCTTTTCCACCATTTTCTATTCACATAAGTATCCTATTACATACCATGTTAAGTAGCTTTTAACACAAATTTGGCCAGAGATGAGAAAATTCTTTTGACAATGTTCTATAAAGTATCCAATAAAAAGAAAAGTTTAAATACAATCATTTGCAATAAAATTACTTTAGCTTTTCCTCCTGTTCCAACATTAAAATTTATTATGAAGAGGTAACATTTAGAAGTAACAGCTTTAAAAAGCACTTCTAAAATAATTATATTCAGCTTTTTTGTACTCTATAATTACTGAATTTTTTTTGCTTTATAATATACTTCTCCTAATTTCAATTACATAAAAGCTTGATTTTAATAAAATAAACTATTTCCCTAAATTATTTATTGAAGGTAAATGGGTGCTAAGTCAAATTATGCAAAGAAGTATTCCAGTAACTCAAAAATGGAATCATATATCTATCTCCTGTTCCGCTTTCCCTCAATTCCTGTTGACAATTAAAACTGCATGAATGTTCTGCAACCTTAGAGAAGATTTTATTAAAATGTAATATTCAGTGGAAAACAATGATCCTACTCCTAGATAATTTTCTCAAATAAAATGTTTAAAAACCATGCTTGCTGTTGTTTCTTAAATATGTTGCAACACTATGATTTAAAAAAATCAGGTAGACCTATTCAACAGTAAAGTATAAACTTAATTCTTCTACTTGATTATGATGGGAAATAAAGAATTCTACTTCCATTTCACTGTAGCCTTAATGATCTTCTTGAATGCTCTTGTACTTATCTAAACAAAATACGTACATGTAGCATGTTATTCTCCTGCTTAAAGATCTTCAGTGATTCCATATTGCCTTTAAAATAAAATACCCACCACTCAGTTTGGCATTTAAAGGCCTTTCATAGCATGCTGTCTTACTCTACCTCATGTACTTTTTGTTTGAGCCAAACAGTACTACTAGACATTCCCTGTTTTTGTTTTTGTTTTGTTTTTTTCTGTTTTCTGCTACTAGATTTGCATGGATTATCCTCTCCACATCCTCCCCTACCACCTCCGTGCCGGACCACACTTCTTCCTTACCTTATCCACCTTCAAGGATCTAGTATTATGAAGGCTACTAGAAGATTGGTGCTGTTTTTTTGTTTGTTTGTTTGTTTTTGTTTCCCTAAAACCCAGCACAGTGCATGGCACATAATAAATACGAAATAAATGTTTGTTGAACTGAATTAAATGTATTTGTGCATTGATTTGGGTTCTCATGTTCCTGAATTAAGTTACATTTGTTTGCATTTCTCCCTTGCTTTATTAATAGTGCCTCCCTTTCCCATTATCTCTTAAGCAGCCATCCATTTGTTTTGGCTTTGCTATAATACATATATAAAAGTGATAGCATTTAGCAACATGCTACTTGGATCATTAATTTTCATGTTCTCAGTATATAAAGAATATTGATAGCATGTCAGTTTGTCAATGTTATATCCTTTTATGGTGGTTTTGTTTACTTAAAGAAGAAACGATAAGACAGACTTAAAGACAGAACTAGATGACTATTTTGCAGAAGAGGAAAAAGGACCTTTCCATTTTTCAGGCTTAACTGTTTTGTCAAGTATATGCCGTAAAGCCATAAGCCTAAGCCTACAGTGAGAAATTTGAAATGCTGCCTATCAACAGCAAATGTCAATGGAAGAACATTAGTAATAAATGTCATGGAAAGCTCTAATTACCTCCTGTCACTCTCCTGCTTTTGGGTAGATGTTCTTTCTATTCAGATCATGCTGTGGTACATATTAATTAAATCTCTTCAAGTGTTATCCACAATTCTTCGGGCAGTAAAAGCTTATATGGTAATATAAAAGATGTTGTCTTATCTAAAGATAAGCAATACAATTATAATACATCCTAGTTTGGGGAAATATTGTCATCTATTCCAAAAATACCAAGTCTGAGTTGTAGCAATCCCTCTGGCTAAATTTTTTTTTAATAATATTTTGTTTGGAAAGGTAGGTATGGATAATGGTTATGTCAGTAGACATAACTAAAATTGTAGTAAAAAAAAGCCAAAGTTCAAATGCTACCTCCCACACATATTAGTTCTGAGGCATAAAGAAAATCACTTCATCTTCCTAGTACCTCAGTTTCTTTATCTGTAAAATGGAATGATAATATCCACTAATTATATGGTAATGGGTAAATCACTTTCCCTCATCTGAGAAGTAGGGATAATCATTGTAGCACCTTCTTCCCAGGGTTGTTGTGAAGATCAAATGAGATAAAGCATTTTTCAAACTTTAAAAAGATACATAAAGGTCAGTTAATAATATGATCAACAAATGTATTTAAAATAATTGATTTTTAAATGTTTTCTCTTTCCTTTTCAAATTGGATCCTCACAGGTTTTCAGTCTTGAAAAGAAAGACTCTTCCCTTAAATGAAAACATGTTTATAAGAGCAGACATTTTCTTAGTCCTTTCCATTGAATGGTGGCATCAAACTTTCTTAGTCATAAAATGATTTTTTTTGCTTACATGAATTATTCTGTGCACATAGTCATATATAAAAACAGCTACAGTTTCTAACTGTAGAGTGTCTCATTTTGTTTCTCTTTCGACATAAAAATCGACAGGTTATATCTTTGCTTAACAAGAAAAAAAGTCTATTATCTAATGGAGAGTTTCTCTTTATATATGTACATATATATGTAATATACAATACATGTATATGTATATATGTGTATGTGTGTGAATAGATAGACAGACAGACAGACAGACAGATAGATAGATAATCCCAAATTTACTACTTACTTGTGTGAGATTTGATAATCTGAACTTCAGTTCCCTCATCTTAGAAAAAAAAAAAAAGATTGAACAAGATGGTCTCATGGACCCTGCCACCTCTAAATATATGATCTCAAGTTATGTGTTTGTTTGTGTGTGTGTGTGTGTGTGTGTGTGTGTGTGTGTGTGTGTGTATTTTAAATATGGCATAGGCCAGGTCTAAACAAGCTGCTGCAGAATTGGATTGAGAGAGTCATAGTCCACCTGACAGATAATAATTGATTTACTTAGCCATAGCATGGAAGACTCAATTAATTCAATTGAGTACTGCTTTCCTGTGTTTGTTCATGCTGCTGGTCTTGGTTTTGAAGCCTTAAAAAAAAGTTAGCCCATTGTACCTTGGTTGGTTTTTTTGTACTCAATCAATCAGGAATTTATGTCAATATCTAATTTTTAGTCCCTGAGGCAATTACCTATCAAATAGAGTTTCAATAATATTTATTGAAAAACTAGCCTAATTTTCTTGAGGTGGGGCTGTGGTTTGGGACATTGTTTCCATCAAATCTTCCAATCTTTTGAAATTTTTTTTGTTATTCCTTGTGAATAGAATGACTACCCAACTTCATCTCCAGCTGTTAAATCCTATATTTCTTTTAATTATCCAAATATCATTTTTTCTATGATGTCTTCCCTCATCCCATCAGTCAGAAGGGATTTTTTCATTCCTTGGACCTTGCTTGGTCCTGGAGTTTATTTCTTGTTCCCAAAGAGCTTTAAATCTTCTATCTTCTGACTGTATATTTAATGACCTTTGTATAATACTCTTTGTTTCACCCCTCCCAGTCTTTATACATCAATGTACAATGAAATACTCTGTGTTTGCGAATTTTTTGATTGATTTAGGTAAGAATTATCAGGCTTGGAAACAGAAGACCCAAGTTCAAGAGCTGTGTTGGTCACTTTAAGACTATTGCAGAACATTTGCAGACTCTTAGTGGTTGATGTTACACATGAAAGAAATCACAAATCTGAACACCCTCCCCCCTAAAAAAAACATTATCTATTTTATGAGGCTGTTGTTAGAATACTAATGCCTTATTAATTATTTTCTACTCATCCTGCATGTTGCTTTTTATACATATATTTCCTTATTGTCTCCCCTATTATATCTTGAGCTCCTTGAGTACTGGGGTAGCATTTGCCTTTCTTTTTATCCCTGTTGTTTGGTACAACGTCTGGTGGCAAATTATAGTGCTTAATAAATGTTTATTGAATGACTGACTGACAAGTTGAATAAGCTTGACAATATGGAGTCAACCTTATTTTTGTTGTTTAGAAGTGTTAGTAGCTCTCAAAGGATACTTTATTCACATTTTATAGTTGCCGTCTGTATCATTTGTTTTGCATCCTTTACTCTGAAGGATTTCATGTATCTTCCCAACATATCTCTGAATTGCTTTTAATGTGTTAATATTATTGCATTGCATTATATACCTTACTTCGTCAGGAAAATTCACAATTGTTTGACACGTATTTTGTTTCTAGCTTTGTTTTATATCATAAATAGTGCTGCTATCAACATTTTTGTACAAATAGTTCTTGTCTTGCTGTCAATAATCTCCTTGGAATATGGTTCCAGTATTGGAATTACTGTGTCAAAGGGTATGAACAATTTAATTTAGCTGCTTTCATTGATTTCTGGAACACTTGTAGCAATTCAGCTTTGCCAGCAGTGAATCAGCTTGCCACAGCCTCAGCAAATATTTTCCCATTTTGTGCATTTTTGCAAACTTGAAGGTGTTTGGTAGTACCTCACAGTTACTTTAATTTGCATTGCTATGCTTATTAACGATGAACATTTTTCCAGGTGGTTATTAATAGTGCACATTTTGTCCAACTGATACCTCTTTGTTATTTCCTTTATCTCTGCATCTAGTGGGAAATGGTCATGGATGACATACATTTATATAAATCTCTATAGATTTTAAATGACTTGCTTTTATTAAAATGTTTAAAATTTAAAAAAATTCCTAATCTAGGTATCTAGTATCTGGCTAACTAGCTATAAAACTATTCTATGTGAATTATTTTGTGTCTGTGAAAAAGTTATTTATTTAAAAGTTTCAAAAGGAAAGTGGGGGAACAAAGCAAGTGAACAAAACTTGCCAACACATTGACAACATAGGATAGTACATGCTAATTTCTTATCCAGAGTCCTCTTCAATGAAAGGAGAGAGAGAGATTTTCTCAAGTCTTCTCTGGGGCCAAATTCAGGCATTATAATTATCCTGCTTTTAGTTTCATCTGTTGCTATGGTTATTTCAGTTTATATTGGTAGAGTTGTTATGCATTTTTAAAGTGAATTTTGCTTCCATCACTCTGAATCAGTTGCATTGTTTTGTTTTCTTAGTCATTACATTATATATTTCCATTTTATTAAATGGCTTAATGCAACCACATTAGAAGCAATGGATGTTAGGCTTGTATTTTCTTCCTTTGTTGTAACAAATTGGGTACATGCAGAGTTCATCTGAAAGAATCTCCTCATGTGGAGGATGTAGAGAATTATGTTTCTGAAAGAGTCATGATGGTGTTTTCAAATAAAACTAAAGTGCCTTGGAGACACTATGGAACATGAGTTAATATTCTGTAACTGATATGGACACATAAAAATTGACCTCAGATTTTTCTTTTTTGCTTCGCTCTTTGTTATTTTTTAGTTTAGTTGAGGGAAGATAATCTAAAAGTTCTGACCTTGTGAGTTGAAACATCAGGAAAGTGAGCTTTTGGGATTATCTAAATCATGCTGAGTTTTGCAACAGCTTAGCATCAAGGCCCCAATAAACAAAAGAGTGATGTTCAGGGCCCACCCAGTGTTATATAAAAAGAGGAATTACCTGGCAGTCATGCTACATCTGTACGTGAACTTGAGGAGATGAATTCTGTGAAGAAATTATACTAAGAGTGAGCCCGCTCTCCCCAGAGACTGAAGTGGTATAGGGAAAAATGTACTCTTGAAGCATGAGGGGTCAAATGTTCATACTTTTGCTCTTCCTATATCTTTCTTATCTTTAAATACCTTTTATAAAATCTAAATGATTAACTGGTTAAGTGGAACTGGAGAGCTAGGCACTGGCACCAAAGAGTAGGGGACATAACTGGGGAAGACTCAAGCCAACATCAATAGAGAAAACACCCTCAAATCCCAATTATTAGGTTATTCTTCTCACTGAAGCTTTTGATTGATTTATAGGGAATCACCAAATTTAGTCAATAAAATATTCATTCAGCTCTTCAATCTTTCTTTTTTCCTTACATCTTCATTCTCTTAAATCCTTACTGCCCCCAACATGATCCTTCCTTAGTTTCTCCTTTACTCCTTAATTCAAAGGATTATTTTAATAAGACACTATAAAGGAGAACATTTATTTAATTACTTAATCTTTTTTGACAATTGCACTCACTTACATGTCTTGTGTTTGTTTAACATCAAAACAAAAATATTCTATTCACTTGTTTTTGTTTGATTGTTTTGCTTTTTTTCTTTCTTCTTCTGTAATACCTCAAATGTCTGTCCTTTATTGAATGTATATTATTTTTAATTTGATGATCAGGCTTGGTATTGCAAAATATTATCAGTTGCAACTTGTGTTCTTTTTGATTTCTAGAATATATCTCTTTTTGTCCTGATTTCTCATGATAGCAAAAAATCTAGACTCACCCAAATTGTTTTTACCTCATATTTGAAAGGATATGGCTCTAGCAATTTCCCTGAATTTCCATTTTTTTCTTGGATTTTACCTGTTTAGAAAATGTGCTGCTTGTTAATGAAATTCATCATGTGACCAATAGAATGAGGACAAGAAAATTTAAACATTAACAGATAAACTAAAAGGGAAAATATTAATGACAGATGGGTATATGACCTTTAAATCACCTAAATGAGCACAGACAACTATGAATCAATATTGCAAAATTAATTTAAACAAATCGATATCTGATGGAACTAGGAACAATATTTTTTTATGAAATTTATATAGTATATTCCACCACACTTCAAGTTTTATTTCTTGTAGCAATATGTGGACTTTATCTATCAATACTTTTATATATTCTGTACAACTTTGCCTTATTATTTTCTACATTATATTCAGATTTTTTGAACGTATTTTTCTATGGTATCTATGATTCTTAAGTTCTTAAGAAACAATTGTTGGCACAGAGGAAGAAGCACTGTATTAAGGAAGACCTAGATTCAAATCTGACTTCAGACACTCATCAGATGTGTGACCCTTGACAAGTCACTTAAATTTGTTTGCCTCAGTTTCTTCAACTTTAAAATGAGAATAATAATAGAGTTGTTGTGAAGATCAAACTAAATGATATTTGTAAAAAAACATTTAACATAGTGCTTGGCACGTAATTGTTGTTCAGTCGTTTCAGTCATGCCTGACTCTTCATTCCCCATTTAGGATTTTCTTGGCAAAGATACTTGAGTAGTTTGCCATTTCTTTCTCCAGTTTATTTTACAGATGAGGAAACTGAGGCAAAGAGGGTGAAGTGACTTGCCCAGAGTCACAGTTTTAAGTGTCTGAGGCCAGATTTGAACTCATGAAGAGGAGTCATCCTGACTCCAGGCATGACTCTGTCTGCTGAGCCATCTAGCACCCCATCCCCATATACACACAGATTCCTACAGACTCATCTATAAATCTAAAAATAAACCTTATCTAAATTTTGATAACATCTTAAGTCTTCACTATTATTTATCTCTTAGCAATGAATTGAACTATGTTAAAAAAAAACTACATTAAAAAAAGTTATTACCAGAAACCTCTATTACTTTTAGTTTTCAACAACAAACACCAACTCATCAAAGACTTTGTTTCACAAGTACCTTCTAATGACTTCAGTATTTTTTTAAGTGGGCTAAACCGCAAGTCAGAGGTGCTATTTTAATCTACACTGTAAATAAACCTCTTTCATGTAGGGTATCAACATTTGATTAGTTTTGAATGGCTCTAAATGGTTGTGGTTGTGCACAATAAGTTTAAAGATGAGTAGTTTTCTTGAGCCTAACGTATGCAGAACTATTTCTATACTGCACAACTAAACTCTTGACTTTGAATGCAAAAGCTTTATTCAGAAAATTATTTTTATTAAGAAAAACAAAGCTTTCCGATAATTACAGATACCATGGAAAGGAATGTCACTTCCCTCTGTTTTTAAAAATGCAATGTCAAACATATCAAAGCTATTAAATATTTCCAAGATTCAGCAATTGCACTGGCGTTTAAAGCATTGCTCAATTTTGTTCCACCCTGTCTTTGTTTCTCCTCATTCTATGTCCCAGACAAACTGATTTTACTTGTCTACTTGCTATTTCCTACACATGCTATTCTGTGTCAAATGTGTGACCTTTTAGAGACTATCCACCTTGCCTGGAAGGCTATCACTTTTTACATTCACTTCTTGAGATCCTAAGCTCCCTCTAAAACTCAACTTAAGAGCTATGTCCTCCAAAAAAAAAAAAAAAGAATTTCCTCGTTCTCTCAGTTGTGAGTGCCTTATCCTGGAATTACATGTATTTGTATTTATTTATATCTGTACATTCCAATTGAATCACCTATTTTAAAGTGAAATTCCCAGAACCATCTCAATGTCAATATGTCTAAACCTGAACTTACATACTCTCATTTCCAGCACTCCCCTATTCTAACCTAGCCTATTTCTTTCAAAGATATCATCATTCTTGCAGCCTGCCAGATGTGTAACCTCAGCATTATCCTTCACTCTTTACTCACCTTTCTACATATCCAAATCAGTTGCCAAATCTTGTTTTTGTTTTTGTTTTTCCTATGACCACATTTCTCACATCACACACACACACACACACACACACACACACACACACACCCATCATCTTAGTTCCCTCATTGTTTCTTACATAGATTATTATAACAGTCTCTTTTAAAAAAAATTTAGGCAATTGGGGTTAAGTGACTTGCCCAGGATCATACAACTAGTAAGTGTCAAGTATTTGGTTTCAGGTCAGATTTGAACTCAGGTCCTCCTGACTTCAGGACCAGTGCTCTATCCACTGCACCATTTGTAACAGTCTCTTAATTCAACCTCCCTCAAGTCTTTCACTACTCCTGTCTATCCTGTGGTTTTCCTTTTAGTATAGACCTTATTTTGTCTTTCCTCTATTGACTCAATTCCGGTGACTTCCTATAGCCCCTAAAATGCAAATATAATTTTTTTTTCTGTTTATTGCTCTTTGCAACCTAATCCTAATTTATCTTTCGACTTCAATGGGCATTACTAAGTTTTTCACATTCTGAGAACTGACCATGTTTCTCTTTGTATTTTTCATATAGGACATTGTATCTCCTATCTCTGTGCTTTTGCACTAGCCATCCCACATGGCTCGAAAGAACCTTCTTCTTCCCTTAACATCAGCGAGTCCCTCTTAGTAAGAAGTAGAGCAGACACCAGTTTTTTTTCAAGACATCTACCCTGATCCTTCCAACTGTTATTGCCCTTCCTTTAAACTAACTTGTAGTTGACTGCATTGCATACATTTCCATATAATCACTTTATTTTTCTTCAAAAGCTGGTTGTCTTACTTATTTGAACAGGCTTCATACAAGTAGAGAATGTTTTATTCTTTGTACCTGTATCCACAGCTCCAGCAACAAGATTGGTGTCACATAATAGGTGCTTAAATGCTTGTGGAGTGATTGAAAATATGCATTTAATCAGTGCTGGAGGAATTTAATTGGAGAGAGTGTATACTCCTGAATTCTTACATGTGATATATCATGCAATACTTAACAATGCTTTAGGTATAGTAAGTCTTAACTACAGACTTCAAGCTGATGGGTTACATAAACTTCAAGCTTATGGGTTAAAGTTGCATTAAGATTTGTTGGGCCATTCTGCCTCTTCTTATTTGTTATATTTCTTCTATTGGACAAAATAAATGCTGTGTAGAAGATAAATTAACTTATGAAAATCATGGCAAATATGACAGTGACATATTTGCTAATAGTAAAGACCATTCACTAAAGTTGTAAAAACCACAATAAATCTTTAAAATACCTCTGAACCAAAAGCTCCTACCAAGTCTTCAAACTCAGTCAGTACTTAAAATTCCTTAGTCCATATCTCACTATGCAGTGAATCTATTGTGTCTCTTCTCCAACTCCTCAATAAAAGAAAAATAAGGTTTAATTATCTTTGTAAATAATTTTCCCTTTGTTATCCAGAAGAAAATAATGCTATTTGTGACTTACTCACTTCCTGTCAAACCTGCAAAAGTGTTTTATATCTTTCTTTTTTAATGTTCAATATAGCAGTTTTGCACTGCCATAGTCCAAGATAAATTTTAAGAACTTATGTTGTTAGGGTGAAATCCATTTCAAACAAATCCAAAAAGGCTGACATTTCTGCATTGAATGTTTCCTTGTTCTTACTGCTAGGGAAAATAGTTACTGGCAGGGTGTTATGCTTTCCTGAAGAAAAAGTAAACAGTCATTAAGTTCAATACTAAATGAGTGAAGAGTTATTGTAAGGGAAGATGGAATATTTGTTGTTACATTTTCCTTTAAATAGAAGTATGTCATGTCTGTTAACCACTGATAGCTTAGGAATTAGGATGAGGACCAGACCTCTGACTTCCTTGATAGAGGGAAGTCTCAGATGAGAAGACTCCTTCTATCAATGCAGGTAAACACCTTCTCTAAAATGTATAATCATAGAGTTTCCTAGATCACTGAGAAGTTAAATGATTTGCCATGGTCACACAGCTAATTTGTGTCAGAGGTGGGACAGCAACCCAGGCCTTCCTGTCTGGTAAAACTATCTCTCTATGCACTATGCTACATTTACAAAATGCTTAATAGTTCCACAATACTTTTATCTATACTGCTGAATTTTGGTGAAAATTAGAGAGGGATAAAAAGCTATGTTTGCTATCAAGAAAATTTGGTTTGAAGTTATTACTCTGACACATATCATGTGTCATACACATGATAAGTATGTGACACATGACACATGAACATGAGAAAAATCACTTAACCTATCTGTGCTTCCAGAAGCTCAAAAATGCGTTATCTGTGCATTGCTGGTCTTCATCAATGAAGCAGATTGTCTCATTCAGAATTCCCCATGCCACCAAAACATTTCTCCTTTTCCCACTCCCCTAAAAATCTGGTTTGATTTTCCAAGCCCAACTAGTTGGTTAAGAACATATAAGGAAATTTTAGGCAGTTAAGGATTTTCCTCAATCATGGCTATATATTTTTTGAACATAGATATAGAGTCAGAAGGGACCACAGAGGCCATCTACATCAACTCATTCATTTTATTCAGGACAAAACTGAAAAACAGAAAGTTAAGTGACTTTCTAAAGGTCACACATCAAGCAAGTAATTTAGATTCCAGTTTCTAGGTAAATCTCAAATAAATCTTCTCTCATGCCAACCCCTCTTTTTTAGCATCTATCCACTTGTGCCTCACCATATCCTAGTGTCCCATCATATGTGACTTTTAGAATAGCAAGGTATGATGCTGTTGGATCATTCATTTGTTCCTTTAGTTTTTGTTTCTTTGTTTCTTTGTTTTCTTAATGAATCGACTGAAAACTTAAGTCAATTACTAGGATATTTTTGTCAGATACTCTCACTATTTTTTTTTTGTAGAAACTAAGTTAACACAATAGAAAAGCACACGATTTAGACTCTGAATATTTCTGGGTTCAAATCTCAGCTCTGTGTTTTATGATTTATGCAAATGGAAGGCAAATCATCTCACCTCTCTTCCCTTCAGCTTCAGCATACATAAAATGAGGGGGCATTGATTAGATGACCACTGGATTCCTTCAGCTCTACATCTATGATTTTATGAAATAAAATAAAATTGGGGTGAAAAAGTTGAGTGAGTTATTGAAGAGGCTGTCATTATGATTATAATGATTATTATATTAATTTAGCCAATTTATAAACCTGGTCAAATGTTTTAGATTCCCCAGAGAAGATATGATTCTGGAAGAAAAAAAAATTGATTTCCACACTATGTTGCCAATTACAATTTATGGTGTGTTTTTATGTTTGAAAATCTTTGTAGATATGAACTAATTAATCCCTGTAGTGCTTTTTCATCATATTGTAAAATATTGAATCATTTAAAAATAAAATAATGTAAAATGCTAATCTTTTAGAAATGTTATATTAAAAAATGCAGTCACAGTGTCACTTAAATAGATGAAAAAAGTAAATGAAAATAGGTAGAGAGTTAGCATTTAATTACCTGAAGCTATTCATTTTCAGTTCATTAAAGCAAAATGTGAAACCAAATTTGGTTTTGTCTTTTGACTGTACAGTAGTGTTTTTTGTTTGTTTTGTTTTTATATGATTGTTTTCACCGTTGATTATCTGGCTATGTACTATTTACTATTACCATCACCAGTAACAACATATTTTTGCTGCTATTTCTTTCTATTGGTAATTAATTCATGGTATAGGAATGCAAACTATTTTTAAGATTTATAAAAAAAATACAAAAGTTAATCTAGTTGTAAAGAAACCAGAAAGAGGGCAACAAATAGGAAAGGAATGGACTTGCTATCACTATAATCAGTAACATTGGGAACACTTCACTTTAAATTCTAATCCCTCAGAACACAGTATGGGAATGAAGTTAGTAAAATAGGTAGAACAGAGCAGTATACAGGAAATCTGTAGTGGAGGTGACAATTTTGAAATCAAGTAGGGATGATTTTATAAGCTTTCTAAGCAATAGGAACATATTCAAAAAGTGTGACAAAAAATACAAACAGTATTTTTATTAAAAAAAAGAATTTCAAGCAAATGTCATGATTTTTAAATATAATTATGGATGATCTAAATGGCTATCGGGGGAAAGCTAGGTGGTGCAGTGGATAGAGCACTGACCTTGGAGTCAGGAGGACCTGAGTTTAAATCCAGCCTCAGACACACAACACTCATGAGCTGCGTGACTCTGGGAAAGTCACTTAACCCCAATGCCTAACCAAAATAAGTAAATAAATAAATAAAATAAAATGCATGCCTATTAGGAGATTCATGTTGGGAGTATACAGGCTATAGCTGATCAGTAGTCAGCTGATCCTTCACCTGGAAGATGGTCATTAGCCAGAGAGGCAGGGTGGCTTCAGAAAGGGCCAAGGAATACTCAACATTGTGTTTGCTGCCCAACATCTGCAGGAGAAATACAAAGAACAGTAAACAGGTTTGTACACAATATTCATCAATTTGGCCAAGGCCTTTAACACTATCAGTTGTGAGGGCTTGTAGAAGATCATGACAAAATTTGGCTGTCCAAAGAAGTTCATCAGTATTGTATGCTAGTTAAACAGTGGCCAGCACGACCAGACAATGATCTCACTCTTTCCCATTCACCAATGGAGTGACACAGGGATATGTGCTTGTTTCCATACTTTTTAGCATATATTTTCCACAGTGTTGTCAGATGCCTTCAAAGAACACTAAAATGGCATCAAGGTCAGCTACCACACAGATGGTAAACTATTTAACTTGAAAAGGCTACAAGCCAAGACCAAAGCAAAGAGAGAGTTGGTGTGTGACTCTTTGTTCATAGATGGTTGTACACTCAATGCAGCCTTTGAGGATGAGATGCAATAATTTTGACCTGACAATCAACATCAGGAAAATAGAGATTGTCATCAGCTAGCACCACACCATCTATGTGCTCATGTTCCTAAGCTCAAGGAGAAAACTCCTTTCATGTCTTGTTTAGGTGGCATTCAATCACATTAAGACTTAATGGAATTGATGTAGAAATTTGGCTAACTATATAATTATTTACTCACAATAATATAAAATTATATAAATTTTATAAATATTATATAGCAATTAATTTAAATATTAAAATTACAATGAGGGCTGGGACCACTCTGTTTGTTATTATCTTAAAATTGTGCAAGTTGCATTATTTTATTTTGCTAATATACAATGTATACAGAAGTAAATAAGTAATACCTAACATTTCTTTCACCATATCTGATCCCAATCTAATTAATCACACAATCTATAATGTCCTATTATTATTATTAACCCTTTAGCTTTCTGTCATTCCTTTCCTATTCCAATAGAACATAGACCAGAGTTCTTTAAAAGTTAAGATTTTGTTCTATTTAACAAAAGTTTTGGTAAAATATGTAGTGTGAGGTAGACGGTGCCTGCTTAATCCATTTATTCCATATTATGACTGAAAGCCTTTGACATATTATATGACATACCTTGCTAGAAATTAATTTAGGTTAATAAGCACCCATTTAAAATATTAATAACCATTGGAAGGATAAATGAGTTATATTATTTTAACTTCAGTGTGAATTAGATTGGATATATTTCTTTCCTTCTTAAAAAAAGATCAGTTGTACTAAACTAGTAGGAAGGGAAAGACTGAAAAGTAATTTTAGAGCATGAAACACTTTAGGGAAAGTTAGGTCTGAGTGGGGTATTATAGTAAGGAGCATTGAACAATACTCTTGGGCAGGTTCCTCACCCCTGCTTGGGGATACTAGGCAATCAGGAAGTGACAGCAAGAGGAAAATGGATGTGAAACAAGAATTCAATGCCCTAAGTCAGTCTACACTGTGATTGTCCCAATGTCTGTATGTAGACATATATATGTACATGTGTATAAATGTATATGTAAGAATATATTGTGTACATATGTGTATGCATGTGTACATATATACATACATATACATAGTATGATAGAGAACTCACTTCAAACCTAGGATCATCTTTTTATTTTTTCTTCCCCAGGATCATCTTAAAAGGCACGTAACCACCAGGTTCTGGGAAATCCACCTCTATGCTGCTTAGTTGCACCAAGTTAAAAGAGGGCAGAGTTCTCATTTGTTTTCAGGGAATTGTTGACTTTTTTTTTTTAACAGAGTTGTTGACTTTTTTTTTTCCAACCTCAGCTTTACTTCTCTTTGAGTTAAAAAGATCTTTCCTTTAGTCTATGGACCACAGTTAGCATAAATTTATTCAATCAGAATTAGTGCTTGAGATCCTGACAGAAATTCTTCTTCTTCTATGTATCTACTATACTGAAACTTAATCTCATGTTTTAGCATAATTTACTTAGCACATAAAAGCAAGAAGAGCAATGTGTTAATATACAATAAAACAATTATTGCCAAAAAAAAGAAAAGAAAGAAAGATGAATATGGCAAAATTAAAAAGGACAAGACATTTCAAAAGAAGAAATAGCAAAGACATCCACTCTACTCTTTTGCAGAGGTGAAGGTGCTGTACTTAGCATGTATTATCAGACTTTTTTATGTATTTTTTTGGATATGCTTATTGTTCTCTTCTTTTTCTCTTCCCTTAAATGTTTTATGTTATATGGGATGGCTCTATAGAAGACGGATAAGGGTGAGACACTTGGGGAAACTGGTGATTAAAAAATATATCGAAATATTATTTAAAATTTTTATTGTGATCAATTATCAGATAAAAAATGAAGTACACCAAAACAATTTCCCTCCATTAATTTCAAATAGTGTGGCAAATGGAATTTAGAATTTCCATAAGCCAAGTAAGTAGATTGTCCTCAAGAAAGTATTTGTGTTGCTTCTTATTCATAGACATATAACATATTATGTTATATAGAAATTGATTCATTCTGTACATGTTAGAATGAATAAATTGATTCATATTTTATATGAATATATAACATATGATATAATTGTATATAAATCAATTAATTTATTAATTGAATATAGTATATTCATAAATTCATTCAGCAAATTAACTACAGAAAAACCACAGGTATTGAAAGTGAGAAGTAGTAGAAATTATGAATTGCCTCTCTGAGAGTTTGAAATCTACTTGAGGAAGGCACGAATTCTAGAAAGTTAAAGAAAATAAACACCAAATTCTCTTAATTTTCATTGAATCCTGATTACATTTGATTTCATGCCATGGTAGGAATGGTGGAGAGGCATTGGTGAGCAGGGAAAAAGATAGTAGTTCTACAGTGAGAGGACCTGAAGTCAAGTCTCAACTCTGATGTTTACTGCTTGAGTTACTTAATCTTCCCCAGGCTCCTTCATCTCTACAGTGAAAAGGTTCAACTAGCTGGCCCTTAAGGTCTCTTCAAGTTACAGATCAAAATTTCTATGTCTTTTGTTGAAATAGATAGATAGATAGAAATATTTGTAGATATAGATATAAATATAATTATAGATACATGTATATGTATACGTATGCATGTATATATGAACATATATGGTGGTGTGTGCATCTATATCAAAACAATATATATATATATATATATATATATATATTCAGAATGTTATTTTATTTCATAATTAATTCATTACCTCAATCACAATATCTGAAAGAGAAGTGAATGACACTGTAACAATTAGATAACAAATTAAAATATGGGTAGTCATAATAAAATTATTTTTACATAGATACTATATGACAACGGATTTTAGGTAAATTTATTTTTCCCTTCTTATACTAGAAACACCTGTTGATTGCAGGTTTAAAAATAATATACATTTCATTTAAAATATATACATTCAACATTTTCCAAATATCGTTCATTTGTAATAATAATGTTTGTTGTTTAGTCATTTTCAGTTGTGTCCTGCTCTTCATGACCCCTTTTGGGAGTGTTCTTGGCAAAGATACTAGATTTGCCACTTCCTTCTTTAGATTGTTTTACAGATAAGGAAACTAAGGTAAACAAGGTTAAGTGACTAGATCATAGACTCACAATGAACATGTCTGAGGCCAGGTCTTCCCGACTCCAAGCCTAACACTTTATGCACTATACCACCTCTCTGCCCTCATCATCATCTTAATTCTTTTCCTTCTGCTCCTCCTCCTCCTTCATTATCATCATTGCTAACATATATAGAGTGCATAGTATGTGTCTGGCACTGTTCTAAGTGCTTTATAATTGTTATCTCATTTGATCTACTGTCAGCCAAACTGTTTTCAAGTTTTCATAGAAATTTTTGTCAAAAAGTGATTTCTTTTTGGAAAAACTTGGATATTTGAATTAATCGAACACTGTTATTATAGTCATTTACCACTGTGTATTGTGTACCTAATCTATTCCTGATCTACCATTCTTAGCCAGTGTTACATTGGTGCAATGAGCACTGCTTGGTTAAAAAAAAAAAGTCTGAAATATGTTGCTTCTAAGGGAACATCCTTTATGTTTCTTTTTTTTTAAAAAAAGATTCCCTTGATGTTCTTGACCTTTTGTTTTCCAGATGAATTTTTTTTTCTAGCTCTATAGAATAATTTTGGTAATTTGATTGGTATGGCACTGAATAAGTAAATTAATTTGGTTAGAATTTCATTTTTAGTATATTGGGTTGGCCAATCCAACCCATAAATAATTAATATTTCTCTGTTTGTTAGATTTGACTTTATTTATGTGAAAAATATTTTCTAATTGTGTTTATATGGTTGCCAAGTTTGTCTTGGCAGGTAGACTCATGAATATTTTATATTTTCTGTAGTTATTTTAAATGGAATTTTAATTTCTATCTCTTGGTGCTGGAATTTGTTGGCTATATACAGAAATGCTGATCATTACATGCCCATTTCATTGATGCTCTTTTTCTCTATTTCATTGATGTAAGCATTTAGAAATATAAATTTGCCCAAAAATCCTGGCATGTTGCCTCATTGTCATTCTCTTCAGTGAAATTACTTATTGTTTCTCTGCTTTGTCCTTTAACTCACTCATTCTTTAGGATTCAATTATTTAGTTTCCAATTAATTTTAATCTATGTTTCTACAGACATATAACTTTATTGTGTTATGGTCTGAAAAGTATTGACTTAATATTTCTGGTTTTCTTCATTTTGTTGCAAGGATTTTATGCCTTAATACACGCTCAGCTTCTGTAAAGATGCCATGTACAGGTGGGGGAGAAAGTATATTTCTTTCTGTTTCTATTCAATTTTCTTCAGAGGTTTCATATATCTGACATCATCATCATTTTCAGCAGAAGCAGTACATTTTTGGATTATCATTTTTAATCCATTCTGATGTCTACCTTTATTTTATGGGTGAGTTCATCCCACTTACATTATGATTATTAACTGTGTATTTCCCTCAATCTTATTTTTCTCTGCTTATAGTTTTCTCTTTCACATTTTCTGTTGTCCTCCAAAGTCTGTTTTGCTTCTTATCATTAACCCCCTTAATCTGTCCTCCCTTTTATCAGCTCCTCTGCCATTCTCTTACCTCCCTGTATCTCTTATTTCCCTATAGGGTAAGATAGATTTCTATACACAACTGAATGTGTCTGTGGTTCTCTCCTTTGGTCAGTTCTAATGAGCATAAAGTACAAATCTTGTCTATGACATCCAATCTTCTCCTCCACTGTAAAAGCTCTTCCTTTCATTTATCTTTTATGTGAGATAATTTTCCCATTCTTCCTCTCCCTCCTCTTTCTCCCAGTGTTTCTCTTTTTTACCCCTTAATTTTATTTTTTTTAAATCACCCCATCAGAGTCAACTCAGACTTTGTGTCCTCTCTCTATATATACCCTTTCTAGCTGTCCTAATAATGATAAAGTTCTTAAGAATTGCAATTATCATCTTCCCATATAGGAATACAAACATCTAAGCTAATTGATTCCCTTAGGATTTCTCTTTCACGTTTACCTTTTTATGCTTCTCTTGAGTCTTTTTATTTGAACTTCAACTGTTCTATTCATCTGTTTTTTTTTCAACAAGAATGCTTGAAAGTCTTCTATTTTTTTAAATATTCATTTTTCCCCTAAAAGACTATATTCAGCTTTGCTGTGTAGGTTATTCTTAGTTGTAATCCTAACTTATTTACCTTCTGGGATATCATATTCTAAACCCTCTGATCCTTTAATGTGGAAGCTCCAAAATCTTGTTTAATTTTGATTGTGGCTCCATTATATTTTTTTTTTCTTTCTAGCTGATTGTAGTATTTTTTTCTTGGCTTGGGGGCTCTGAAATTTGGCTATAATATCCCTGGGAGTTTGAATTTTGGGATCTCTATCACAAGGTGATTGGTAGATTCTTCCAATTTCTATTTTACCCTCTGGTTCTATGACATAAGGGCAGGTTTCTTGATAATTTCTTGAAATATGATGTCTAGTCTCTTTTTTTGTTCATGTATTTTGTCTAATAATTCTTAAATTATTTCTCCTTGATGGATTTCCCTAGTCAGTAGTTTTTCTAATGAAATATTTCACATTTCCTTCTATATTTTAATTTTCTTCTTTGCTTTTGCTTTATTTATTTATTTATTATTTTGGTGTCTCATGGAATCAATACTCTCCTTTTGCCCAATTCAAAGTTTTAGGAATCATTTTCTTCAGTGAGTTTTTGTACTTCTTTTTCCATTTGGCCAATTCTACTTTTTAAAGCATTGTTTTTTCAGCAGATTTTTGTGCTTCTTTTGTCAAGCTTTTGACTCTCTTTTCATAATTTTTTTGAATCCTTCTTTTCCCATTTTTTCCCTCTAATTCTCTTATTTGAGTTTAAAAATCCTTTGCGAGTCTTAGGAATTCTTGTTGGGTCATATCCAATTCACATTGCTCTTTGAGGCTTTTCTTCTAGCTGCTTTGTTTTCTTATATGTTTATGTCTTGATCTTACCTGTCACCATAGTAACTTACTATTATTAGGTTCTTTATGTTGTTTTTTTCTCATTTTTCAAGCCTATTTCTTGAGTTTTAACTCTGTGTTACAGTTGTGCTCTGCTTCTTAGGTAGAGGGGCCATTGTCTCAAGCTTCAGGCTTTTCTTGGTACTGTTTAAGAACTAGCTCTGGAGGTGGGTGGGGGTTCTTGTAGGTTTTAAGTATGTCCAAGCTGGTTCATGATCTAAGGAGAGGAATGATTACTATTCTCCTGGTCTAAGGTCTGGTCTTTACCCAGGAAGATGCCTTGTTCCCTTGTATACACCAATGCTAGCACTCCACTTGACCCTGAAACTGTGACCAGATTTCCCACTCTGCAACTGCAATTGCTAGTGCTCCCCTCAATCTTGAGTTAACTTAATGGATTCCTTACTCCCTGTAAGTGACAACAAGCACCACCCTCCACCCTGGAACAACAAAATGTTTGTTTGCTTTTCTGTGGACTGGGACCCAGAACTGAGTATGAGCAATGCAAAAGAATCCTGAAACCAGTGCCAGCAAAGTGTCCCCTGCAATCTTTTTTTCCCACCAATTTTCCAACCTCCCACATGTTGACCATGGGTTGAGAGCTCTTGAAACTGCTGCTGCTGCCAGTGCAACCACCTATAAGGTAGGGTCTGAGCTGCCTGTGCCCACCACTACCCTGTTGACATAGACATTTCCTGTCAATCCTTTACGTTGTCTTGGGCTGTAAAATTGTTTCACTCAAACTTTTCTTGGTTTTGCCCCTCCAGAATTCAATTTGAGGCATTATTTTACTTTTTTTCAGGAGAATTTGGGAGAGCTTGACTGAGTGCTTTTCTACTCTGTCATGCTGGCTCTGCCTCTATGTTTGCATGTTATTTTGAATGAGCCGATGTTGATGGTTATTTTTCAGGGTAAGCAATCCATAAATGTAACACTAGACAGATTACCAGTTTTGTTTTTCAAGGCAAGATGAGAATTCAGTGACTAATTGACACAAGGGCTCATAAATGCTGAAACTCTACTGGCCACAGTTTCCCTGATCCATGTTTTCTTTTGATTCTGAGGTTATCAAATCCTCTTTGAATAACTCTGAAATGTAGCTCTGACCAATGCATAGCTGTTGCTAATAAACAAACTTTTGAGCTTCTCAAGGTTATCTTTGAAACTTCTCTAGAGATAAAAAGGTTATAAAAATGTGTAGAAGTCCTTGCAAAGGTGGAGCTATAAAAATATAGGCATTATCATCAAAGAATAGTCCACAAAATCTTCACCTTGAGCGTTAAGCATGCTTTAATGTAGCAGGCACCAAAGAATGATTTATGTGCTGAAAAACCTGATTATAGATGAAGACAGGATGTGCAGGATATAAGCAGCAAAGAATCAGATACTCAGCTCCCAATAATTCCCGTTCTACAATGAATTGAATAAAAATTTCTGACTGAAATATTTTAAGCCAGTCATTTTAGCAAGATAAGCCTGCACTTTGGGAAAGAGTGAAACCACTGAACACATTATAAAAGAATAAAAGATTGAAAGTTGGCCTGTATGGATGGAATTAATGGTGTTGTTGCACACATGAAAATCTGTTCTTGAATTACTCCTTATTAAAAAAAAAATCACTTGACTGTTAGCATCACTGTCTTTGGCAGTTGATTAATCCTCTAATATGCTAATTGACAAGACCAATTATTTGAACAAATGGAGTTTCATTTACATCAGTGATACAATGCTGTTATTGATTCTAATACATTAAGATTTAGTATTCCATGGTCTATTTCTAAAATTAAAAAAAAAAGATTAATAATTATTAAGTACCTACTCTGTTCTATCAACTGTTCTTGGTGCTGGGAATAAAAGTTAAAAAAAATGGTCTCTACTCTCAAGGTGCTTATATTCCACTGGGATAAATGACATGCACACATAAAAGTATATACAACAGTATGCACAAATATAAGATAATCTCCAGGTTGGAATGAAAAAGCAATTGAGGAGATTAGGAATAAGTTCATGTAACACAGGATGCTTATACTAAGCTTTGAAGGAAACTAGAGATTGTAAAAGGGAAAGGGAGTTGTAAGCATGGGGACAGCCTAGCCTACCTTTCAACATGAGACAGGAGATGGAATGTTGTGAGTGAGGATCAACTAGTCGGCCAATTTGGCCACATCAGAGAATGTGAAAAGGGGCTTCATATAATAAGACTGGAAAAGTTAGATGAACCCTGGTTGAGATGTGTTTGCATGCCAAAGAAAAATAAAAAGAGAAATTGTATTTGGTCCTAGGAGCAGAAAAATAATATTGATATGTGCTTTAGGAATACCACATTAGCTGTATGCACAATAGATTGTAGTAGTAAGAAACTTGTGATGGAGGTATCAATTAAATTACCATTATAACTGTCCCAGTAAGAGATATTAAATGCAGATTAAATATGGTGTTGACTATGTGAATATAGAAAATGGGGTGGATATAAAATCTTTTGTGGAGATAGACTAGAAATGACTTAGAACAAGAGTGGATGTGTAGGGTGAGAAAGAGTCAGTAGTCAAGGATGAGCTTGAGATTTCTAATCTGTTTAACTAATAGGATAGTGGTATCCTCAACAGAAATAGGAAGGGATAGATCTTACCAAAAAAAAATATAGATAGACACATATCTAGATAGACTTTATATATGTGCATGTGTATACATATATGCATATATATATACATATATACATAGATATTCATATGTGTATATATATACATACACACATACATATGTTTACATACATACATACATAAATACATGCATACATACATATAAGGGGGAGAGAGAGAGAGAGAGAGAGAGAGAGAGAGAGAGAGAGAGAGAGAGAGAGACAGGGAGACAGAGAGAGAGAGAGAGAGAGAGAGAGAGAATGATCTTTGGTACATATAGACTTTGACATACGTGACATCCAGTTTAAAATATCCAAGAGGTAGCAATAGGTAGTCAGTGGTGTGGGAACAGAGCTAAGGAGAGAGACCAGGTTTGTATCTGTGAATCATCAGTGTAGAGATGATAATTAAACTCATGGGAGCTGGTGAGATCTACTAGAAGGAGTGTGTAGACAAAGAAAAGAAGAAGACATAAGACAGAGATTTTGTTTATGCCCATGGTTTGGGGGTCAAGATTTGGATGAGCACCCAGGAAAGCAGACAGAGTAGAAACAGTCATAGAGATATGAGAAGAACCAAAAGAAAGAAGCATCATAAAATCCCAGAGAAGAGACAGTATATAGAAGGAATGAGTAGTTAGTAGTGTGAAATGACTCAGGGATATCACTGGAATAGGTAATTGAGAGAAAATTAGCAACTTTGGAGAAAATAGGAAAAAAAATAATATAAATATACATGCATACATACATATCTGGTGTAATGGAGGGTAGGGGACTCTGAATATTTCTCAAAAGGGAAAGCTCCTATTTTCCCAGAAGTGTGGTTCATTAAATTTCATCATTAGAATAAAAATCCTTTGGGTTAAGAGTTTCTCCCTTCACCCACAATAAAAATACAAATATAATTCAATTTTTATACCCATTTATATCTTAATGTCACTTACAGAAATACTCCCAGAAAAAAGCTAACTGAAAGTAGATATTTTTTGGGGGAGGGGTGAGATGGTGAGAGGGAATCACCTGAAACCTCAGAGCAGGACACTGGAAAAGGTAAGAGTCAGGACACTAAAGATAACACTTGTTCTTTTTCTCTTTTGTCAATGATCACCATAAGGTTTTGGTTCCTTGTTCTTTAATACTGTATTAGGATTATAGATAGAAATTAGATTCTTTTAGTACATCTTTCCAAGTTTGTTAGTTCTGCATTCCTTGAATCTGTTTCTACAGCTGTTAACCACTGGGTCCTCCAGGAGTCTGTTCTTGGACACAATTTTGCCTTTATTTCTCTACACTTCCCTTTGGTAAGATAATTTGGTGTCATGGAATGGATTTCCACTTCTGTGCCTATGGTATGCTAATTTACCTAAAACAGAATGCCAGAAGCCCTGTGGATTTGTTTTTGAAGCCATTCTTTTTGTAGGACATCAGTGTTTGGTTGTCAGGTAATTGGTTATCTCTTAATGTCAGAACAGCTGAAATGCTTTTCTGAGGCTTTTGGCATCTCCTTCCACATCTCTTCCTGATTTCTATTTAATTTGCTTGCAGTAATGTCTTGCCAACCCACAGTGCTAAGCAAGTTATTGTTTTGCAGAATACAAGGCTCTCTTTTAATAACCACATCACCCAGGTACAGTAGTAAAGATGGCACACTACTATCTTCATTTCAGTATTTTAAGTGTAAGCAGAGATGAATAATTTATGACTAAATTATCACTTTTTTGAAATTCTTTTACTGTTATTATGGACATTTCAAATACTTTAGGTCAAAGAACACTAAATGCGGATTTGGACTTCTGGGAACCAACATAGCAGAGTAAACAGTAAATAGCTGTAACTAAACCATATTCACCTCCAAACAACCATAAAATATCACCCCAAGACAATTCCTGAAACAACAGAACCAGTAAAAAGATGGAGCAAAACAATCTTTTAGCCCAAGAAACTTAGAAGATCAGCAAGAAAGGCCTGCCTCACTTAGGTAAAAGAGGAGCCCATGCTATGACAGGAAGCATCCCAGAAAACAGCAGCAAGCCCCACCTCAATAAACCATTGGGAGATTCTCAGCACCAGTGTGGTGGAGCAGGAAAAGGACAACATCAAGATTTCTCATGTGCTTTAGCATAGCGAGCAGAGCTGGCAAACTCCAGCTCTGGGAATGACTGCATGCTTCAGTGCAGCCCCGGGCAAACAGGCATCTTCCAACATAAAGAAGAAAGTAGGTCAGACCTCCATGTGCTTCAGTGTAGCCCTGGGGAAATGCAGAAACACTCCAGCAGGCCTCAGCACACACTGGACACCACCTCTAGAACCCCAACTCAGCACCAGGTAAGCTGCCAGAATACTATGTCTTCCAGAGGTGCCAGCCACCCCCCACTGTCCCCTTCAGCACAGCACCAGACACAAGGTTCCCCTGGGAGCCTCAGGGCAACATTAGTACAACACCAGGAAGACAACCAAGGCTTGTAGCCATCAGAACAAGAAGTCCTGACACAATGCCCCTCCCACTACTGGTACAGAGCTCAAATTTTTATTAATTTAACTTAATTTAATTTTTAATTAATTTGTTGATTTGATCAACAATCACTTCCACATGCTTTTGAGTTGAAAATTTTTCTCCCTTTCCTCCCCCATCCTCCCCAAGACGGTGCACAATCTGATATAGGCTTTACATATACATACCCATTAAACATATTTTCATGTTAGTGAAGTTGTAAGTAAAAATTAAAACCAGTAGGAGGAACCATCAGAAAGATGAAAGAAAACCCAACAGAAGGTAAAAATAAGTGATAGCATTCACTTCCATAGTTCTTTCTTTGGATGTGGACAGCATTTTCCATCCCGAGGCCTCTGGAGATGTCTTAGATCCTCATAATGCTGAGAAGGGTTCAGTTTAACATTCTTAGTCATTGCATAACGTGGCTGTTATTGTGTACAAAGTCCTCTTGGTTCTGCTCACTTCACTCAGCATCAGACCATATAAGTCTTTCCAGGTTTTTCTGAAGTCAGCCTGTTCATCATTTCTTATAGCACAATAGTATTCCATTACATTCATATACCACAACTTGCTCAGCCATTCCCCAATTGATGGGCATCCTCTCAATTTCCAATTCTTTGCCACCACAAAAAGAGCTGCTATGAATATTTTTGTACATGTGGGTCCTTTTCCCATTTGTTTGATCTCTTTGGGATATAGCCCTAGAAGTGCTATTGCTGGATCTAAGGGTATGCACATTTTTGTAGCCCTTTGGGCATAGTTCCAAATTGTTCTCCAAAATGGTTGGATTATTTCACAACTCCACCAACAATGTATTAGTGTTCCAATTTTCCCACATCTTCTCCAACATTTATCATTTTCCTGTTTTGTCATGTTGGCCAATCTGATAGGTGTGATGTGGTACCTCAGAGTTGTTTTGATTTGCATTTCTCTAATCAATAACGATTTAGAGCATTTTTTCATATGACTATAGATGGCTTTAATTTCTTCATCTGAGAACTGTCTGTTCATATCCTTTGACCATTTATCAATTGGGGAATGGCTTGTGTTCTTATAAATTTGTCTTAATTCTCTATATATTTTAGAAATGAGGCCTTTATCAGAGAGACTGGTTGTAAAAATTCTTTCCCAATTTTCTACCTTCCTTCTAATCTTAGTTGCATTGGCTTTGTTTGTGCAAAAACTTTTCAATTTAATGTAATCAAAATTATCCATTTTGCTTTTCATAATGTTCTCTATCTCCTGTTTGGTCATGAATTCTTCTGTTCTCCATAGATCTGATAGGTAAACTATTCCTTGTTCTCCCAGTTTACTTATGGTATCAGCCTTTATATCTAAGTCATGAACCCATTTTGACTTTATTTTGGTATATGGTGTGAGATTTGGGTCTATGCCTAGTTTCTGCCATACTCTTTTCCAGTTTTCCCAGCAGTTTTTTTCAAAGAGTGGGTTCTTATCCCAGAAGCTGGGGTCTTTGGGTTTATCAAATAATAGATTACTATAGTCATTGACTACTGTGTCTTGCATATTTAACCTATTCCACTGATCCACCTCCCTATTTCTTAGCCAGTACCAAGCAGTTTTGATGATTGCTGCTTTATAATACAATTTAAGATCTGGAATTGCTAGGCCACCTTCCCCTGCATTTCTTTTCATTAGTTCCTTTGATATTCTGGACCTTTTGTTTTTCCAAATGAATCTTGTTATTATTTTTTCTAACTCTATAAAATAATTTTTGGTAGTTTGATTGGTATGGCACTGAATAAGTAAATTAGCTTAGGTAGGATTGTCATTTTTATTATATTAGCTCGGCCTACCCATGAGCAACTGATGTTTTTCCAATTATTTAGATCTGATTTTATTTGTGTGAAAAGTGTTTTGTAATTGTGTTCATAGAGTTCCTGGGTTTGTTTCAGGGGTAGACTCCTAAATATTTTATAATGTCTACAGTAAGTTTAAATGGGATTTCTCTTTCTATCTCTTGCTGTTGGGCTTTGTTGGTAATATATAGAAATGCTGATGATTTATGTGGGTTTATTTTATAGCCTGCAACTTTGCTAAAGTTGTTTATTATTTCAAGTAGTTTTTTACTTGATTCTCTAGGATTCTCTAAGTATATCATCATGTCATCTGCAAAGAGTGATAGCTTTGTTTCTTCTTTGCCTATTCTAATGCCTTCAATTTCTTTTTCTTCTCTTATTGCTAAAGCTAAGTTTCCAGTACAATATTGAATAACAGTGGTGATAATGGACATCCTTGTTTCACCCCATCTTATTGGAAATGCTTCTAGCCTGTCCCCACTACATATAATGCTTGCTGAAGGTTTTAGATATATGCTATTTATAATTTAAGGAAGACTACATTTATACCTATGTTTCTAGTGTTTTTAATAGGAATGGGTGTTGTATTTTATCAAAAGCTTTTTCTGCATCTATTGAGATGATCATGTGGTTTCTGTTGGTTTTGTTGTTGATATGCTCAATGATGCTGATAGTTTTCCTAATATTGAACCAACCCTGCATTCCTGGTATAAATCCTACCTGGTCATAATGTATTATTCTTGTGATAAGTTGCTGCAATCTACTTGCTAGTATTTTGTTTAAAATTTTTGCATCTATATTCATTAGAGAAATTGATCTATAATTTTCTTTCTTTATTTTGACTCTTCCTGGTTTAGGTATCAACACCATATTTGTATCATAAAAAGAATTTGGTAAGACTCCTTCTTCACCTATTTTCCCAAATAGTCTATATAGTATTGGAATTAATTGTTCTTTAAATGTTTGATAGAATTGCATGTAAATCCATCTGGCCCTGGAGATTTTTTCCTAGGGAGTTCATCAATGGCTTGTTCAATTTCTTTTTCTGAGATGGGGTTATTTAAGTATTTTACTTCCTCTTCGTTAATCTGGGCAATTTATATTTTTGTAAATATGTATCCATTTCACTAAGATTGTCAAATTTGTTGGCATATAGTTGGGCAAAATAATTCCTAATTATTGTTTTAATTTCCTCTTCCTTGGTGGTAGCTTCCCCTTTTCATTCTTGATACTAGTAATTTGGTTTTTTCTTTCTTTTTTTTAATTAAATTAACCAAAGGTTATCTATTTTATTGGTTTTTTCATAAAACCAGCTCTTAGTTTTATTTATTAGTTCAATAGTTTTCTTAATTTCAATTTTTAATTTTTCCTTTGGTTTTCAATATTTCTCATTTGGTGTTTAGTTAAGGATTTTTAATTTGTTCTTTTTCCAGTTTTTTTAGTTGTATGCCCAATTCAATTATCTCCTCGTTTTCTATTTTATTTATGTAAGCATTTAGAGATATAAAACTTCCCCTAAGAACTGCTTTTGCTGCATCCCATAGGTTTTGGTATGTTGTCTCATTATTGTCATTCTCTTGAATGAAATTATTGATTGTTTCTATGATTTGTTGTTTGACCCAATCATTTTTTAGGATTAGATTATTTAGTTTCCAATTATTTTTTAGTCTATCTTTCCATGGCCCTTTATTTTCTTTCTTTCTGCATTGGATTGTGAGGTTTTTATGCCCTAGTACGTGGTCAATTTTTGTGTATGTGCCACGTACTGCTGAGAAAAAAGTATATTCCTTTCTATTTCCATTCAGTTTTCTCCAGAGGTCTATCATACCTAACTTTTCTAATGTTCTATTCACCTCCTTAACTTCTTTCTTGTTTATTTTGTGGGTAGACTTATCTAGTGCAGAGGGGAGGTTCAGGTCCCCCACTAGTATAGTTTTGCTGTCTATTTCTTCCTGTAACTCCCTGAACTTCTCCTGTAAGGACCATTTGGTGCATATATGTTTATAATATATATGATATTACTTCATTGTCTATGGTGCCTTTTAGCAGGATGTAGTTTCCTTCCTTATCTCTTTTGATTAGATCTATTTTTGCTTTTGCTTTGTCTGAGATCAGGATTGCTACCCCTGCTTTTTTCACTTCAGCTGACGCATAATATATTCTGCTCCAGCCTTTTACCTTTACCCTGTATGTGTCACTCTTTTTCAAATGTGTTTCCTGTAAACAACATATTGTAGGATTATGGTTTTTAATCCATTCTGCAATCCGTTTCGTTTTATGGGAGAGTTCATCCCATTCACATTCACAGTTATGATTACTATCTGTGTCTTTTTCTCCATCCTTTTCCCCCTATTTATGCTTTTCTTTCTCCTTTTTCCTTTCCCCCTTCACTAGTGTTTTGCTTTTGACCACCGCCTCCTTCAGTCCCTTCCCCTTTTATTATCCCTTTCCCTTTTCTTCCCCTTTAGTCTTACTGCTGCTTCCCTCCCTTCTTTCCCCCCCTTTCTTTCCCCCCTCCCTTTTCTTTCCCCCTCCCTTTCTTTCCCTTTTCCTCCTACTGCCTATAGGGCAAGTTAGATTTCTATTACCATACTGATTATATTATGCCCTTCTTGAGCCAAATCTGATGAGAGTAAGGTTCAAACAATGCTCCCCCCTTCTTTCCCTCTGCTGTAATAGGATTTTGTGTCTTTTCCTGTAATGTAATTTACCCTTGTCTGCCTCCTCCTTTCTCAGTACATTTTCTAAGATCAGATTGATCCACTTATTTGGATCCATTTAACCCACTTGATTAGATTTTTTTTTATCATTACATCAAAGTCAACTAATATCCACCCTCTTTATGTATACTCCTTTAACAAGGTGTAATAACAATACAGTTCTCAAGGGTTGCAAGTCTCATATTCCCTTGTAGGGGTTTAAACAGCCCCCCCCTTATTAACAACATATTGTATCCTTCTGTCCCATTTACCTTTTTAAGTCCTTCTTGAGTCCTGTACTTGAAGATCAAATTTTTTGTTGAGCTCTGGTCTTTTTATCAGGAAAGTTTGGAAGTCTCCTATTTCGTTGAATATCCACCTCCTCCCTTGAAAAATGATGCTCATTTTTGCTGGGTAATTGATCCTTGGCTGCATTCCAAGCTCCTTTGCCTTACAGAATATCATGTTCCATGCCCTGCGGTCTTTTAATGTAGAAGCTGCAAGGTCCTGTGTAACCCTGACTGTGGTTCCATGATATTTAAATTGTTTCTTTCTGGCAGCTTGCAGCACCTTCTCTTTCATCTGGTAATTTTGGAATTTTGCTGTTATATTTCTTGGCATTGTCAATTTGGGGTCTCTTTCAGGTGGTGATCGGTGGATTCTTTCTATGGTTATTTTCCCTTCTGGTTCTAGGACTTCTGGGCAGTTTTCCTTTATGATTTCCTGAAAGATACTGTCCAGGCTCTTTTTTTCATCATGATTTTCAGGTAGTCCAATAATTTTTAAATTGTCTCTCCTGAGTCGATTTTCCAGGTCTATTGTTTTACTGATGAGGTATTTTACATTTTCATCGATCTTTTCATTTTTTTGTTTCTGTTTGACTGATTCTTGCTCTCTCATTTGTCCAATTCTAGTTTTTAACAGATTGTTTTCTTCTGTTAATTTTTGAACTTCCTTCTTAAACTGGCCAATTGTGTTTTTTAGGGACTTGTTTCCTTCAGTATACTCTTCCATTAGTTTTTGTCTTCCTTCTTCAATGGCCAATTGTGTTCTTTTAGGGACTTGTTTTCTTCAGTGTATTTTTTTTCCAATTGGCCAATTGTATTTTTGAAGGACTCTTCTACCTCTCTCATTTGACTATTAAAATCCTTCTTGAGCTCTCCTAAGAAGGCTTTTTGGGCTTCAGACCAGTTCATATTCCCTTTTGTTGTTGCAGATGTGGGTTTGTTGATGATGTTGTCCTCTTCAGAATTTCTGCCTTGATCTTCACTCTTCTCATAATATGAATCTATGGTATGTTTCTTTTTACTCATGGTGTTTCTTTATTCCCTGGCCTTTAAAGAGATTGAGCTCTCCTGCTGGGGAACAGAGGGTACTGACCCAAGCTTCTTGTGTTGGGAGCCTAGGTCTTGGTCACTGGCTTTGTGCTGGGGCCTCTTATGCTGGGAATTGGAGGCTGTAGGTTTCTGGCAGCTTACCTCATGTTGGGCTGGAATCAGCAAGGCTGGAACTTTCAGGCAATTCTAGGTTGCCTGCTTTTCCTTTCCTTTAGCTTTCTTCAGCTCCTTTTAGATGGGTGCTGCAGGGTATCTGCCTGGGGCACACTGCAGTGTTGTCTCCTTCATGTCTGCTAATGCAGTGGGAGATTCCTTTGTGGTGAAGTGCCGAGGCTCCTGGTGGTTTTCTGAGCTGGTTTCCACCAGTTCCCCCCACCCTCACTGAGGCACTCGGAGGTCCAGGTGTTGGTGTTTGCCTGCTCTACCACCTGGGCTTCAGGATTTCTTCACAATTGGAGGCTTCAGGGCTCCTACAGCTCACCTGGTGTTGGGTTGGAATCAGCAAGGCCGGGGCTTTAGGAAGCCTTTAGGTTGTTTTCTTCACCTCCTTTCAGATGAATGCCACAGGGTACTTGTCCGCCTGGGGCCCCTTGTAGTTCTGCCTCCCTTATTTTTGCTGAGGCACGTTTGCTTGGCTGCTACACTGCTGCTCCCTGTCTTTCTTGTAGTTCAGGTGTTCCAAGTTTTTTTTTTTTTTCTGGAGTGATATTTTCTGGGTTTTCAGAGGTTTATAGGGGAGAGTGAGAGCACTACCTTTTCACTCAGCCATCTTGGCTCCCGGAAGCAGAAGTCCACAGCACTCAAATTTAAAAGAAAGGAAAAAAGACCAGAAAAAAAGGGGGGAATGAGCAGAAAACAACAACAACAACAAAAATCTGACAATAGAGAGTTATTATGATGACAGGGAAGACAAAGACACAAACTCAGAAGAGGACAACAATGTCAAAACACCTATAGGCAAAACCCCAAATAAAAATGGAAAGTGGTTTCAAGCCCAGCAAGAATTCATGGAAGAACTCAAAAGAAGCTTAAAAATCATGCAAGAAAGTTGGAAGAAAAATGGGGAAAGAAATGAGAGAGATGCAAGAGAATTATGAAAAGAGTCAACACCTTGGAAAACTGCTTTAGAAGTAGAATTGACCAAATGCAAAAGGAGATACAAAAATCCACTAAGTAATGTAATTGGCCAAGTGGAAAATAAAGTACAAAAGCTAATTGTGGAAAAGAACAACTTAAAAGTTAGAATTGGACAAGTGGAGGCTAATGACTCTATGAGACAAGAAGAATCAATCATGCAAATTCAAAAGAATAAAAAATGGAAGAAAATCTAAAATATCTCATGGGAAAAACAACTGACTTTGTGGCAAAATATTGGAAATTGAGAGGAAGCCCATCAAATGGGAAATGGCTGAACAAGCTATGGTATATGAATGTAATGGAATACTTTTGTGCAATAAGAAACAAGGAACAGGCACATTTCAGACAAAACCTGGAAAGACTTGCACAAACTGATGCAAAGAGAAACGAGTAGAACCAGGAAAACACTGTATGCTGCATCAGCAATATTGTGTGACCAACTATGAAGAACTCTGCTCTTCTCAGCAACACAGTTATCCAAGACAAGTACAAAGGACTTGTGTAGGAAAATGTTATCCATACCCAGATAAAGAACTGATGGACTCTGATTCCAGATGGAAGCATATTTTTTCACCTAATTTATTCTTTCTTGTGTTTTTTTCCCTTATAATCTGTTTCTTCTTTCACAACCATGACTAATATGCAAATGTGTTTTACATGATAGCACAGTTATAAACTATATCAGTCTGCCTACCATTTTCAGAAGAGGGGAGAGGGAGGAAGGAGGTAGAAAAATTTGGAACTCAAAATCTCATAAAAGTGAATGCTAAAAATTTTCTTGACATATAACTGGAAGAAAATAAAATACTATTTTAAAAAAGAAAGTTTTAATAATACCTGCTACTAGGTTCATGTGACAAATACTATTGTTTCAAAGATGGGAATTTCACAAATAATCTTTTATACTAATCATATAAACTTCAGGAAAACTAAAGAGGATGATTTTTTTTTCTATGTATTGCTCCCTCTGAGCTAATTTTTTGATGGTCCAAATACATGAACATAAAAGTTACTTTATATATATTTGTGTTTGATTAGCTAGTGTCTATTTAAGGGAGACATGGACTCACTGTAGGTCATTTTCTTGGAAAGTTTTATTACATATGTACCTTAAAAGATAAATGAAGTAATTTTAAGAGTGTGGTTATTCCTTCTACAAAGCAGATTATATACCTGCCAAGAGTTATTACATTTTTATGAGTTGCTGAGGAGATAAAAGGAAGGAAGGAAGGGAAAGGAAATGAAGAAGGAAGAAAAAAAGAAGGAAGGGAGGAAGGAAGGAAGAAAGGAAGGAAGGAAGGAAGGAAGGAAGGAAGGAAGGAAGGAAGGAAGGAAGGAAGGAAGGAAGGAAGGAGGAAAAGTAGGGAACGAAGGGAGGGAGGGAGGAAAGAAAGAAGGAATGGAAGAAGAGCTAAGACAGACCAGATGGAGAGATGCCTCTACAAATTTAGATTGACTATTCTTTTGGGAAGAGATATACAACTGGTAATGAGGCTCATTAGTGATTTCTTAACCATTTTGCAAGATTTGCAAGAATGCACTCCAATGAATAGCCTTCAGTAATTCAGACTTTTCTCTGGTCAATAATGACACAGTAGAATAAAATTGTAATGGTGGGAAACTTCACCTAGCTCTGGCAAGGGAAGAATGATAGATAAACAATTCTAAACTGCATGGCTTCTTGTATTTTATGGCTATTCTTACATGCTGAACTGATGGACATTGTTACTAATAGAAATCTGAGGTTTTGTCATTCTTCATTTACAGCTCGCTCAAATCTTAACATATTTAATGAATTTTTTGTTCAGCTCAATATGAATGTTCATATTCATTTTCATATTTAACATCATTAAAATTTAGGGAATAAACTAGCATTTGCTGAATGCAGTTACACAGAAAGATAAAATTATATTCTTTTTAAGAAAAAGCACATTCTTAGCACCTAGGTCACTAAAAAATACACATATTTATATGTAAGCTAACATACATATATATGTGTGTATATGTATATATATATATATATAAGCATACGTATACATATTTCATAAAAAACACTCATACATATGTATAAATGAAATTACCTTAGATTAAACAACTCAAATTAGTTATTTCTTTACTTCTTTCTAAAAGATTGCTTTTGGAGAGTGCTCAGTTCTTAGCCCTGAATCAGCCTTCCCTCCCACCCCCTTTTTTTTAAATCTTTCTGAGATGTAAAGCAGACCTGGCTCACTACAAGTTAGTACTAATTAAAAAGTTCTAGTTACTGCTTAAATATCCCATCTAGCAGATAGTTTACTGCCTACAGCAATTGTTCTTCCCTCATGAAGCATCTAATCCACCCCTACATGTTCCACTTATGATTGTGATCCTGGTTCTCATCTCATGTAGAAGACCCAGTTCCTTTAGCTTGCGTTCACTTGCCTTTTCAACTTTGTTCCAGCCATCTCACATTAAATGATACCTATTTCTTTCTGTCTAATCCTCTACCTGTACTCTTTTTGATACCTTTTTAAAAAACATTCTTGAGTGACCTTGTTCCCACATTTTCCATTTACTTTTTCAGAAATTTACTCTTATATTGGCTCTTTCCTTGCTGCTTTTAAATGAACACTAGTCACTCCTATCTTGATGAGGCGGGGGAAAGTAAGGGAATACAAAACTTTACATTGCTACTTTTATCTACCGATCACTTATTTTTTGTTGAGGGCCGATCTTAAGATTCTGATATGGTTTAAGATCCAGGACAGAGTTAGACCTCTTCCCAGGCTCTTACCCAAAGGGCTCAATAATTAAGAAGCAGGGCTCTCCAATCTCTCCCTGTTAGGAGGTTCCTGAGACATTCCTTCTCACTCTTTGAACCTTAGATTTACATATTAACATACAGGCACCAGGAAAAAGCCTTGGAATTTACAACTCTATCTAGGAACTCTGATAAGGAGGAAATGTATGTTATCACATCCTTAGCAGATGTTTCCAGAGTGTCTCATGGGAGGACTCTTTGAAGTTAGGATGGATTTTCTCTATATATCCTGTACCCTCAGAAAAATAAACTGAGTCAGTTTTTCTGCTCCGCCTGGTCCACTTCTTCATGTCTTATTTCAAGCCTTTCCGTTCGATGTACTCTCTGGTTGCGGGCAACAATTTTTCTCCTTCCTTGCATAATATTCTTCACTTATGAAACTGTTCCCTCATCACTCATTTTCTTTCTTGGCTCTGCTCAGTCTGACTTCAACCTCTGCCATTTCACTAAAACTGATAAAAAGAACAATTTTGTTCATTTTTTATAAACTTAATAACCATGACCAAAATCAAATAACATAATTTGTTGTTCTCAAGGAAAATGTATTCTAACAGGGGAGACAAGATCTATGAAGCTAGGTACACATAAGATATAGGTACATAAAGTATATAAAAGGTAATCTGAAATAAGAACGTGGTAGCAGATGGGGGAACCTGGAATGGTCTATAGAAGATGACCTTTGAGCTAAAACTTCAAGGAATCCAAAGAAACATTTGTAGAAATGATGGCAGGAAGCATGCCAGGAATAGAGGGCAGACAGTCCAAAGGCATAAAGGGTGTCATGTGAGAGGAACTGTGAGTAGACAAATGTAACTATATCATAGTGAGTAGAAAGGAATTAGGTATAAAGAATTTAACTTATCAGATCCCCGTTTTCTGAGTTTGTAAAATGTCAACAATTCCAACAGTATCATCTCTTCAAAAACCTTTCATTTTCCAACATCTCCTCTGCTTGTTTTGTACTCTAAGGATAAGTTCATCACTTAAAACCTCATAAAACTGATGGAGCATTGATATTCAATACTTTCTCAGCACCTTCAGTTGCTTCTCCCCTTTGATTGGAAAGCTAGAAGGTAAAGCAATAAATTCCTCCCACACCTTTCCTTTACGAGGGGCTGAGAACTTAACAGCTAAAGTCTCCATTTTCTTTCAGTTGCTTTGCTTGGTTTTGACTCAATCATCAAATATCCCTTCACCTCTCATCCTTTTTAGCTTACTTTTGTGTATTGTCTTCTTTCAACAGACTATAGCACCTTGAGAGCAGGTATTGTCTTTCTTTTTTTTCTTGTTTGTATCCCCAGTGCTTAGTACAGCGTCTAACACATAGTAGTTGCTTAATAAATGTTTATTGATGGCCTACGACTATCTACTTCACATATTTTTTAATAAAGCTGACTTAAAAATTTTAAAGGGGTGTATATGTGTCCATCCTAATCACTCTGACCCAGTGTAAAATAAGCAATAAGACGCAGGTAGCAAAGTCATAATTCAAACAATGGCTCTCTGATTCGACATCCAATTCTATTTCCACTAGAGCACATTACCTTTCATGCATAGGCTGTGGCACAGATCAATAGAATAGAATGCTATAGAGTTATAGCTCACTGAATTTGTAACAGAGAGAAATTTTTCAGTCACTTGGGTAGTGATAAGTTTGTTAATTGTGTGGAACATTTTAAAAACATTTCATTTGGCATAGAATTAAAATGTTAGTAATTTATTTATTTTACTAATAATTAAAATTGCTTTAAGTTGCTATTTTAATGAAAATTTCAAACTGAGGGATTTTGAAGTTTAATTTATTTTCTTTTACTTTCAGAAATCCTGTACTCATTTCTGTTTCTTGATATTTTGTTGGAAAATCTGAGATCTATTCCAATCAATAAGATTGGAAGTTCCCTAGTATATTTTTTCCTGCTGTGCTTCTAATTGAACTTACTCAACTGCTGTTGTGGGTGGTTTATATTCATTTGCATATATATATATATATATATATATATATATATATATATATATATATATATATACACATATATATATATAAACATATATATACACATGTATATATACATATATATATACATATGTATGTATGTGTATATATGTATATATATACACATACATATATGTATGTGTGTGTGTGTGTGTGTGTGTATATATACATATATATACAGCCTAGTTTCACAGCTGCATGATAGTTTTATGATTTTCTATTCCTTTTCTCTCTTCCTCAGTCCTACACATTGGGTCATCAGTTGGATATTTGATTTAATTGACCATAGTATCCTATGGTGGCATGCTGATTGGGCAGAACACACTTAAAGAAAATGAAGTTGTTACAGGGATTCTCTGGCACCCAGCCCCTGAAGATCAGATCTACTACATGTCTACCTATCCCACAGGGTTTGATGGTATTCTTAGGAGGTTGAGAGTGTCTAGTCTCTGCCACCCTCCTCACACATAACAATTGTATTTCCCTAATTTCAGGGATCTAACCTTTTTTACATTTAAAAATTTACAGTTAGGTTAGCTTTTGACAATGAGATATCTACTTTAAAGATAAGGCAAAAATAAAAATGCCAACATTTCCTCCAATACCCAGGAGAAACAATCTCCCTACACACCCCTCCCCCCATTCTGAGAAGTGGAAGATTAGGTTCACAACTGATCTCATTCCTAAATACCAGCAGCCTCATCAAGTTTGAAGTACAAAATTTCCCTGGGCTTGTCTCTTAACACTGTTTCTCAAGGGTTCACTGTGTGTCTGATTGCAACCAATAGCCAGAATCCAGATAGCCAGAGCTCCCAAGTCTGGGGTTCCATTCCCTTCATCTAGAACTGAAAAGGACAAACAAAACAAGACCAAAATCCCAGTCTATTTCTCAGTGGTACAGCAACTTAGGGGAAAGAAAAATATACCCTTCCTTATATTTCTTAGTATATGGTACCCTTGCTGTTGGTAAATGAAACCTTCAAACTTGGATACCAATGGGAAAAAAAAGAGTGACTGTGCCTTGTTTAGGTAGTTTTGAAGATGCTGGCAGTTTTGGCTAAGCAGTCAATACAAGGAAGTGGTCATAGACTATCCTCTCCCAGAAGCAGGTCCCTGTGTTTCTCTGGGAATACCTACATTTTTGGTGATTTGTGCATGTATCGAAGTCCCATTGTAGACTGCATTCCCCATTCCAAGAATTCACAGACTCACCTTATAGAATGTACAATAAATTCAGTAGTACATGGCATTGTCAAGTTTTCTTGGTTCTCAGAAAAGTGGAAACCCCTCTATACCTTGACCGTACAACTTCTTTGGTGGTTGTGCTAACTCACTAGTGTAAAAGGGAATAGTTAATGTGAGTTAACTCAATCAGAATTATCTATTGAGGACATGACCCAATGGCAACAATAGATTTTTCTTGTACTTGCTGTATATCACTGAAACCGAGTTTTGTGACATTGGCAATATGTTGCCATTTCCCATAGGAAAAAGCAGAATTTGCTTAACTATATATAATGCATTCTCCACAAACATGCGATCAATAAAACAATATATAACCAAATCACTAGCATAGTAACAACACTTTTTAAAACAACTGATAATCCTGAATCAGGTAAATGGGCAAAGGACAGGCCAGACACAGAAAGATTTTCCTCTGTTCATCATTTTGTCTCCTTCCAATTCTTAACTGCTAAGGCTTTCTGTTCAAATTTCCAGTGGCTAATAGGTACGGATATACCTTATTTTATTATGCTTCACTTGTACTTCATAGCTATTGAATTTTTTCTAGAAATTGAAGGTTTGTTGCAATCTCTTGTCCATCACGGCTATCGGTGCCATTTTTTCCAACAGCATATGCTCCCATTGTTATCCCTGTGTCACATTTTCATAATTCTTGCAGTATTTAAACGTTTTGATGATTATTATCACTGTAATGGTGATCAATGATCAGTGATATTTGATGTTACTATTTACAGTGTTGTGGGTTGACACTAACCATAGATAGATATTGAGTGAGTTCTGACTACTCCCTGACCAGCCTTCTCTGTTTCTCTCCCTTTCCCCAGGCTTCCCTATTCCCTGACACAAAACAATATTGAAATTAGACCAATTAATAACTCTAAAGGCCTCTAAGTGTTCAAGTGAAAGGAAGAATCAATCCAGGCACCAAACTTCATTGTTGTCTTATTTTAAGAAATTGCCACAACCACCCCAACTTTCATCAAGCACCACCCACATCAGCCACAGCCACCAACATCAAAGCAAGACACTCCATGAGCAAAAAAAAAATTGACTCTCTGAAGGTTCAAGTGATTGTTAGTATATTTTAAGCAATAAAATATTTTTCAATTAATATATACCCATTTTTTAAAGATATAATACTTAATAGACTAAGGTATATTGTAAACATAACTTTTATATGTACTGGGAAACAAAAAAAAACTGTGTGACTTACTTTATTGTGATGCTCTGGAACTGAATGGGCAATATCTCCACAGTCTGTTTATACATTGTAGGGCAGTGGATAAAATACCAAGCGGGAGTGAAAAAGAGTTATCTCCCTGAGTTTGAATCTGGCCTCAGACACTTACTAGCTGTGTGACCCTGGGCAAGTAACTTAATCCTGTTTACCTCAGTTTCTTCACCTGTAAAATGAGCTGGAGAAGTATATGACAATCCACTCAAGTATCTTTGCCAAGAAAACTGCAAATAGAGTCACAAAGATTTTGACATGACTGAAAACAACTGAACCACAAATGCAAGTATATTGAATTGCCTCTAGCTTCATTAACCATTTCTGTCGACTCTTTCTCAGAGTTGCTGTGTCATAGTATGCCTCCTTCCAGGAATCTTCCTTACTAGTTGGGCAGCCAAAATCTGGCAGATCTAAGCAAACAGGAAATTGGGGAAAGATCCAAAAGGATGCTGTATCTAGGTATTAGGAAATATTCTTAAGGTGAGGGTTATTGAAGGAAGAAGTGGGAACTGAGAATTAACATGTGAAATCAGAGAACATTTGTTTTTAGATAAGAAGCTTGTAGAGAAGTTACATCTTGGGAAGAGTGAAGATGATAATGGGAGAAGATTCAGTGAGTGAAAGAGAGAGAGACAGAGAGAGAGAGAGAGACAGAGACAGAGAAAGACAGAGAGAAAGAGAGAGACAGAGACAGAGAAGTAAGTTGCAAGTTTGATGGCATAACAGGCAAGTACCAAGAAAAGGTCAGAGCTAGAAGCACCAGCTCTGCCTCATAGGCATTCTACGAATTCAGTGAACTAGATCAAGTGCTGCCCCTACTCCCGATCTCCATTTACAGAAGAGCAGTTCAGTAGAGGTTGGTTATTAGGTTTTGTATTGTGTCACTTGTATGAATCAGGAATTTTCTGAGCTCTTTTTAATCTGTATTGGGAAAGAAATTCCTATGGGATCAAAGAGAAGAAGGCTTACCTAGGTTATAAATGCAAGTGATAATTTTAAAATTTATTTTTCTTCTGGACTTAACCACCAAATAAAATGAACATTTTTAGATACATAGTAGAATTGAAAAGGTAGATTATATTTAAAAATAAGAATTTATTATGGACAGCTTACTTTAAAAAAACTAATAATAAATTCAGCAGGTAATTTTCGAAGTTGTTCTGCTTATATGTGATTCTTTTTGGTCTTCTGTTCTTCGTGCATTTAAAAAAAGTTTCAAAGATATTAAGTTTTTTAGTTTGTTTTGTCTTTCTTTTTATAGGGATTATTCTATTCTTCAAATGCTCTTCCTTCCTGCTCCACCCCCAAATGGAAAAGAAAACCCTTGAAACAAATATGAATAGCAATCCCACATTGATCCTATTGGAAAATGAATGTCTTCTTCTGAATCTTGAGTCTATAGTCTCTCTATCAGAAGATGAGCAACATCATCTTCATTAAATGTCCCCTGGAGTCACAGAGAGTTACTGCGCTGATCAGAGCTCTTCAATATTTTAAAGACCTTTTTCTATTAATATTTTCATAGTATAATTTGTTGTCCTGTTTCTTCTGATTTCACTCTGCATTCTTTCTAGGTTTCACTGAAACTTCATTTTCCTCATTTCTTACAACATAATAATATTCTTTTATATTCATACAACATAATTTGTTCAGCTACTCTCCAACTGATGAAAAGAGCCACTACTATTATTTTTGCATAGAGATATTTTTTTGTTTCTCTTTGACCCTTTTTGAGTGTATCAAGTAGGTAGTGGTTTCCTCTGTCAATTACTATGCAAAATTTGGTGACTTAATCACTATCTCAGTTTTCTCATCTGTAAAATGAGAATAATAAGAGCACTTAATACAGTAATGCACTTAAAGCAGTGCTTTCCATATGGTAAGTGCTATATAAATGTTAGTTTAATATTATTACTCTTGTTATTATGAGGCATTGCTACAAATTGTCTTGAAAGCAACAGACCCAATTCACAATTCCATCAACAATGCATCAGTGTACCTGTTTTGTCATAGTCCCACTGAGAATTATTAATTTTAAATTTAGCGTCCTTTTGAATTTCACCAAACTTACTGGTATGAGGTGGAAAAAACCTCTGAATTGCTCTAATTTTCATTTCTCTCAGTAATAGTAATTTGGAGCATTTTTTTCCCATTATTTTCCTTTAGTTATTTGTCCTTTTCTCTCCCCTCCCAATGAATTTCAAAAATATTTTTTCTAGGTTTATAATGCACATCCTACTTATGAGCAACTAGCATTTTTCCAATTATTTCGATCTTTATTTTTTCTAAAGGAAGTGTTTATTTCTGTTCATAGTGTTCCTGTGCATGCACTTATTAAAAGTTTAGATCATGATAATTAAAAAAATATATAAGTATTACTCAAGTCAAGGAGGTTTCCATTCTATTTTGATCTGGGATAAAAAGAAAGAATTGGAAAGAAAAGGTATATTTTAAACGGCTCATCTTGTAAATTGTAAGATACCACAGTGACATGCAACAATCCATTTTTTTTTCTTAAACCTCTTCGTTATTGAAGTTAGCCTATGAAAACTTCAAAAACAAAAGTTAGTTTAGTATTAGATGTCATAAAGGAATAACCAAACACTCCTCTAGAGCAGTATGAAAATCATTGGAGGTACTTATAGTCATTAATTGATAGCAGAACTGCAAAATTGTGGAGTAATTAAGAGAGAGAGAGAAGATATTATTAGAGGGGCAAAATACACCTATGAATTTAGAGTGAGTGAACAAATTGTTTTAGCAGTCTAAGGTTTTTATTTACTTACACGTTTTTAAAGAAAGAACAGACACTGCTGCATGCTTTATTCAAGGAGAGGTCTCTGGAAAGGGAGAAAGTCTCTGGGAAGAAGTCAACAAGTAGAGGAAGGGACGGCCTGCACATGTTCCTGTTCACATCTTGCTGCAACAGAGAATGTGGGGAATTACTCAGGGAGCAAAATCAGGAGCTGTCTTTCAGTTGAGCTGAGAAAGCTCATTCCTGATGAGAGAACTCATTCACTCTGTGTATTGTCTGAGATATTCTATTCTCTTTAACTCTTCTGATTCTTCTTTGCTATTGGCTTGGATAAATGGGTTTATTTACTATGTACTCTGATTTTTGTGTATGTGTAATTAGCATTTGATGGGAAGCAAGTCAAAGTTATAGATATAGTTCCTCCAGATGTAGTTTGCAACACTTGTTTCCTATGAAGGAATAGTAACCAGAAGTGTGAGGTAGCTAGATGGTTTAGTTGATAGAGCTCTGGGCCTGGAGTCAAAAAAACATGAATTCAAATATGGCCTCCAACACTTACCAGCTATATGACCCTAAGCAAGTCACGTAATCTTTGTTTCTCTTAATCTCTTGGAGAATAAAAAGGCCAACCATTCTAGTATCTTTGCTAAGAAAACCCCATGAAACTGTATTATCCACAAAGTCACAAAGAGCCAGATGTGACTAAACAACTGAACAAAAACCAATAGTGCAGTTTAAATCTAAAACTTATCTCCCTTAAATTAGCAATATTTGGGGTGGCAGAGAGATAAAATTCCCCATTTCTGATGAAAGCAGAACTTTTGCTCCTGTAGCCCCAATCTCTTGCTCCCAACCTGGAAGGAATCAGTGTCTCTTGATTAAGAATGAGCAATGGAGACTATAGAGATAACTACCACACCCTTAGAGCCACATCTAGAGAAACCCATACGAACACACATAACCTACATGTGCAATACACATTCACCTTTACAGTACGTTATAGCTAGGGGCCATCTCCAGTCATCCTAGTTTATATCTTGCCACTGGACCCAGATGGCCTGGAGGAGACAGTGAGGATGGTGATTTTGCACTGCCCTCCCTCAATTAAATCAAATTCCCTTGCATGGCATGTCCTGTTCAAGAAAAATGGTCAAACAACAACCTCTGTGGTCAGTAGATGCCCCACTGGGGACCCAACTGCTGGTTCCAGTTGGGCGATGCAACTCCTCTACTGTCCTCTTTTCTCCTCCCCTCTTTCCTCTCCCTCTGTCCACACAGGGTATCATACTCTTGTTTGTGGGTGCTCTGCCCAAAAGAATGTAAAATTTGATCACTGAAACTTTGAAAGATATCTTGGGGTTTACAGATTAGATTTCTTTCTCAAGGACCATGTCTTAAATACAATCCAATCTGGCTCTCATGATTTGCCAACACTGGGTCCCAGCCTAAGCCCCCACTACATGGTCATTGTTTAAGCCCTAATTGGCTCAAATTAAATGTAAATAGCAATTGTCTCTATTTTGTCCAGAAACCCTGAGAATCTTCCCCTCTCAGATTGATCGTTTTTGTTTTTGACTAAGTAAAAGAGGCCATTCTTTGTCTTATTTCTTACCTAGCCTTAATCACTGAAAGGGCATTGCCTCAATCAAACTGAAACCTGAGAAAGAACTTACTTTAAAAATGCCAAGGTCTCCCATGCATCTAGAACCATCTCTAGTCCTCCTAATTTATATCTTGCTACTGGATCCATATGGTTCTGGAAAAGAAAGTGAGGCTGGTGACTTTGCATATCCCTTCCTCACTTAAATCCATTTCACTTGCAAGTCATGGAATCACCTTCCTGATCTAATGCCATGATCCTCTTAGAGAGTGAAGGACCAACAACAACAAGTTGTGGTTATAAATGTCTACAGCATAGGTAGTATGTTTTTTTTTTCTTATAAGGAACAGTCTAAGTTATCTAAACTGTCTGTGCTAATCTGAGTTCTAAATAACATTTAATGCTTGTCAGCAGCAGAATGTCAATAGCTCCCAAATGCCTCTAAAATAAAATACAAACTATTCTGTTTAGCATTTAAAGCTCCTTACATTCTGGCATCAAATTATCTTTCCAGACTTATCCCCCATTATATTACTCTCTTCTCCTTCCAGGATCCCTCTCCTCTCCTACCCCAAGCAAAACTAGTTCTAACCAAATTGATCTAAATGATGTTTTCCATCAACAATATCATATTTCCTACCTCTATGTCTTGGAGCATGCTGTTCCAGAATCGAAATGTTCTCATTTTGACCTCTTGAAATCTTCACTTCAATTTATGGTTCAGCACAAGTGTCACTACCTATAAGAGGTCAGTCCTGAATCCCCCCAACTTTTTGGTAATCTCCCACAAAATTTCTTAGTATTTTACTTTGCATATGTTTTTATGTGATATGTATACTGATTATTTCCTCTAGTTGAATGTAAATTCCTTTGGGACACAGGTTATTTCTTTTTCATTTATCTCTTTCCCTTTGCAGTATCCCTACTGCTAAGTACAGTGGCTAACAACATATTAAGAGGTTAGTAAATATTTATTGAATTGAACTCATAGTCATAACATTAAAATATGACATAATATTGGAATTAGTGTGGAAGTACTGAAGCCTTGAATAATGTTTCTGTTCTGTTCTACATTCAGGATAGAAAAATATCCTTTCTTATCCTTAACTCTGAATTAAACCCTTTTTTAAAGATTCTCTTATTTGAAAACTATTTATTATCACCATTATAACATTGCCTATATTTAACACTTCTTTGATCCTGTTTCTTTTTCTTTTTTATACTGATATTTATGATAATAATGATAGTTAATATTGTCATTGTTCTTTTTCTTGTTTAATCACATGTAGTGTCTTTTAAGTTAACTTAGGAAGATCTATGAAATTCTAAACTACATCCTAATTTATACATTCTAAGAGATGAATCTTTTTTTCCTAACTATTTCTGAGTTTTTTTCAAAATTCTTATTTATTTTTGTTTAAATTCAAGGACACATTCAGAATAAAGTATGTTACACCAGAGAATTAGTTTCTGATTAGAGAACAGCTGTACAACTGACTTCTAGGGGCAGCTAGGTGGCACAGTGGATAGAGCTCTAGCCTTGGAATCAGGAGGACCTGAGTTCAAATGTGGCCTCACACACTTAACACTTAGCAGCTGTGTGTCCCTGGGCAAGTCACTTAACCCCGATTGCCTCACCAAAAAGCAAAACCAAATAAATAAATAAATACATAAATACATAATACATACATACATAAATAAATAAATAGATGAATGAATGAATGAATGAATGAATGAATGAATAAATAAATGGAAACTGACTTCTATCCATGTAATACAATAGTATTGATCACTAAGAAATGAACACTGAGGAATACAGAGATGTATGAGAAGACTGGCATGATCTGATGGAAAGGATGATAAGCAGAACTAGGAAAACAATGTACATAATGAAGTCAATAATGTAAATTTTAAAAATACTCAAAGAAAAACACACTGGTTCATTATCCTCCTTCACCTTGCTGTGGTTGTGCCCCTCTGAGGCACTACATTGATCTTTCTCCTCAGATAACTTAATAAAATCCCTTGACTTCAATTATTATCTTACAGAGTTGACTATGATATGACCTCCAAACCAGTTCAACATTTGTATCAATGATGTCTTTAATGTGAAAGTGTGTGCCAGAGTAAAAGGTATTAAGTTTTAGACATTATGACTTTCAAGTTCTGCAGTCCGTCCACTGTACTACATAAGCTACCAATAACTGGATCCTGATGCAGGAGTCATTGGTCGCTGTCTGTATAAACAAGGAAACTTTTTAAAAAATATTATTTAATCCCATAAAATTATAATCTCACTGTTCCAAAATTACAAGACTTATATGTACTTGCACAGTGTTTTGATCTAGTTAAAACAAAGAAAACTCAACACCAAACTAGAAAAAAGGAGAAAGCAATGTAAGCAATGGTAATAGATGCAAGCCGTCATATTCAAATGAGACATGAGGCTGAAAAATAGGAAATTGAAAAAATGTCATGATGAAATTTAATTTGAACATATTGATATATGTATGTATATGTGTATGTATATATCTATATATTTGTCACTCATCTAGAGTTGTGAGGCACAGGAGGTAATTTAGTTCAAAGCTATCATTTTAGAATTGAAAAACTAAGTCTCCGAGAGGTTAATTGACTAAGCAAAGGTTATCCAGGTAGTAAGTTGAAGAAATTGGATTTGATCCTAGGCCCTCTGTGCTTATTCATCTTTGCAATAGCAAATTGTGATATTCATCACTTATTTATTAGAATTTATCAATGACACAACCTTAGCAATTCAATAATGTATCTTAGTTAACATTAGGGAAGTATGTTCCAGTATCTTTGTGGCTTCTTTTAAAAGAGAATGAAAATATGGAATAACTAGAATGAGGCAAGAGGATATTTAAATGTCAAGTTAGAGATTTGTCTCCATATGCATTACTTTGCTAAAAACTTGTGGGAATATTTTTTGTGACTTGAGAAAATTCCTATTATAACAAAATATAAATGGCTGTATAAATTATTTCGCAACCTTATCATCTTGTCACTATTATCCCCAGCCTAGGAAATGTTTTTCAGAGTTTTCTGTTGATGCGTATAAAATATAGAGCTGAAAGAGTACTTGGATATCATCTAATACAAAGTTCTAATTCAATAGATGAGGAAATTGAAAATAAGACAGGTTATTTGAATTACCAAAGGTAGACACATATGTTAAATAGCAGGATTTTGATTTAACCTCAGTTCCTCTGATTCCAAATCAAATGTTCTATGTATTGCATTAACTACTGTTTTTAATGAGAACTTGCTTGTGGTCAGAGCCAAGATGGCAGAGTAAAGGCAAGAATTCAGCTGAACCCTTCAAAATTCTTCTCCAAACCACATTAAATAATGCCAAACAAATTGTAGAGCAGCAGAACCCACAAATTGACAGAATGAATTTTTTTTTAGTCCAAGACAACATGGAAGGTCAGAAGGAAAGGTCTGTTTCATTGGGGTAAGAGTGGATAATAGTCCAGTCTAGGTCCTGCCAGTATGGGCCACACCCAGCAAGCCAGCAGCAGGCCTTGGAGTGAATAAATCTTCAGAGGCTGAAGTTTCTGGATCTCAGTCCACAGATAGTAAGAAAGTCAGACAACTGCACAGAAGATTTCAGGGAACTTTTGCTGGCAGTGAGCGTGGATTTTGTTGCATTGCTTATAAGAAGTTCCAGATCGCAATCACGGGACAACGAGAAGACTAGAGGAACAGGGACCTTGGTCAGAGTTCCAGGACAGAAAAGAATGTTTGTAGTCATTCACAGATCAAAGCACAGGCCAGATCAGGGACTACACCTCTGCTTAGAATCATGCCACCTAGGAAGAATTAGGAGCTTGCAGGCCCCCAGAGTTAGCTCTGAAAACATCAGAATAAAAAACAAACAAACAACTGAAGCTTAGAACAGTGCCATCTCCATCCTGGGAATAGGATCCAACTTTAATATTAAGTTCAAAGTGAAGAAATAAGCTGGAAAATGAGTAAACCACAGACAAAAAAGGACTTGAACATAGAAAGTTAATATGATAACAGGGAAGATCAAAACACAAACTCATAAGAAGATAATGAAATCAAAGCAGCTAGATGCAAAGCCTAAAGAAGAAAAAAATGTGAATTGGTCTCAGGCCCTGGAAGAGCTCAATTTAAAAAAAAAAAAAACAAAGGTAGAGGAAAAATGGGGGAGGAAATTAGAATGATAAAGAAAATCATAAAAAATATATATCAAAAGTTTGGTAAAGGAGGCACAAAAAATATACTGAAGAAAATAAAACATTAAAAAACAAAATAGGCCAAATAGTAAAATAGGCACAAAAATTCACTGAAAAGAACTCATTAAAAAGCAGAATTGGCCAAATGGAAAATGATGCAAAAATATTCACTGATGAAAATAATTCCTATAAAGACAGAATTGGCCGAACTAAAAGAAGGTACAAAAACTCATTGAAGAAAACAATTCCTTAAAAATTAGATTTGGCCAAGTGGAAGCTAGTGATTCCAGAAGACATAAAGAAAAAGTAAAACAAAATCAAATGGATGAAAAATAGAAAATGAAAAAGATCTCATTGGAAAAAAAAACTGGCCTGGAAAATTGATGGAGAGAAAATGTTTTAAAAAAATTATTTGAATACCTAAAAGACCTGATCCAAAAAAGAGCCTGAACATCATCTTTCAAGAAATTAGCAAGGAACATTGCCCTGATATGTTAGAACTATAGGGGGAAATAGAAAATGAAAGAAATTGTCATTTATTAATCTAGCATTATGGGATCTAAAGTGAATAATTTTAATTGCATCAAATAAAAAATAAAGATTTTGCACAAACAAAACCAATGCAGCTAAGATTAAAAACAATTTTTATAGGAAGTTTCTCTGATAAAGCCTCATTTTTGTAAATATATAAAGAATAGAATCAAATTTGTAAAAATACAAGTCACTCACCAAATGATAAATGGTCAAAGGATATGAACACACAGTTTTCAGATGAAGAAATCAAAGGTATGTAAAGTAAAACTAAAAATGTTCTAAATCACTATTGATTAGAGGAATTCACTTTAAAACAACTCTGAAGTACTATCTCAAAACTATCAGATTGGCTAATAAGACATACAAGGAAAATGATAAATGTTGGGGAGGGGGATGTAGGAAAATTGGGACACTAATACATCGTTGATGGAGTCATTAACTGATTCAACCATTCTGGATGGCAATTTGGAACTATAACCAAAAAGCCATGAAACTGTGCATTCCCTTTGATCAAACAATATTATTACTATCTTTGCATTGAAAACAGATTAAAACAAAGATAGATAGATAGATAGATAGATAGATAGATAGATAGATAGATAGATAGATAGATAAGGAGAAAGGAAGTGTTAAAATGGGGTAAATTATCTCACATAAAAGAGGCAAGAAAAAGCTTTTACAGTGGAGGGAAAGAGGGGGGAGGTGAGAGGGAATGAGTGAATCTTACTCTCATTGGATTTGGCTTGAGGAGGGAATAACATGCACACTCAATAGGGTATGGCAGTTTATCTTACCCTATAGGAAAATAAGGAGAAAGGAGATAAGAGAGCGGGAGTATGATAGAAGGGAGGGCAGACTGGGGGAGGTAGTAATCAGAAGCATACACTTTTGAGGAGGGACAGGGTCAAAGGAGAGAACAGAATGAATGGAAGGTGAGATAGGACAGAAGGAAATATAGTTAGTTTTTCACAACATAACTAGCACGGAAGTGTTTTGCCTGACTTGCACTTGCATAACCTATATTGTATTGCTTGCCTTCTCAATGAGGGTGGGTAGGGAGGGAGGAAGGGAGAGAATTTGGAACTCAAAGTTTTTTAAATGAATGTTAAAATTTGTTTTTACATGCAGCTGTGAAATAAGATATGCAAGCAATGGAGTATAGAAATCTATACTGCCCTATAGGAAAATAGAAGGGTAAGAAGATAAGAAAAGGGAAGGGAAGGCGATAGAAGGGAGGGCATATTGGGGAAAAGGGCATTCTGAATGCATGCCATCTTGGGGTGGGGGGAAGAAAGAAATGAGGAGAAAATTTGTAACTTAAAATCTTCTGGAAGTGAATGTTGAAAACTAATAATTAATTAATTAATTAATTATTTTTATTTTTTTGGAAAATCCAGTATGGTCAGTTTGTAAGCTGAATATTTTATGTAGAGATTAAAAATATCCCATAAATTGTACTAGCCAAAGAAGATCTTTGAATTTCACTGCAAGTGGACAACACGATAACTGAATTTCACATTATAAAATAAAATTGTGTTTATATAAAGCATCAGTCCCATAGTCATTTCCCATTCAACCACAATAACAATAGAATAGGTCTGAACCTGTGATGTCATTGGTATTCAAAATTCATGATGAGGAAACTTCTATCAATGCATGTGGACACATCCTCTGAAACTTAGAGTCTTAGAGAGTTAAATAGCAGCACTGAGAGTCTAAGTCACTTGCCCAGTGAAAAAGTTAGTGTGTGTCATAAATAAGATTTGAATACATCTCTCCCTGAATCTGAGATCCTCTTTCTGTCTACCATGACACATTGAAATGCAGTTATTTTTTTGCTTTCTGGTTTGCAAAGCAAAAATCATTATCTTATTTGATAAAGTTAGAAGACAAATGTGGTTACAGCTCTTTTGTGGGAACATAGAGAAAGTATGATAGGGATATTATTCGAGTATAGGTAGAAGCTCTCAAGTATTACTCAAGTATATGTTATTCCTAACACACAGTGTACTATTTCTGACACACATTGGGGATTTAGCATTAATATAGCCAGATTTTCATCTTATAAAACTGCTAGGAAGGGTGTGACCTATGAACATTTGCATAACTCCATAATAATGCTGGTAATATATAATACATTTCTCTTGAAAGCATTATGACAGAATATTACTAGCCTTGGTAATTTGGCATGACACATCAAACTTGTGTTTAGAGTTACAATTTGCTTCTTCCCCAGTGCCCTCAGCAGCACAAATGTATAATTAATAGCTATAATCTAACTTGGCTATGCAGTTCAAATGAAGCCATGGCAGTGAATCTCCACTCGCGTTTTAAAAGCTGTTAAATCTTATAGGTCAATTTCTCTTATGAACCGCAGCCTTTAAATAATTTATGACCAAAGTGACAAGTAACTTAAGCTACTGTCATTTCAGAGTCATGGAAAGCACTGCATTTTTCATTTCTTTGTTTTGTTTTGTTTTTTGTTGTTTTTATTTGCTCATCTCAAAGTAAAGAATCCAGGATGCCTCTCTGAGCTCCTTTTCCTACCTTTAACATTAATGTAAGAGTGAGCTGTCACTGAAAGCAACTTGAATTAGCCTATTAATGGAAACATTTATGTGTTATTGTTTTATTTGCACTGCCTTGGAAAGTTTGTAGGTTTGGTTTTTCATTTATTTTCCAAAAGCACAAATAATCAACTGTCTAAAAAGTCAAATAAAGTAGTTCAGTATTTCAATGAATGGCTTCTGATATAGTTACCTGGTGATCCCTGGCAAGAGTTTAAATTAAAATGGGAAAAAAATATATATATATATATATATATATTTCCAACTTTCAAATGTAAATTTTTGGAAGCCTTTCTCTTTAGTGACCAATGCATTTTATATAAACACTATGTACATAAAATTAACTTGCTACATACCTTTTGAAGAAACTGTATGGCTGCTTCCTTGTGACTCAGGCATTTCTGAAACATTCTTTATGCTTGTGTTTGTTTATAAATAGAATGTTCCGCACCAACCTCCATTACTGCTACAGCATTGGTGTCAATCCTGATGGATTCCATTGACAGATAATACTGAGTTTGACATTGGTTCTCTGAAAACTTAGTGCACTCTGTAAGTAGAGACTTTAGAAATTATTTAATGTCTTTTCTCTTTAAATTAGGAATCTTGTAGGGAGAAGAATTTGACAGATGAAGCCAGAAGCAACAGGAATTTCCCCCCACATACCAATATCATTAATTTAATCATTAACCTTAGCAAGAATCTTGAAAAACTGACAGAAACAATTTTCTTATTCAAATGGCAAGAAACTGAAGTAAAATACATTATTTTATGTCAAACTCAGGCAATGAATCTATATAGCACCATTAAACTGATATATATATATATATATATATAATATATCACACATACACAATACATATATTTACATATATACATATGTATATGTATATATTTACACATATATGTATATATATATATAGATATATAGATACATATATATATATATATATATATATCCATGTATTATATATACAATGCTTAGGAAAATTTGGCTTATACTTTCATATCAATACTCTTCCTTAAGTAAAACAAAAGTTAACTTTAAATGACTGTGAATCTTGAGTAGAGGAGCATAAAAGAACTAGATCATCCCTCCTCTACCTTCTTCCTTCACTCCTTCCCAGACACAGTCACTTTTAGCTTTTCTCAATCCTCATTCATGGCCTCCATGCACACTTTGACATTTGATTACCCTCCCTTCCTCAACACTCTCTTGTCTCTAGGTTTTCAGGCCACCACTCTTTTCTGGTTCTCCTCCATCTCTGACCACTCCTTCTCAGTCTTCTTTACTAGATCCTCATTCGGATCACACCTTCTACCCGGGGGTGTCCTTCAGGGTGATGTTCTGGGCCTTTGTCTCCTCTTACTCTATTTTACTTCACTTGATGACCTTATCAGCTCTCATGTACTTACTACTAATTCTAAGTTGATGGTCCTCAAATCCAGCTATCTTTACCCAGTTTCTCTGCTGACCACCAATTTTACATTGCCAACTGCATTTCAGACATCTCAAACTGGATGTCCAATAGACATCTCAATATGACCAAAAGAGAACTCATTGTTCCCCTAAGTATTCCCCTACCTCTTACTTTACTTATCACTGTGGAGGTTAAGATTATCTTCCAAATCTCTCAGCTTTATCACGTAGTAGTCATCCTCTACTCCTAGTTATCTCTCAGCACTCATATCCAATCTGTTGCCAAGGCTTGCTGATTTCCCTTTTGCAACATTTTCCCAATATACTCCTTTCTCTCTTTTGACACTGCCATCACTCTAGTGCAGGTCTTCATCATTTCACCCCTGGACTAATGCAATAGCCTGCTGGTGAGTCTGTCTACCTCCAGTCTCTCTCCACTTCAATCTACTCTCCATTGAACCACTAAAGTGATTTTTTTCCTACAGTGTAGATTTGGTTATGTCCCTCCACCCACTAAATAGACTCCAGTAACTCCTCATCACCTCCAGATTCAAATATAAAATGTTCTGCTAGGCATTTAAAACCTTTCATAACTTACCCCCTTCTTACCTTTCTAGTCATCTTTCATCTTACTCCCTGAGATGTATTCTTCAGTCCACAGACACCAGCTTCCCAAATATTGCATGAATAAGACACTCCATCTCTCATCTCCAGGCATTTTCTCTGACTGTTCTCCATGCCTGAAATATTCTCCCTGCTTAAATCCACCTACTGATTTTCTTGGCATCCTTTAAGTCCTAACTAAAATCTCAATTTTTGGAGAAAGCCTTTCTTAAACTTTCTCAGATCTAGTGCTTCCCCTCTTGAAAACAGGGATTATTTTCTGGCTCTTTTTGTATCACCAAAGCTTAGCACAATCCCTGGCACATAGTAGGCAATTAAGAAATGTATATTGTCTAGATTGATTGATTAATTAGCTAGAGTAATCTATTTATTCCTTGGACTCCCGCAACACTATGTCTGTTCCCTTCTTATGACACTTGCACTCAACTTTGTGTTATGCTTATTTATTCATATATCTTATCTTTTTCACATAAATTGTAAGATCCTTTAGGGAAGAGATATTGTCTTAATCATCTTGATAATCCCTTCAGTGTCTAGCACATTACTTCCACAGAGTCATCATTCAGTATTGGACAAAAGGATGAATGAGAAAATTACTAATAAGTTATTAAGTACAGAAAATTTTTTTGTTCTCAGATGTTGGTTGACATTTGACACTGAAAGGATCAAAGATATTGCTTTAGTAAAATATAGCTTTATTGCTAATTGTTACCAGATTTCTCTACTTTTTTTTTAACTTGAGGAGTGACTTTATTGTTTTTTGAGTGGCATCAGTAATACCATTGCATTGGAACATTTAACTTCCTTATATAGTTTACATCAGGAGTTCTTAACCTTGGACCCCTAGACTTCTTGGAAGGTATCCATGGATGAATTTTAAGGGGGTCCAAGAACTTGGGTAGGTTATTTTACTAACCTCCAACAACAACAACCACCACAATTCCCCCCCAAAAACCAAAAAAAAAAAACAGGTTCCTCTATTTTGATATAAAGTCTATGTTCATGGATCATATCATGCTGTTTCTCCACTCTGCTCATGTGTTTTAAGGGCTGTCATATGGAAGAGGAATTAGATTTTTATGCTTGGCTTCAGAGGACAGAATATGGGGCAATGGCTTAAAGAAGCCAAAACAGTTCATTTAATTAACTGTAAGAAATACCTTCCCACCAATAAAAATTATCAAAAGTAGAATCAGCTCTCTTGTCAGATTTCCCTCACTGAAAAGCATTAATGGAAGAATGGATGGCCATTTCCTGGTAAGTTATAGAGAAGATTCTCCTTTACCTCCATGTCCTTTGGGGTTCCTTCCAAATCAGACACTACATAAACCTGTAAAGATTATGAAAGAGAATGATGAGGAAAGTTACATTAAGGGCATGGGAAATTCACAAATGCATAGAGAATAGGGATTGAATGTCAGATTTGAGGGACAAATATTTGACAAATTTGAGTGCAATGAAGAGGTGAAAGGGAATGTATTAGTTGGATCAGATTTTGGATCTATTCTAAAAGTTTTGGAAGGTAAATTATGTAGTCTATTACATTTTTAAGTCTGTGACCATGGAATGAATGATCAACTTTGAGCATAGAGGAGCAATGTTGCAAAGTACAGTCTCATAGAGAATAAAACACTAGGGAGAAAATTAGTAATTCATAAGAGATAAATAACTCCTAAAATCTTCAGATATTTTATAATCCATCCAAGAGAGATATGGTTCTTAGGAGAACTAATTTACTATCATTATTGAAGCACCAACTATTTCTACATGTCATGTCCTAACTACCAGATTGTAAGCTCCATGAGGTCAGGTGCCATTTCTTAACTGCCTTCAGTATCTCCCTCATCACCAGGCATGGTGCTTTAGGGTAAGTGAGAGCAATCCAGCACTTGGGAAGTGTGTGCCAACATCATACTACTCTACATACACTGAAATTACACTAACCTCTCCCTCCCACCCCATTAACAACCTCTACTTTAAAAGCTGAAGCTTTTTAAAGAGCAGTAGCCTAGATTAAGGTTCTGATTTTCTGTTTTATCATGATACACTTCATTCCTTTTCATAATGTTTGCATTTGTAAAATTCTACTCAGAAGGTTGGTTTCAAATTAACTTTCCAAATTAATATAGCCTATTTCCATGAGGAGATGAATTGATTTAAAAGATGACAGCTCTGGCAACTGGCAAAAAGATGTATAGTTCAAAGTCTGGAGATGCTAGGCTACTGTGTGTCACATTTTTTCAATAGTATGTTTGAATTGATTTTGCATGGAAATACATTCCTACTGAGCTATTTCACAAAAACATCATCAGGAATATTCACTTGAGTGCTGTGGCATTCTATCTTTTGCTTTAATAAAATATCCTGGAGTGATAGCTACATTGCAATAATCTTCAATAAGCTGGTGACTTTATGTATTTATTTGTTTTTGCTTAGAATAGACATTAGGACATTTTTGCCATCATAGCAGTTTTGCATTGTATTGATAGGTGTAATTGAATTACCTTCTAAACTCTAGTATAAGCTCCTTAATAAAATGAAATCAACAACAACAATAACAACAACAACAACACTGGATTTAGAATCAGAGAATCTTGGTTTGAATCTTACCTCTGTCATTGCAAATGTGAAATTCCTGAGCCTTTGTTTCCTCATCTCTTTAGCAAAAAACCAGAATACTTGAACTCTATGTTAGCTCCCAACTCTACATATCTTGTCTGATATGGTCAGGTTTGCAAATAAGAATCACCAGAATCATATCAGCAGAGATTTGATAGGATGTGATATTTAAAGCTATACGAGTGGATGAGATTTTGACTTGGTCCTCAGGTTGTTTTATGTCTATCAGTCATAAAGCCCAAAATTTCCAACAAGAATTAAAATGAATATCATTGAGAAAGCAATGGAGAAATTCACATTGGTGGTGAATGGACGGTAACAATAAGAAGGAAACCGAGTCCCAGAGAAATTGACACTTTTGGAGTAAGTGTCTGAGGCAAGATTTCAACTCAGTGTCTCTGACTTCAAATGCAGTGACATTTTGCACTCCACCATTCAAGGCTGTTCATGGGAGGAGAATACTGTATGCATACATAGGCTTCTTCTCTCTCTTCCTTACCACATACTTACTTTGCCCTGCTCTGATCTCTCTTCTGAATAGGGGGAAAAAAAAGCAAATTTGTAAGTTTTCTAACACTTCTTTTTTATAGATTAGCACTCTGTTAACTCAATCAAGTAATCCTCTTAAGAGTCCCTGCAAACTAGTTGGAGGAAGCCCTAGGTAATAAAAGCTAATCAGTTTTCTTTGTCTTAACAAGATTTCATAACAGTTTATCTGTATTCTACAGAAGAAAAGATCTGCCCATCAAACTGATTATTTCCTCCAATAATTCAATGCTTTCAAATATTTTGGATTGTGGAGACTTTAGAGTTGTGGGAGGCAGCCAAGTGATAGGGAAACTTTCACATAAAAATATTGTTGTTCCATTTAGAGGAAGGACTAAAAAACAAAAAAAAAATGATAGGACATATCATCAAGAATAAAATGTCTAGATTTATAATAGTAATTTATAGTAATTGATTGATTTTAACTTTGGTTGAGGAAATATGTGTAGAGGATGTCAAGATATTTTATTTTCTTTGTGTCTCCCATTTGAGTAAACATAGAAAATAAAGTATGTCTGCCACAAGACATGTATGAAAATAGGTAGAATTACTACCTAGGTGAAACCAGAGAGTAGAAAGGAAGAGAAAGGCCTGCAGGAGATCAATGACAATTGTTTTAAAGAAGGATTCTGTTGAATTTTTGCTCTCATCTTGAATGAGGAAATTGAACAAAGAGAAAGGAAAATATTTTAGACTCTTTCTCAGCTTGCTTAAGAACTGAAGGACTAGTTGACTGGCTATGCTATAGAACTGGGACACCTATGTGGAACACTGGAAAACATTGAGAAAGATAATACTATAATTCCACATTCAACATGCAGGGTGCTTGGGGTTTTTGACTATGGGATCTCCCTTCAGAGAAATCCTGAAATTATTACTTAGTGAAGATTTATGTGCATATTCAGGTTGGGATCTCCTTCATTTAGTGGTTTCTATTACCTTTTTATCCTTTGAATAGAACTTTCTTGTATAATAATGGTAACTAAGAGATTTGAAGTGGAGAGTTCCTCTTATTTTCACAGGCTTCTGGGATAAGAAGTTAAATTCCAAGAAACTAAGGAAAAGAAAACCAAAACTCAGACTTAAAAAAATTCCCCTAACCTCTCCATTTCAGTCTTACTTCTGCTCTCAGCTGTTCACCTCCTATATTTTAATTTTCCCTCTCTCAGTCTCCAGTTTCTCTCCCCGTTGTATAATTAGAACTTATGTTATACATGTGTTATGCATTATTTTTCCTTCTGCTCCTAATTTCTACTACTGGTATTTCAAAAACAGCAACAGCAACAAAATCAGGCCACTCTTGTAATCTCAATATGATACATATATGTAAAGAGCTTTTTTATGTTCTCATAGTTGATTTGCCATTTAAAATATTGTATCTTATCCATTATGTGGATAATTGCTGCTTGTGATGCCTGACAACCCTCTTGTTCCCTTTAAATGGTTTCTGATTGACAGTCATTCAATATGATATTAATCATGTCCTTTAAAATAAAAGAGACATCCTGAAGCATCAGGTGCTGCTGTGAAAGATGATGTTTAAAATAGAATAGGCAAAAATTCTCATGCTATTAGGTCAAAAAGCAGAGCAACCAGGTATAGGAAACAACTGCTATGAATACCCTGCTATTCCAGCAGTGTAGAATACTAACTGCAACAGTAGGGCTGAACCTTGGAAGAATAAAGCAAAGTTCATCCTAGGCATTGTCACCTTTTACCAGCCCTGTCTTCAACACTCTGTCTACTCCAGTTTTGCTTTCACTTCCACTTCCCCTGACCAATATTATTTTCCATTTTTTCTGGGGCAAATGTTACTCACTGAGGAGACTACCCTGGTATGGCTTCCCAAGATGATCTATGTGGCCTGTCCTGGACCCTTTTGGCACGATTGTGCCACCTTTTGCTTCCAACTGAAGCTAATATATGCTCTTAGGTCAAAGTTCTTTCCTTTTTTAAAGTTGCAATGAACATATTTGATATGACAATGCAAGCACAGAGGTGACTCCAAAGAGACTCCTCGCTTTGCCCCTCCCAAATGTACCCAATAGTGACTTTATGAATATAATTTCCCAGTTTAAAGAAGGATTTCACAATTTTCCTTTCTAACCCAAAAGAATGATTCTGTGTGGTTTCCAACCAAGGTCACAGACAGTCAATATCATGGCAATATTTGCAGGGGAGATATTTTGAAGCAGGTGACCCTCTATTTGGTATACATTTTCACTTGCTTATCCTATATTTAGATCCAGGTCTACCTACTGGCCACCCAGTTATTGCAGTCATTCTGTGGCATCATCTGAACTATTGTCAATTTTTTCATAGAATCAAAGCAAATTAACACAAAATATTTTCATTAGTGGGATCACAGCCATAAATAGCCATTAAAGGTGTTCATAAGAATAATTCAAATAAAGTCCCCTCAGTTTGTAAATTCTTCAGTAGTTTTTTGACATATTTATATTCTGTCCATTTTCATGTATTTTGTTATCAGCCTTATATTTATGTATTTGGCACAACTGAATCACTAATGACCCATTTAAAGAGCCTTAATAATAAAATTATATGTTACCATGTGTTGACTTAATGATTAAGGAGCATTACTATCTTTCATAATCAGTAGGATCTCTAAAGACAAAGTGTGAAAAATCTTCTTATTTTAGCTTCGAGCTCATATTTTGTAGGGAAATCTAGTTTCTTTAACTACTATGTGAGCTTTTACTGCCTTAGGGAGTAGGTTTGTATAAGTATTCCTGAGGGACCAGAGTGGACTCATAGAAAAAAGTAGAGAAAAATCACAAGTAAGGCACCAAGAATATTCTTATTCAGGTGAAATCTAATTATTATGAACATTCAAAATAATACTGACCATATGATTACAATAATGTGTTACATTGTACTTCTTACATATTATTATAATTAACTATATTGCAGTCAAATGATTTTAAAATCTTTACTAATGGTCATAAAAATCAAGCTGTCTTTGGAATCCATCTTAACAGACTTCTTGGAATAATCTTTGTCGTAATTCATATCACTGTTTTCCATTTTAGATATAGATTTCTTTGTCAGTATAGAAACAAATAAGCTACTTTGTAACAGAACTGACCCTAATTTATTTTTTTGTTTGTTTTATTTATTTATTTATTTATTTTAGACAATTAGGGTTAAGTGACTTGCCCAGGGTCACACAGCTAGTAAGTGTCAAGTGTTTGGTCTGAGGCCAGATTTAACTCAGGTTCCTCCTAACTTCAGGGCTGGTGCTCTATTCACTGTACCACCTAGCTGCCCTAATTTAGTTTTTTTAACATAGAAAAAATATAAAGTTATTTTGTTGAAGGGTTACTTTCATCCTGAGTTCCAGTCTTAGGATCTTAGGATCTTAGGATATAGAGCTGGAGTGATCTTAAAATCCAGACCAGTTCCTTCATTTATATAACAAATTGAGACACAGAATGTTATTATAGACAAAAGGTTAAATTGGCTAAGGGCTGGGGTGCATGAGGCCTGGGCAGAAGCTGGCCCAAGTCCAAGGATAAGAAATGGAATGTCTATGTTATTTTCAGTAATCTTGTTAGCTTTATTTTAAGATAAACCATTAGATTCAAGTTATCTCAGAATAGAAAATGAAGATTGTTTTAATTAAAAAAAGAAAGAAAAACTTTTCATGGAAAGAAGAGATAACTGTAGAATGAGCCCTGGTTTTTATGGGCAATGGGGGCTAGGGATAATGCCAGGTAGGGTAATAGATTTAAAGCTGGAATGGACCCAAGAAGTCAACTAGCCCATCTCCTCATATTACAGATGAAGACCAAAGGGAAAGGTGACATACTTAAGGTCACACAGCATAACAATATGGCATGGGAGCAACACAGATGTCTCGCAATTAGGCCAAATTCATCTACTAAATTAGTAGCAGAGCTGGGATTTAAACCGATCTCACTTGGCTTAGAATTCAGGACTCTTTCCACCATATCACACTTCTACCCCACTACAAAAGTAATCTATCTAAAAGCTGAAAACTTGACACTGTCAAGACTCATGCAACTAATCTAAGACTAGTGTTGAAGAAAAGTGGCTTTGAGAAGTTAGCTTTTGTTTGAGGCTGTGCTGCAGCTGAGACTTAAGATTTGAGGAGAGATTTCATACTGTATTCAGTGCCTGAGATAAACAGATTATAAAGAAGTTCATATTACATATCATCCACTTCCCTCACCCACAGCATAGATTTTGGTATCCTTACTTCTTTGTATAGAGATGTTAAACTTTAAAAAAAAAAAAGGTAGCCTAAGAAGTCACGATGTGGCCCCTGTAGTAAAGGCACATGATAGAACACAAGAGGCATGTGTTTTGGGGAAGTTTCCACCAGTGATAACCTGCTGCTTCTTTAGAACTCCACTAAATAACTGCTCAAAGGAAGATCTAAAGCTCCCACTTTATACTCCTTGCTCTTGGAGATCTGAATGCCTTTTCCAATGAAAATTGGTGGCTCCTCTAGGCCTGGGGAGTACAGGATGATAAGACACTGCCATCACAGCTACCAAATGTTTCCCCACACAAATACTTTATTAGCCAGGAGCAGTGGGCTCTGATAACTGAATGAGTTCAAGTTCTGGACTTTATACAATATGCGTAGTTGGTATTATGGGGTGCCCTTGTCACAGAGAGTCCATAGGGTTCCAATTCTTTGGAGCAGTGTTGCAGCCAATATCCTCATTATCTCCCTATTCTCTTTTAGTGTCCTTTGGTTTTACAGGTAGATTCAAAGTGTATCTGTCTCAGCAACAGCCCTCTTATGAACAACTGATTGCAGCCACAGTGACAAGTACTGGATTTTTGGAAATGACTGACTCATGGCTGGCAGAGATGTTAAGGTTTACTTTGGTTTTTAAGGATACATTTGCCACACATAGGGCAAGAATGCATGCTGCTAGTTCCGGTTCTGTTTCAGTTGTGCCCAAATGCCTTCTTTTATGTACTTTTTTTTTCTCTCCAAGGAGAAGACATGGTGGCAGATACAACTAGCATGCAAACAACATATCTACCATTCCGAGGTAGGTCTGAGAAAGTGGAAAACTACCTTGGTGGGTGTTTTTCATAGAATCAGGGGAATGCCAGTACAAAGACTTCTGTTCTGCATGAAACAAGGCAACCTTTTGGCTCTTGCTACTTATGTGACAAGGGCTATTTGTCAGAATAATTCTCAAGTGGCTTGTAACCTTATATGCTCCATAGCCTGAGGATTTTCCTTTGAAATTATATCCACAACACAGTATAGGACTTATTCCTTTGAAAATCATATTAGCTCCCTAGGGCCAGCTCAAACCCCAGGTAATTTGTAAAGGCATGGCCTTACTTGCCATACCTTCTCACTCTGAAATGTATTCCTGTTACATCCCCTAACCCACTCCTTCCTCTTCCCTCTTCCTTAAACAGAAGTTATGACTATTCTGATTCAGATAGCCAAGGAACTTTCAAGGCAGCTAGCTACCCTTGCTTACTCCTCCTCCCCACAACTTTGTCAAGGAGCAGCAGTATTCTAAATTCTTTTATGTGGTTTAACACTGATATTGGAGTATGGCCAGGAGCTTTGTCAGTTGACCAAATCACAACATATGTTTGAAGTAGTTTACACTAAATAGGTCATTCTGGAGAGAAAGAATGAAAGGAAAGAAGGAAGGAAGGAAGGAAGGAAGGAAGGAAGGAAGGAAGGAAGGAAGGAAGGAAGGAAGGAAGGAAGGAAGGAAGGAAGGAAGGAAAAACTGTATTCATAAGCTTTATTATTCTCTGTGTTCAATGTTGATTTTTTTTTAATAATGAAATTATATGTATGTGAAAGAAAGAATCATCATGGAACAGTGAAAAGAACAGTGGCTTAGGATTCAGAGGACCTGTATTCCACTTCAAACAGTACCTGAACCAATCACCCTTCCTTTTCCCTCCTCCCTACTTTCCTGCTTTTTGTGACTATGAGTTGTCTTCCCTAATTAGGCTGTGAGTTTCTTGAAGTCAGGGATTTTCTTTTGTTTTTCTTAGTAACTCCAGTGTTTAGCAGTGTAACTAGTATGTTACTAGATGCATAATAAATGTTTGTTGACTGACTCACCTGTGTGGCCTTACCCAAGTCACAACTTCCCTGGGCCTTAGTGTCCTCACTTGTAAAATGACAGGATAGATTAGATGGGCTCTGAAATCACTCTTAACTGTAGATCTATGATCCTATTTTTGGAAGTCCTAGTAAATGTTCATTTAATCTGCAAAATATAATTGAAATAGTCACCTGACACTTGAATTATTTACTAAATGTTCTATATTCTTCATAAAACTTTTTGGAAGAGCTTATATAATCAGATTCTGTTCAGGTGGTACAGATTCATAGTTTCTGAAATATATTATATTTTTCCCAAATGGAGAAAATATTGGTTAAAAAAAGTCACAGCTTTGTTATTTTTTGTTTGTTTTTTTGGTTTTTTGGTTTCTATGTTATAATTGCATTTGCTGATGCTAAAATTGATCCAGGAAGGATAGAGAAAAAAAGGAGAAAAACAAACAGTTCCTAGAGAAACATTGGATACCCTTTTTAGAGCAATCATGTTTCTCCTGAAGCAAGACCTTAGTAATTTACTCATTCATTAGTTATAAGTCTTTCACAGTTGTATAGGAAAAATAATCATTCTTCATGGATAAAAAATCAAATGTATCGTTCCACTACTGCATAAATCACAGTTGCTTCAGAGTTCATTATATGGGATATTAATTTCATATTTGACTTAATACATGCCAATAGATTTTTTTTTTCCTGGAATAGCTTCTTGAGCCAACTTTAGTGTCTCTCACCAATTTCCATGGTTTTCCAAACTCATCAGATGTTTTTCTATTTAAATAAATCTGCAAGTGAAGAATGCAGCAGTATTTGTTGGAGGCTGTTTTAATTAATTCCTTTTGCTTTTTTGTCTCACATTCATTTTTACTAGTGTTCTTTTGTTCCTTAAAGTCTTCCTAACAAAAACAAAACAAAACAAAACAAGAAAAAAGACAGTTAAGTAAAAACTCCCATCACAGAGCATCTGATAGTATAAGACACAAGGTTAAGCTTCCTCATCTGTAAAATGAAAGTGTTAGATTATGTGATGTTTCTTGAATATTTCAAACAGCTATGACAGCATTTTGGTCACAGGAATTTTCTATACAGAAATGACAAATTACACTATATGTTCTTATAACAGTTTAGATATAATACATTTTTCATAAATTATCCTTCTTTCTTCCTCACATGTGACAATCCTTCTCTTCATCTCTCTGCCTTTACACTGGCTAACTGCTCCCTCTTCTACATGCTTGCAATGCACTCCCTCCTTATTCTGCCTAATAAAATCCTTTTATTCCCTATAAGACTCAGCTCAGCACCATGTTCTACATCAAAGGTTCTTAACCTGGGCTTTACAGATTCCCAAAGGGACTTTGGATAGATTTCAAAAGTGTCCATGATCTTAGATGGAAAACAACTTACATAAGAAAAAAACCCACATATTTCTTTTCACTTCCCTCTAAATGAAATTTAGCATCTCCTTCAATTTTGAGTCTAAACAATCAAATATGACTCTAAGAAGGGGTCTAGCTAGGCATGGTAACACATGGCCATAGTTCCTCACTCTGGACAATCTGAGGATCACTTGAGCTCAGGAGATTTGAGAGTCTGACAGCGGAGGAATCATCATGCTATCTTTAAAAGGGCAAATAGAAAAGGTCAAGCTCCCATGCCAATGAGCAGTGGTTTAGGTCCATGACTGGCCTTTCAACTCTCAGTCAAAAAAATAAAATAAAAGGTGGAAGAGAGTCTGTAGACTTCACTAAAATGCTGAGGAAATTAAAATTATGTTATATAATTTAAGAATTGATTCTACTATGCAATTAACTTTATTCCCCATTTTGTCAAATTCTATTTCTCAGTTAAGCTCAAAAATATGGTCTATTCTAGTATGAAGTGGCTTACAGGTAGGGTTAAAAGAGAGTGGTGCTGTAACTCATACAACCAGCCCCCAGTACATTTACTTGCTAGCCAGTTTAACCTGGGACATCTTTTTTGTTGATTGTAAACAAGTGATCAGCTTAAACTGGATTCCTCCCTCCAAGACAATTCTTCAATCCTTGCTTCTACTTGCAGAAAATTGGGAGTAGTTTGATCTTCTCTAAGGGGAGGACTAATAGGTGGTCCTGATTTGGGGAGGTTCCTATTAGTTAGGCTGGATTACTAGAGTCAGTTGACTCCCATACAGCAATTCACATTACATAATTGTCAGAGGAGTGATCAACTACACTTTAAGGCCAACCCACTTTCCCCAGCTGCAACCAATCATAAGGCTTCCCAACTATCCTTACCCCCTCTTTTCCTGTGTATCAATAAAAATGTTTTGTTTTGTTTTTTTCTGTACCATCTGGGTCACTGACCTGAGGACCCACTTTATTAACAACTATATCCATCACTGTTCATAAATTATTATCTTTCTCAGAGAAAAGGAGCCTCAGTTTCATTTTTACTAACCACAATGCCAAAAGTGTCCATGACATTGAAAAAAAATTGTTGGGCTAATAAATGGCTCTTAATGTTTATTAACTGACTTCTCCTTTGTTAAATTAATCTCACCTTACTAAATCCAGCTTGCCTAACTGTACTGAGCCTTTTTTTTTTTTTTTTGGTGAGGCAATTGGGGTTAATTGACTTGCCCAGAGCCACACAGCTAATGAATGTTATGTGTCTGAAACCAGATTTGAACTCAGGTCCTTCTGACTCTAGGGTTGGTGCTCTATCCACTGTGCCACCTAGCTGCCACTAATTATTCTTATAAAATAAATAATAATTTAATCATGTTATGTTACCTTTTATCCCAAAGCTTAAAGTATATTGAATACAGCCTCACTGATATGTACAGTGAATATTTGAGAAAAAATATAAACATTAATAATGATATGAAAAATGACAAAGCATTGATGACATATAATAATGCTTTAACTATATTTTTCCTAGCTCTGAAATGATTAAATTAAACATTTGGTCTTACCGAAGGGAATTTGAAACTTGATAAATTTTAGTTACTATCCCATATCTGGTGACCAGAATGGCATATTGGTTAAAATTTGGATTTTAAACAAGAAAGACATAGGTCAAATCCTGCTTCTAACACTCAGGTGGCCTATGAGTTTTCTTCTAGCTCTAAATTTGTGATCTTATTTTCTCAATCAACAAACATTTATTTAGCACCTACTGCATAACAGACTGACCAGCTAGGTGGTATAGTGGAGAGAATATGGGTCCTAGAGTCAGGAACACTCATTTTCCTGAGAAAAAATTTGGCTTCAGACACTTATTTAGATGTGTGACCCTGGGGAAGTCACTTAACCCTGTTAGCCTCAGTTTCTTTATCTGTAAAATGAACTGGAGAAGGAAATAGCAAACCACCCCAGCATCTTTGACAAGGAAACACCAAATGAACTCACAAAGCATCAGATATGACTGAAATGACTGAACACCAAAAATAACATGTGTGACTATGGGAGATCACTTAATTTCACTTTCTTCCTTTACAAAATGAGGATGTTGCACTAAGTATATATAAGGATTCTTCTGTATCTAGACTTAGTAACCTATGACTCTTTTCTTAACAAAGCCTGTGTTAGAATTAGATTGAGTTTATTTTTTGTTTGTTTGTTTTTGTTTTGTTTTTGTGTTTTTCAGTTGCCATCTCTCACTGTTGGCATCTGTTGACTTTTCACCAGGAAAATTGAAACAATAAATGCCACATAAGAAATCATGTCATGGTGATATTCTTCAAGACCAGGGTCTTATTCCTTCCCCCTACTCCAAGTTCTCCCTTAGCATAGAAGTTATTTGGAAAGACACTAATTAGTTTGTCTAGTCCTACTGAAAGCAGGCAAAACATAGTTCCCAGATACTGCTAGGCTTTGTAATTCAGTAGTACCGGTCAAATACCAGTGAAGACTCTGGAACGATGTACTCAAAACTTGGTTCCTCCTGCTTAGTAAGGGATGTGGTCGTGGCATTTAGTACAAATTCCTGAGAGCCAGTACTTTTCCATTTGGTGTGCTGAAGTTGTGAGGGACATCACACTTCTTACCACATACCTCCCTGTAGTTTGTCTCACAAAGGTACATTCATGAGCAGGCCAAATACTGAGAGAAATTCTCCCTACTCTGTTCACCACTTCCCCCCCTCTATTTTTCAATTACTTTGAGCCATTTAGTTCAATTTCCTTGTGGCCAACAGATTTCCTACATCTCTCTGAGGCATGAGTTAACAACCATATATGGCAGTTCCTTCTTTCCCTGCTCCATCACCCTATACTGATGAGGAGGGTAGAGTTGTATGAATTTGAAGAGGACACTGGATACTGAGACTGAGACTGAAAAAGTCACACATCCATTTAATGTGAAATAATGATAAACTTTCAAATAAGTCATTTCCTCCAGTAACAATTTATTTTTCTTTTTTGGGGAGAGTTGGTCTGGATTTATAAAATCACTGATACAGGGAATTCTTGATGAGGAATCCCCTTTAACAGTGCAGCTCAGGAATGGTTTTGAATATAACAGAGAGACACTCAAACTTTAAGCGATTTGCCTGTGGTCATAAAGTATGTGTCAAAGGTAGAAATTAAACCCAGTCAATATGTATATACAAATCAAACAACTAATACATAGCGTGACTCTGATTTGCTGGCCATGTGGTTCAATGCACATTTGCCTAAAAGGCTATTTTATAAAGAACTCACACAAGGCAAGTGCTCACATGGTAGTCAGAATAAGAGATACAAGGACACTCGAGGTCTCTCTAAATAACTTTGGAATTGATTGTGTGGCATGAGAGACTCTGGCAAAGTGCAGCCTAGCATGGGGTACCCACACCAAAGAAAGCACTGTGCTCTATGGGCAAAGCAAAACTGAAGTAGATCAAAAGAAACATGAGATGCACAAATTTAGAGAATCCACCCCAAATGATCACATGGACTATTTATTCCCAGCCTGCCATACAGCACTCTGAGGTCGTGTTGGTCTCATCAGCCACAGTCAGACACACTGGAACTTGACTCTAGCATTGTGATGTCATTTTGGTTCTCTTGAAGAATGAAGGACACCAACTATTATCCACTTTGTTTTAGGAATCATGCTGGGGATATAAAGATCAAGCTAAAATAATCCCTGCCGTGAAGGAGGTTACATCTCAATGGAGAAGAACAAATGTATGTAAGCAAGTATTTATAAGCTATATACAGAATTGATGGAAAGTAATCTTAGAGGGGAGAACAAGAGTAGCTACTTTTCTCAGACTTTCTTGACTCTGAGCTCTGCTCTTTATCAGACAAAATAGTTCAGACAAATAGAAGCAGAGATGGCTTTCCAGTATGATTAATTTAGTTTTTTTCTGAATCTGAATTTATGCCACTCTTGCAGCACCTATGAAATATAACTTACAAGTCATTAACCCTTTGCCTCTAGGAAGTCTGCCACTTTGCAGAAAGTTTTCTTGACTAGAGAGGGATACACAGTATACAGATTTTATAATCTGGGCTTTCCATTGACTACATCATTTCAGAGGAAAATTCTGATTTCATAGACCACATTCTGTATATCTTTTTTCTGGATTCTTTGCACATATAATCTGATTGCTACCTATCTGATGTACATCTCTTAAGCCCTGTGAAGGCTTTCCCAATGACACAACTGCCTCCACTCTCTCCAACAGATACAGTGCTTCACATTTATAACAAACAGCTCCCTAACCTTCATTTCTTTGCCCCTGTAGCACACCAAATCTCCTGTACTTCTTATCTTGCTCCAGAATCCCAAGGGTTTTTGGTTTGCTTGTTTTAACTTTTTACTTAACCCTGCTTTGTTAAATCCATTCCACAAAGTATCTCCTGAGGTCCTTGAGTTTCCCTGAAGCCTCTGTGATCCAGAAAGGATTTATCACCATGCTCTTTTTTGTATACCAGTCAGGAGCCATCAAAGGATACTCCCCAGTAGTCTGCTCACAAGAAGATTCCTTTGTCTTCAGGAACTTAAATAAAATATTCTAGAAGCTTCCTTGTGCCCACCATCTTTTTGTGTGCTGCATCTTCTCTTCCTTGCACATCCACATTTCATAGAGACATTAAGTTAGTAATATTATAACTCATCATTCATCCTAATTTCAATAGTAACATCATAAAAATTCAACAGTCATTTATCAAGTGCCTCCTATGTGCAAAACTCTTGAAAAGACAATAACAAAAACAACAATAAAAAGACAGTTCCTGCCCTCAAGAAATTTAAATTCTCTTGTGGGAGGTTATATCTTATTGAATTTTTTCTCTTTGATATCTTGTTGGGTTTTTTCTGCTTTTTCTTCGCATGATCACAGCTATTATTCATCAGTTGTTGCTTGATATCTCTCAACATCTGGCCTCAACTTTTCCTTGAATTGTTCACCCTTTGCAATCTAGCTTTAAAGGTTTATTTTCTTCCTAAAGGTAACTTGTTAAGGGGAAAATAATTGACATTCATATCAAATTCTTTGCTTACAAAAATGCTTTACATACAGTATCTAAGCCAGTCCTTACAACAACCCTGAAGGTACATAACCTAGTTAGCTTCTGACCTTTTTTTTCTTTCTATTGTCAGCTTTTCATCTATTTCATTTATCTAACAGTATCTCTGGTGATTCATCCTCAAAGCATGTGAGACTATCTAACGTGCAATGGACCTTTTCTTCTTATTGCTAGTGATTAAAAGACTTCTTTGTTGATCAAATAGGTTTTTTAATTATTCTATACTGGCTCTCAAGGGCACAATTATATTTTCCCAAGGAAAAGGATCTATTCCACACACTATTTCAAAACATACTGTTTTCTTTTCTTTTTTTCACCCATTTTCTCAATTCAGAATTTTGACACATCTTGGGAACATTATTCCCTTGATTAAATATTTTCTCAAGCATTTTTTTTTAATAACAGAGTCTCTAATTAGTAACAAAATATCTTTTTTAAATACTATATATTCAACTTATAAAAATTTTAGATCCCTATCCTGGACACTTAACCACCATATTAGCCTTCATATCTTTCTCATTCATGACACCAGAGACACAGAGTGGTTTGGATCCTGAAAAAATGAAAATCATTGGCTGATTTGTTTTATTCTTTCACATAATGTGACAGAGATAAAGGAGACCATCTCAAATTCCACCCCAACCACACATCTCCAAATTCTGCACAGGAAGGTCTCATTGCAACATTGCAACTCCCACTTCTCTCTACCTTTAGTTCCACTTGAGTCACCAATGCTCTAGAATGTTCCAGAATGCCACACTTATAGCCAAACATTATAGTATCACTTCATGGAACACTTTCTCCCTACATTAAATAACCTGAGAATCTCTCTTAATGACAATTTCTCATATTGCAATCATACATATTGATTTTATCTGTCATTTCTATCAGGACAAATGTTATAATCTGACCCCAAATTTATCTTTCAAATAACAACAGGAAACACAACCACAGCAACAACAAAGGCCCACAGAGAATTTTGCTTGTCATTTCTATTAAAATCATTATCATAGTGATAATGAAATTATAGAATGAGAATACTGAGGTTGATTTTCAAATGTTAAAAATCATGCTTATATTCTGACTTATTGACCTAATTTATTTCAGGTCCTGAGCTTTTGGACACTGATGTGCTTGACTGATTTGTAACCATCCCCATCAATTAATTTGCTTCCCAATGGGAAATGTCTTCAAAGGTACAAGAAGTGCTGACACCATTGAATGTCAACACAAATGTGGATGAAGTTGTCTAATGGATAGGGTACCTTTTGGAAAGTGGCCTCTAAGAGTAGGTCACCTGGTTGACAGATGTTTAAGGTACCCTGGTGGATCCAAATGACTTTGATGACAAGCTGAGCAATTTGTAATTAAAAGAACCATAAAATTAGAATACATAGAGAAACTCTATCATTTCAATATGTAAGAGAGCAGAACAAAGTTAAGAACTTTAAACTTTCTTGTTACGTTTTTTTAAAAAAATGTATTATGAAATTGAACACAGATAATTTTAATATGTTGATGGTGCTAAATCTCTTTAATGCTCTCTTAAATTTGTGTACTCTCTTGAACTTGTGTAGAACACGGCCCATGCATTCCTTTTCTTCCTTGTGACTTTTGTCCATGTACTCCCCTAAATTCTCTACAGATATTCACCTGAAGTGCTAAGAACTTTCACCTAAAATTCTTGATGTTTCATGAATACCAGTGGAACATGCAGGTTGTGTATATTAGTAGTCTCTCACCCTTGCTACATGAAAAGCTTTCTTTCCCTTTTTTAGTCATAAATCTTTTTTGAGACATTTTATGTTATTTTTCTCCAGCTATTATTCACTGATAATATGTTGAAGTCATCTTTTGCCCACCATGTGACATTGATTTGCCTTTTAGGTGACCTATAACTCTAATACTACAGAAATGGTGTTATTTCATGTTTTACAGGCCTAGAGCATCACCAGAAAAATGATTCATGTTCGAAACATAGATTTTGGTTTCAGGAAGAATATTGAGGTCTTAAACACATTTTTTCTATTTCTACATAGACATTTCTATTTCTATATAACTTTTCTATTTGTATAAATATATATATTTTTCTATATATGAAACCTAGCCTGTTCTACTATTCAGTTTTGAATCTAGTTCATTAGCCATCTACAATGCCTGCTCAAGATTAATGTACTGATGAACCAGTTTTTATGGGTTGTCCACTGACTTCCAAATCTTCTCCAAGATAACAATCATTTTTCAACCACTTGGATGCTTTCCAGTGTGAATTTTTCTTAAAACTTAGTCTACTAATATGTCTCCACAAAAATAACCACTTTCTCTGCAACTTATAGTCTTAAGAGAGTTTCTTGAGGAAACTGAGAGGTTAAGTAATTGTCCTAGGATCATGCAGTTTGTTTATAATTTATGGGTCATCCAAACCATTGACAATTTAATGGATGCATTAAAATCTACTTACAACATAAAGAAATCAAGACCTAGATTCAAATCCCAACTCTATCACTTACTATTCATGTGAATTTGGGCAAGTCACTTAATTTATCTAGTATTAGAGTTAGAATTCAAATCTGTTGTCAGACTCAAAGCTTCATGTGCCCCTAACTTTCCCCCCTCTTTTCTTACTACTTCTGTGAGTTTGTATTCTAAGTTTTGCATATAATCTAGACATTAATGTTTCATACTTTTAAGTTTGCATTACTTTGTTCATAAGGGGGAAAGCAAATAATAGGAAAAAAATTACTCAAATAAGAATTGAAAATGGGAATGGGAAGGTGAGGACATATATAATCAATGAAACAATGAATGGGGGGGATTGTAAAGATCAGGAAATGAAGATATAAAATAATGAATAAATAACGATGAGCAAATATTGAATTAATGAAGAATGTGAAAATGGAAGAAGAGGCACAAAACAAGATTATAAACTGGGAATTCTGAGACTAAATCTCAGAATTCTTTGCTACTTAGAATGCTGTGCAAATAGTTGATGCTTAATAAATAATTACTGAAAATATGCCACTTTGAGTGGAGCCAAGATGGGTGAGTAAAGTTAAGGACTTCTCTGAGCTCTCCTCCAAACTCCTTAAAATACCATTAAATAATGATTCTAAACAAATTCTAGAGCAGCCCTATCCACAAAAAGAAGGAGTGAAACAATTTTCCAGCCCAAGACAACTTAGAAGGTTGGCAGATCAGGTCTGTTGCAAGAGGGTGAGAAAGGAGTGCAGTCCAGCCCAGGTTGAGCCCAGTGCAGATCAGCCCTAGAAAACCAGGAGCAGGCCTCAGGACAACTGAATGAGTGGCTGTAGGTGCAGTTTCCAGACCTTTCAGCCCACAGACACCAAAGACAACTTAGAAGGTCCACAGAAAGGGTCTGTCTCATCCATTCATCCATGAGAATGGAGCACAATCCAGCGCAGGCCATGCCAGCATAAACCAGGAGTAGGCCTCAGAGCAACTGAATGAGTGGCTGCAGGGGTAGTTTCCAGGCCTCTCAGCCCACAGACACCAAATACAACTTAGAAGGTCTACAGGAAAGGTCTGTCTCATCCATTCACACATGAGAATGGAGCACAGTCCAGTGCAGGCCATGTCAGCATACACCAGGAGTAGGCCTTGAAAGCAACTGAATCAGCAGCAGCAGCAGCAGCATCTACTGCTTCCAGAGATCTCAGCCTACAGATGGTAAGGGGGTTGAACACTCAGAACATTACAGGGGTCTCTTTACTACCACTGAGAGTAGGATTCTTGCTTTGCTCATACTCAAATCCAGGTTGCAGTCCTGGATGGAAGTTCCAGGGCGAGAAGGAGCACTAGCACACCAGACCTTGCGGAGACGATGAAGTAGGAACCTTCTTCACAGTTCCAGGGCAGAAAAGAGTGCTTGTGGTCTCTCACAGATGAGAGTACAGGCCAGGAGAATAAGAAGATCTGCTATGAAGGACTTAGGTCTTCTCAGGAATACCACAATCAAGACAGCTCTGAAGGACTTAAATTGAAGAATACTATCCATCCCCAGAAAAAAGAACTCAAGGTGTTTGAATACAGATTGAAGCATACCTTTTTTTTTTTACTTTATTTTTCTTGAGGTTTTTTTGTCTGTTTTCTTTCACAACATGACTAATATGGAAATGTTTTGGGTGACTACATATGTATAACCTATATAAAATTGCTTGCCTTCTCAATAGAGATGGCTGGGGATAGAGTAAGGGAGATAATTTGGAACTTAAAGTTTTAAATATGAATGTTAAAATTATTTTTAAATGTAACTGGGGAAAATAACATATTATATAAAGTAAAAAAAAAGAAAAGGGAAGAGGATATGTATGTACAAAAATATTTATGGCAGCTCTTTTTGTGGTGGCACAAAATTAGAAAATGAGGAAATGCCCATAAACTAGGGAATAGCTGAACAATTTGTGACATATAAATGAATGGAATGGAATAGGAATAGAATACTATTATACTATAAGAAATGATGAGCAGGTAGATTTCAGAAAAACCTGGAAAGACTTATATGAACTGATGCTAAGTAAAATGAGCAGAATCAGGAGAACATTGTACACAGAAACAGTAACATTGTGATGATCAACTATGATTGACTTAGCTCTTCTCAGCAATATAATAATCCAAGACAATTACAAAAGATTCATCACAGAAAATGCTTTTTGCATTCAGAGAAATAGCTATTGAGTCTGAATGTAGATTGAAGCATATTATTTTCACTTTGTTTTATTTTAGTTTGTTTTTTCTTTCACATCATGATTAGTATGGAAATATATTTTCATCATTATACATGTATAACCTATATCAGATTGCTTACCATCTTGGGAAATAGAGGAGATAAGAGAGAGAGGGAGAAAAAAAATTGGAACTCAAAATCTTAGAAAAATTAATGTTGTAAACTACCTTTACATGTAATTGGAAAAAAATAAAATACTATTTACAAATAAATAAAATGTCATTTTATCTTGTCATACTTGCCCATTTTAATCTTTTACCCATGTTCTTGCATTTTCATTTAGACAAATTGATGAGCTATATTTCAAATTCTAAAATGAAGCCAATTCAGATGATTGTGATAGAATAATTATAATTATTAATAATAAGAATAAAAATAGAACCAATCTTTACTGCTTGAGTATTTCACATCACTATCCCAAGCAGTATTACAATGCTGATCTATGTTTTGGAATGTAACTCTGACTTCGCTAAGATGTTTAAACTTCAACTGAGCTAATAGGACATATGTTCACTTGGGGCTAAAATAAATTACTTACCACTATAGCGCTTTACCTAAATATGCCCTGAGTACTTCCATCTTTCAGTTTTCCAATCCTAATAGAAAATCATTGGCTAAGTTCATATGATTCATTTATGCATTATTCATGGTCAATTTCAGTGATGCTTTTGCTTATAAATTCATTGACTCTCTGGAGTTAGGAAATTCAAAGTAAATGGTCACTTACACACAAAAGTAAGATATAGTTCTGTAGATGCACACAGTTAAGAATATAGCTAGTTGTGCTAAGACTGAGATCTGCATATTGAAATCTTATATCTAAATATAGATATACACACATACATATATGTACATGCACACATATATTGTTTTAGCTTAAAAAACTCAGTTTTATATTTCTCCCTTATTAATCTCTGCTTGTGTTACTGAATCTTATGTACTTTAGGTAGTAATATTAACAGACAAAGGAGGCAGAAAATAGGAGAAAAAGAGATTTAGAGCTGAAAGAGACCTTAGAGATTAAAAAGTGCAAAGTATTCAATTTACAAATGAAGAAGTAGAGGACCACCCAAAGAGATTAAATGACTTACCCAAGTCCACATATACAAGACATGGTAAAGCTAAGATTTGAATCCAGGTTCCTACAAGGTGAAGGATAATCATGATTTCAAAGAAGATGAAGAGGAGAATAGTTCTGAGTTTCAGTTACTTATTTAAAATGTTCAAGAATCTACAGTCATCCTAGGAAACTAAATTAAGTTCATCAAAAGGCCTTCCTAGGGTATGATAAAAGAAATAGGAATAATACAAACTTTAATCCAGTCTCAGACACTTTCTAGTTGTGTGACCTCAGGCAAGTCACTTAACCCCCATTTAACTCATTTGTAAAATTGGGATAATAATTGCATCTGCTTCCTAGGGATGTTGTGAGGATCAAATGAAATGATACTTGTAAAGTGCTTATTACGGTGCCTAGTACATAGTAATCACTATATAAATGTCAGCTATAATTACTATTATTTTTGTTGCTATTATTATTATTCCATTTGGCAGATGAAGACACTGATATTCATAGAAGCAAAGTGACTTTGCCAAAGTCACACAGGTAATATGTAAGAGTCAGGGCTGTCATTTTAACCAAGATTTCAAGAACCAAGATCCAGTGTTCCTTCTATAATATTGCAGCTACCCTTTGCTAACTGATTTAAAAAATAATCTTAGCAGAGCCAAGATGGCAGAGTGAAAGCAATGACTTGCTTGACCTCTCCCCCAAACCACTCCAAATACCTGTAAAAAATGTCTCTAAACAAATTCTAAAGCAGTAGAATCCACAAAAAGAGAGAATAAAACAAATTTCCAAGCCAAGACAACCTGGATGATTGACCAGAAAGGTACATCACACCAAGCTGGGAGAGGAGCACTGTTCAGCATGGGCAGGCAGGCAGCACAGGCCTCAGTGAACCAGGAGCAGGTCACAGAGGACTGAATCGTGGGCAGCTGTGGCGATTTCTAGACCTCTCAACCCACGAATGCCAAAGACAAGTCAGAAGGTCAGTGGGAAAAGACTGTTTCTGCAGATGAGAGAGAAGCTAGGTCTTAGTTTCCCAATCAAGCACAGCCCCAGGGCAGTGGCTGCCCACAGATTGAGGGGGAATCCAGTGGCTGATCAGAGGGGAATTGCAGGAATCTCTTTGCCAGTGCTGAGGCAGGAATCCCTTGCTTTGTCTATGCTTGGATCTGTATCAAAGTTCTGGGGTGAAGAGGAGCATTGGTGTGGTGGAACTTGTAGTGGCTGTTGAGGGGAAATCTTCCTCACAGTTCCAAGGGAGAAAAGAGTGCTGGCGGTCACTCACAGACCAAAGCACAGGTCAGGAAAGGAATAAACACCTCGCCCCTTATCATACCACCTTGGAAGAACTGAAAATTTACAGGTCCCTAGAAGTATTTCTGAAAACAGCTTAACAAACCCCCAAAGCATGGAACAATACATTCTCCTCATTAGAAGCAGACCTCTACCTTAATAAAGAGTTTATAACTCAAGTAATTGGATAGTATAATGAGCAAACCTCGCAAGAAGTGTCAGACCACAGAATCTTTTTTTGGTAACAAAGAAGATCAAAACATACAACCGGAAGAAGACAACAAAGTCAAAGTGCCTACATCCAAAGCCTCCAAGAAAAATATGAATCAGTCCCAGGCCTTGGAAGAGCTCAAAAAGGATTTTGAGAAGAAAATAAGAGAGGTGGCAGAAAAACTGGGAGGAGAGATGAGAGTGATGCAAGAAAATCATGAAAAAAAGTCAATAGCTTGCTAAAGGAGACCCAAAAAAAATAAATACTGAAGAAAATACCACCTTAAAAAATAGCCTAACCCAAATGCCAAAAAGGGTCGAAAAAGCCAATGAAGAGAAAAATGCCCTAAAAAGCAAAATTGGCCAAATGGAAAAGGAAGTCCAAAAGATTACTGAAGAAAGTACTTTCTTTAAAATTAGAATAGAGCAATTGGAAGCTAATGACTTTATGAGAAATCAAGATACTGTAAAACAAATCCAAAAGAATGGAAATTTAGAAAACAATGTAAAATATCTCATTGGAAAAACAACTGATCTGAAAAATAGATACAGGAGAGAGAATTTAAAAATTATTGGATTATCTGAAAGCCATGATCAAAAAAAGAGTCTAGACATCATATTTCAAGGAATTATCAAGGAAAACTGCCCTGATATTTTAGAATCAGAGGGAGAAGTAGAAATTGAAAGAATCCACTGATCTCCTCCTGAAAGAGGTCCCCAAAGGAAAACTCCTAGGAATCTTGTAGCCAAATTCCAGAGTTCCCAGGTCAAGGAGAAAATATTGCAAGCATCAAGAAAGAAACAATTCCAGTATTGTGGAAACACAATCAGTATAATACAAGATTTAGCAGCTTCTACATTAAGAGACTACAGGGCATAGAATATAATATTCCAGAGGGCAAAGGAGATAGGATTACAACCAAGAATCAACTACCCAGCAAAAGTGAGAATAATCCTTCAGGGATAAAAATGGTAATTCAGTGAAATAGAGGACTTTCAAGCATTCTTGATGAAAAGACCAGAGCTGAATAGAAAATTTGACTTTCAAGTACAAGACTCAAGTGGAACATGAAGAGGTAAACAGGAAAGAGAAATCATGAGAGACTTATTAAGGTTGACCTGTTTACATTCCTGCATGGAAAGATGATATTTGTAACTCATGAGACCTTTGTCAGTATTAGGGTAGTTGGAGGTAAAAAAATTATATGTATTATATATATATATATATATACAGAGATAGATAGATAGATAGATAGAGAGAGAGAGAGAGAGAGAGAGAGAGATGGCACAGGGTGAGTTGAAGGTGAAGGGGTCATATCTGGACTATAAAATTAAGGGGTGAGAGAGGATTATACTGGGAGAAGGAGGAAGGGAGAAGTAGAACAAAGTAAATTATCTCACAAAAAAAAAACAGAAAAGAAAAGGCTCTTACAATGGAGGGGAAACTGGAGAAGGTGAGAGGGAATGAGTGAATTTTATTCTCATAGGATTTGGCTTGAGGAGGGAATAACATACACACTCAATTGGGTATGGAAATCTGTCTTACCTTACAGGAAAATATGGGGAGAAGGGGACAAGAGAGCAAGGGAATGATAGAGAGGAGGGCAGATTGGGAAATGATAATCAGAAGCAAACACTTCTGAGGAAAGACAGGGTCAAAAGAAAAATAGAAAAATGGGGGGTGGGAGAGGATTAAGGGAAATAGAGTTAGTTTTTCACAATGTGACCACTATGGAAGTGTTTTGCATATCGGAACATGTATAACCTATATTGAATTGCTTGCCTTTTCAATGATGGTGAGTGGGGAGGGAGGAAGGGAGAAATTTTGGAACCCAAAGTTTTAAAAACACATGTTTAAAAAAAATATTTTCATGTGCAGCTGGGAAATAGGAAATACAGGAAATGGGGTACAGAAATGTATCCTGTCCTACAGGAAAGTAGAAAGGTAATGGGATAAGAGAAGGGGGGTGGGGAGAGGTAGAAGGGAGGGCAGACTAGGGGAAGGGATATTCAGAATGCATGCCATCTTGGGGTGGGGGGAGGGGCGAGGTGAAAATTTGAAACTCAAAATCTTGTGGAAGTAAATGTTGAAAAGTAAAAATAAGCAAATTTTAAAAAAGAAAAGTAAAAACAAAAAACTAAAGATTGAAGGCTAATGTTTCTACTTTTCTAGTGCTAGGGAAATGATTTATTCAAAAGGCAGTGTGATACTTACAATATAAAGTATGGCCAAACTGTATCAAGGTTTTCTAGACCAAGATACAGGGAATGCAGATTTCAATTTAATTTAGCATTAGTTATTTTAAGAATTTTTTTCTCTGAATTTGCTTCCTGGGAGTGAGTGTTGAGAAACACTGTTTTGAAAATGCTGTCCAATAAAATAGAGAAATCAATTTCTTTTTTAAAATAAGGGAATAAATTTGTTCACAGAAAAAATAATCATAACTAGTTTATTCATTGCATAACATATTTCCTGTACTTGTTCATAATTTTTTTGTGTTTTTTTTTATTAATGCACCTGAGCAATCTCCTAGGTAAGTAATGCATGGGAAATGTTATTTCTTTTTTATGATAACTTATCAAAGGTCATGTAATTAAAAAAACCCAATTTCACTGAAGCCCTATTAAGACTATAGTTTAAAATTATCTTAACTAGTAGAATATTATCCATTTCCATTGTGTACAGCAGGAATGAATATAATTATTTTTCCCTAAAATATTCTATTAACCGTCAAAGGATATGAGAAAATAAGATCTTGAAGTAAGGTTTTTATTTTCTCTGGTCAAGTAGTATAGTAATAGTGGGTAGACGTTGTTCTTAAATAGAATACTGAGCTAAATATTTGTTGTCATAAATAACTTTAAGGCTTTTCAGCTTTGTCTTGACTAGATCAAGTTGATCTGTTTAATGTATCCAATTCAACCTCATGTATTCAGAAATATTGCTTTGGGGCATTTAATGGTTATTCAACTTTCTAGTTTGTTCCTGACTTATTCTACACCAAGCAAGAGAGAAAAAACTCTGGATCAAAGTTTTGGGTCTAGTTCAATCTATTTACCAAATGTAGATACAGACAACTTTCTGGCTTTCTTTTAGGATCCCAAATCCTTTTGAGACACTGAAAAAAAGGATTGAAGCTAACAGTATAAAATTGTGCAGTGGGAAATGTAAAATTCTATTCATGGGTTCAAAAATCAAATGTACAAGTTCGTGATTAAAGAAACACAGCTATAAAGGTGATTATGTGAAAGTTTTTCAATGTTCTTAGTAGACTCCAGGTTCGATACAAGTGAGTAGTCTATGTAGAATTCTAATAAACTACTATATTCAGGCTACATTAATAAAAGTTTACTTTCCTTTGAGAAGGGGGTCATAGCTCTGAAACCTATTTCCTTGGCTTGACCATATCTATAGTACTAGGTCCATGTCTTGAGGAGAAGGAGGAAGAAAAAGAGAGAGAGAGAGAGAGAGAGAGAGAGAGAGAGAGAGAGAGAGAGAGAGAGAGGAGAGAGAGAGAGAGAGAGGGAGAGAGAGAGAGAGAGAGAGAGAGAGGAGAGAGAGAGACAATTATCTTATTTCTATTGATGACTTTTTTTTTGTTTTTGCACTATCTTCATTTCTGAATAAATTTTGAGAGAATTATCTTATTTCTATTGATGACTTTTTTTGTTTTTTCACTATCTTCATTTCTGAATAAATTTTTCTTTTAATTTAGAAAAAGAGCTATCCTTTGTTAATTTTTTAAAAAAGAATTTAAAAATTCAGTTGATTGAAACTGACCGATACATTATCTGATTCTGACCATTCATGTAACATTCTATATCAGATTGTATTTAGGTTGTACCGAGGCAGTGAAAGAAATAGAATAATGTGGAAAATATCCAAAGACTCTTTGGAAAAAATGTTTAATGGATGTTCCCTGACCAAGAGGATGTTGGGTTCAGGGGGATCTTCACTAGATTGTGGATCCAAAGCATGGTATTTTACTGATAATATCACATTCCAGAACATGACAGAATGTTTTTATTCTCCCAAAAGAGGCCTAACTATCCACAAATAAGTGAAGTAGGAATTTCTATTGTTCTTTGATATATAGTTGAATGAATAAACTATAAAGCAGACCATTATTTACAAATCTTAAAGAGATTCAGCAGATGGTCAATGTACTAGGCCCCAATTTGGAGAAAAGGAGGAAAGCAGACTGCTTTGCATTTGGGACTTGTGCAGCTCTTTAAATAACCTCAAAGTTCTTCATGAAGCAAAGGTCCAACTTTTTTAAAAATCCATATTTTGATGATACTGTATGGCTCCAAGTCAAGGAAGAACACAATTTCTGAAAATTTAATTTGAAAGATCATCAAAAAGAAAATTTAGACATGCATGTTAAGGGAAATTGCTTGTAATATTGTCAATTGTTTTAGAATTGCTCAGGAGAAACAGCTCAAAAGATATCTTAAGATAGACATATGATCAGAAAAGGAGGTGGCCTGGTCACATAATGAGAGCGACAGTTGGTTGATAGACATGCTGTTCACGCATCATTTTTACCTATCCAGTGTCATGCAATCTAAAAGACAGTCTCCCATTTCTTGGATTTATGGACAGACGTAAAATGATCAAAGAGGATAAAATATATATGAGTTGCTTTCTTCACTAGAGGGCTCATATGCTCTGTTTTATAGGAAAAAGATTATCAATTCAGAAATAATATACCTAAATAAGTTAAATTAAGAGTAATTGGAAGATTAGATGAAGAAATCTAATAAAAAAAATTGAGCTATTTTTTCTTGCTATAGCTCATCAATAGCCCATGCCAAAACATCTATCAAGTTTACTTTATTCTTTCCCCCAAAAAAATTTCAAATCATATTACCGAAACCAACAACAACAGCTTGGGATGCACCCATATGAATATCCTGGACCAATTTCATTCATTGGTTTACAATTCTTTCTGTGTATTATGAACATATGACATTATATATTAATATACTGCAATATATGCATAATTTTTCTTTATTATGAATGTAGACACATATCAAATATACAAATATAGATGTGTTTTCTCCTTTATTGTACACACAGCCTAAGTTATTTTGTATTTCAGGATTTAAGCAGTGACTCATGTCTTCCCTTTTATTGTTTACTGTGATTTTACTTTTTGAGATCTTAAGTAAGCAATTTCTATCACTTACCTGCTTTTATAAACACATTATTCCAAACTCTCTCACACAGATGAGCTCAGTCTACCCAATTATACATTGGCACAATAGACACTGCTCAGAATCATGTCTTTATCATAATTTCAGACAGCTCAGTATTATTTTTAGTTGAAAAGGTTTCTCTCATGCACAAACATTAACTGTGATTTTCTAGTTATTTTATCCCTACTCTTCCATCCTCAATCTGTTCAGTTTTATCCCTATTATAAGTAAATGGTTGCCCCAAAGTTTCCAATTCCTGATTTTTGTGCATCCAAACAGAAAGCATCATCCATCATTTTTTATTCTTTTTTTTTCTATTGTTGTTTCAGTGTTTTTATCATTTAATGTAATTTTCCTACGGCTCAATGAACAGTGTCATCAGGACAGAATATGAATTTCCTCATTGCAGACTCATTGAAACAAGATGGATCAACAATATCCTACTGGGCTTAATGGCCAGAGCTGTGGAGAAATTTTCTGACTGAAGTGAGGAGAATGTGTATTTATATGTTCTTCTGTTTTCAAAGTTTTTCTGCATGAGTATTTTGGACCTAACAATACTTAAAGTAAATTTTAATGTTTCATATAGAAGTAGATGTGCTGATTATAACGGATCTTAATCTAAATAGTAAATCTTAGTAATAATTGCAAAAAATAATTTTTTTCTTTGATACAGTGGAAAAATAACAAGCAAATAGAATAATTACAACTTAATTCAAGTCACATTTTTGGTTTGGGTCCACCATGCTCAAGCATGTAGCCCTTCTCTAGTTGATGAGCAAGATAAAATTTCTTTGTTTGTACTCCCTAGAAGAGTTCCAGCTACAACTTTCACTGATAGTACTTCACCATATAAGTCGGTGGCAATCTTTCAGGGTAAAAAAAAATCCCTTCAGTCAGTTTCTTTTTTAAGTATGTAGCCTCTATGAGTTAATGGCAGGAGCTATGGAATCTTTTAGATAGTGTGCCAGATTTGGAATAAAAAAGACCTGAATTCAAAGTCTGCCTAAGGCTTACTATCTGACCCTGGGAAGTCATATAACCTTTCAGCCTTACTTTCTTTATCTGTAAATTGGAGATAATAATAACTTCTTCACAGAGTTGTGAAATCAAGTTACTATATAAAAAAGTTAACCTAAAATCAAATTTTTATAATTTATTAATAATACCTTGATCATCCCTCTGCCTACCTCTTTGTATTAATTAAACAAAAACTTCTATGTTCTCTTCCTTTGTACATTCATGGCATCTTTTCTTACTCATCTCTCCTTCATACACCTTTGCCTCTACAACAAGGTAGATTTAACTCATCTAGGCAAATATCCTACTTTTGTTTTGTTTTGGTTTGTGTTTTTCCCCCAATCTTACCAGATAAATAATATCACTTACCCAGCAGGACAACTACCTTTAAATTTCTAGCACTACCTTGAAAATGAGTGATGGAGAAGATCTTCCCATTCCCACATCAAAAGAAATAGATAGCCTCTTAATGCTTTCTATCTGTCATAAGGATGCTTTTGATTGACTGTAAGATTTAACTCCATGGATGTACTGGAGACTCAATTCCCCATTCTTAAAATCTATCCTCCCTGTTGGCCATAAGGAAGAATAAAGACTCTCTGAGCTGGGTGGGGAGGGGAGTAGGTGTGTCTTTTCCACCCCCCAATTGCGTCTCTGGTGAGTATATGGCCTCCCACTCAAGTGGGATAGGGACACATCCCGTTTCTATTTTTCTTTTGGTACAGAGTGTTTTGAGATCATGAAAGGCAGAATATATCTTTCCTCTATTCAGACACTGGCGCACTGGGGTTTATGTCTGTAAGTAGATGCTGTGATACAGCAGTAGCAATGATATTGGCACGGACAACATTAGGCTAGTGGAGAAGTAAAGAATCACCCACAGAGAGAGAAACCAACACAAAGAAACATACCCACACCCACACATACACACGTTGATCAGGCTGTCCTCAATACAGGTTAAATATAAAATAGCTAATGAGTAGTCCTTTTGCAAATGTCCTAATGAGGCTTTTGTACCTGTCTGTCAACTGATTGAAACTGTTCTTTTTCTTTTCTTTTTTTATTGCTTAGTGTTCAACTTTTCTCTGTGAGATTAAAACTCACTTTCCATTCTGAATTCATATTTGTATTCAGCATATATTTTTAAAGATTCTTTAGAGTAGAGTGAAAAATAGATTCCAGTAATATCTACTGAGAATCTAGCTCCCCTGAGGAGGGGACAGGCACCCCCAAAAGGATGAATATAGATCAAACCCTGAAGAGAGGTAAAAGACAAGAACTGGTGAAGGTTGCCAGCTCCATGTGGCCTCAGCATATAAGTCTATGCAACACTGATATCTACATGTGCGTTCTGGACTGGACTTAAACCAAGATATTTCCCTTGTAGTTTGAGTTTGATATTGGAACAATATGAGACATTTGTAGGTCACTAATCAGTTAACAAAAATGTATTTACTTAGCTACAGTAAGAGGAAGATCCTCAACAGGGATCTTGTTTTCAACTTCTGAGAAAAAACTCCCCTGCCCCTAAGTTGCCTGTGGTAGTCTGCTAGCCAAGCCACAGAGTGCTCCCAAATTCCTTGTGGCTCTTTTATATTCAGGAGGCAAGAATGTTATTTCAATAGGCCAAGCCATTAGGCCCCTGAAATAATCAAGCCATAAGTATGGTTTTGACATTTTAAGGAAAAGTTAGCCTAACTTATATGATAGAGGCCATTTATATACTGCTCCCACCATAACATAAAATGTCAAATCATTCTTATGTCCAGCAGGATGAGAGTCAAAAGCCCTAGAGATTGGCTATGGCTCTCTTAAAATCAGTATCCTCTTAGAAAAGCAAAAGTCAAATATACTCATTAAAGAACTGCCTGTCATACATTGAATCTAGCCTATTTCTTCATGGGAAGAGTTGAAAATATTCAAATCAGCACACATTTATTAATTACCCACTTAATAGGCAAATCTTGGCACTGACACTGACTAAATACTTCCTTCACACTTTCATACTGAAAGAAAGAGAATTCCGAAGAAAATGTTATACCACACTAGCATAGGTAGGAGCAGAAACATGAAATTCTTCTTACTGTTTCCTTCTATGCCTTTGAGCCAAAAAAGGAATTCTTAAATTACTGTGGGATAACACTGATTGCACAGGTCAACAAAATATTCTGAATCTTCTAAAGCCACTGCTAATTTTTTCTCAACGCTCATCTCATAACCATCGGCACCGAAGAATTATCTGTCAAGAGGATATGGATGCATCTGAGAGGAGACTATTCTCTCTTCTGACTATTTATCCTTTAGAACTTTGACCAGCATTTCTATCTCCCTTGAAATCCCTGAGCTGATTAGCAGCAAATTAAGAATGGATTTGAATTTAGTTGCTTTATCATCATTCTCTTTGAAAAAGCAGATTTTATTCTTTGTATCATGATGCCAATATATATTTAGATCCATCATCACTTGCTTTGGTAAACAGCCAAAGGGGAATCCTCTTGAGTTTTTGTCTTGTTTCGCTCTGTGTGTGTGTGTGTGTGTGTGTGTGTGTGTGTGTGTACATAGTGGGGAGCTTTTATTATTGATGTAAAGCTGAAAATCATCTATAGTTTAAAAGTTTTAGTAAGCAGCATGAGGATACTGAGAGATCAGCTCATTTATCCATGGTCACACAGCTCATAATCATCGGGGAGAGGGCACGAACCTCGGTCTTCCTAATGTCACATCTTACTCCACACGCTACTCCATGTTCTCTCTCAATGACCTGATATAAATCCTCGTTAATACTGTCCCATTAAATTTCCTTTTCACAGTGATCCAGGCATTTGCTAGTGGTAGCTTTTGTCTTCTGGGTAGAATTTTTAGGGGTCTATTTAGCCTTAGCTTATGTTCCTCAATTCTGTTATCTGACAGATAACTGTGCTACAGTGGGACTGACTTTGCAAAGGTGAGTGTAAACCTTGCTTGTGGAAATCTTGAGTATTAGGTATACGTTTTCCCTTAGGGATTTAGATAAACCAAGGTGTGAGCCTACAAGACAAGGAGCATGTAGAAGAGGTCATTCATTGTTGCCCTTACTCATTTCCATTCTCAGAAAGAAGGTCAGGCAAAACATGCAGGCTCACAAAAGAGACAATTTGGCCAGGCCTAGATGCAACACAGAGCAAATTCAAAGGAAAATCTTATGTAAATCCAGGCTAGTCATATTCTTATTCTTTTGGAAATGAGTTTTCCTTCTACAATAGAACTTTACTAGACTCTGTGGTTACCCTTTTCTGCATTCATTTCATGCTTTCTTTGAATTCAACACTTTTCCTTCTGTAATAGTTGGCAGGGAAAAGACATCCAATTTTTTCCTATTGAATTTATTAGCATCTATGTGATGGGAAATTGATTGTACTCATTCATTAACACTAAACATGACTTATACTCTCTGCTCAGTGTATATTCAGCTACTGCTTCCTTAATTTCACACTTGCAATATGTACGAAATAGAATTAAAAAGCCTAATTGGAACAGTAATGAGCAAGTACACTGATTTCATTTATAGGATTGGCAAAGTTTCCCCCCCTCAGTTTTGAGAAAGAGAAAGAAGAAAATGTAAAATGTGGATACCCTAGATTGCTCTTACAAAAAAATATACATAGTTGTAGAATTTCCTCTCTCCTGCATATAACTGGAATAAATCCTAATGTGGAAGTAAGCACAGTTGTGCTCACACAATGACAAGCTTACCTGTTGTTACAATAGAATCACAGATTTTTCAGAGCTGACAGGAACCTCAGAGACAATCTAGACCAACTCATTCAGGATCCATCTGAAGGCCTCTAGTGAGGGGGGAGCCCACTATATCCTGACATGATTTGTTTCACTTTGCAGGAGCTTTTACTCTGAGGAAGTTTTATTTAATTTTGTTTCCATACTTTAAAGCAAACTTTAATCTTCCTCTTTGTAATTTCCAACCAGTATTCCTAGGGCAAAGCATGATAATCTTCATGGCAGCCCTTTCTAATTATTGAAGTCTCCCCTCCCTCCCCACTCCATACAGTCTAGCAGTATTCTATTCTTCAACTGAATGCCCAAGTTCTTTTTAACTGCTTCCTTGTGATATAGACATGTTAGAATCATAACACTATTTTGTTTTACATCCAGCTGGTTTTCCTCCATTCTGCCCCTGAGATATGGCTTTTTTGAAGTCAACGCTTTTTTATTTTGTGAAAACTTTTCCAGCATATAGTATCAATAAGCCAACAAATGGGAAAAAAACACCAGTGATTATCTCTTCTTGCACAAAATGATATAAAGACATTCAGAACTACCTTGTGCACACTTATATGGACCTTAACATAAATCAAGTTCCCTAAGAAATGATAGTATGATCAAGCCTTAATTTAGATGTGATAAAAGGCCCTCAAATTTCTGCTCACCTGAAAAAGACATCCCAATTTTATCCCCTTGAGTCCTTGAAACCCATCCTCTGTTAGTTCAAGTGACTAAAGACTATAAAAATGTGATCCTAGAGCATTTGTAGTTTTGATGGATCCATGAATTTAAAGTATGATCATTCCCAATACGCTTTTTCATTCTGCATAATTCATTCTATTAAGAGACAGTACGTCATAGTGAATAGACTACTATAGTGAGATTCATAAAAAGCTAGGTTTGAATCCTAATAACATAGGCAAATAATTTAATATCTCTCAGCCTCAGTTTCCTCATCTGTAAAATAGAGATAATAATACCTACCTCATTGGGGTATTTTGAGGCTTAAATGACTAAGATAAGTAAAGAGCTATATAGTTTTCATCCATGTTCATAAACTCTCATAAAGGGTATACTTAGTGCATTGGAGACTTTCTTCTTGGTCCATTAAAATGTTGAGCTACCAGTGTTCCACTTGGGTTGTATGCTATGTTTCATCATTAAAACATAATAGGCCCTTCTCTTTTTCCACCATGCCTGTTCTCAATATCTTTTATGGAACTTCATGTATGAAGGTCATGTGTAATATGTTACAATCTACTGGTAGCCACAGCCCATTACCCTTTTGGTGACTTATACTTCTTACTTCTAAAATGTTGTATTCCATAATTTGCAGGCAGATGGTATCTCTGGGTTGTAAAGTAATGGGCCATTGCAGCAGCAAGTAGTTTCTGATCATTTATAACTGTTACAGATACAGCCATCATAATAATACTGTGATAGTGAATGGTAATATTGCACTTTAATATGTCTAAAACAATTTGCTCACAACAACCTTCCAGGATAGGTAATATTAAAAGTATTATATTTCCCAAATTTGATTTAGCTTGACCTCAACTTACACAAGTATGGACCCAGCTCAATGTTCATCTGCATTTGCTATTCAAGTATCAATGCATAATGACAGATTAAATCTGAATGCATGAGCAATATCCATTTTTCATTCAATTTCTTTTTCTTTTCATTGTAAACAGTTATATCTATATTTTGTATTTCATACCTTTTAGTAATGAAGATTTGTAGTGGGATTTTTTTTGCTGTTAATATCATTTCACCTACGTATGCTTCTTTTGTTCAGACTTGGGCAATTATAGTAACATCTGTAACTGAAAAAAAACTTATGCAATGTTTATCTTCCATGTACACCTACAGATGTGGGCAGGACAGGACTCTTGAAACATATTAAGCCATTATCGTCCTCTGACATTTTAGTACAAATAAACTTAACAGACTGTCTAACTTCTTACTTTTTAAGGCTTTAAGAGATTAAGGTTTGTGATAGGTAATTTTTATTGGGGTTGGGGAAGGAGAATAAGAGTTCTACCCAGCCACAATGGTGTCCCTGAGCATTTATGAGGCAGCAAAAAGACTCAGAAGAATTTTGAAAAAAAAATGTAGAGAGGAAAATTAGTGAATCAATTTATCAGTCAATCAGAAATCATGTATTAAGTGCTAGATATGTGCCAGGCATTATGCCAGTTTCTAGGGATGCAAAGACAAAGTGAAGAGATAATGAATATAGATTTCATCAGCTTTACAATTTTGTGAGGAGCTAGCACTGTGTGACAGACAGGCAAATATTACTATTCTCATTTAACAGCTGAGAAGACTTGAAGCACTGGACAATTAAATATCTTTCTCATTGTCATTGAGTAAAAGTGTTCATTCTATAGTCAGAAACCAGAGCTCTTGATTGTCATTCTCTAAGGCCACTTTTATAACTAGTAACAGCTTCATCTGGAACAGATCTTCAAGGTCACCTAAAAGTTCAACCATTTTGGAGAAAACACTATAATTCTTAACACATTTGATGGCATGCCACAAGGATTAATTATGCATTATTGGGGAAGAGATCTTAACCTAGGGTCTGTTAACTTTCTTATTTGGTATTTTAAAAACCGTATCTCAATATAATTACATTTCTTTATAACACTATGTATATTTTATGCATTCAAAACTTCATGCCCTCCCCTCTTTCTAATTTCCCCATTACTGTCAAGGGTATGATCCTCCTAGTCACTATGGATTGAAACCTTAGTGTCACACTCAACTCATTTTATCTGCCTCTCTCTCTCTCTCTCTTCTCTCTCTCTCTCTCTCTCTCTCTGTGTGTGTGTGTGTGTGTGTGTGTGTGTGTGTGTGTGTCTCTCCCCCTCCTCCCCAACTCCCCAGTATTCAAACTGTTGCCAAATCCTGTCAATTCTATCTTTTTAACATCTTTCACATATTCCATCATCTCTCCTCTGACACTGCCATCAGATTGATTCTGGGCCCTCATCATCTCATGAATTGTTACAGAAATAGTTTTCTATTTGGTCTCCTTACCTCAAGTCTCGAAGCACTGCAATAAATCCTTCTCTCATTTGTCAAATTGATCTTCCTAAATGGCTAGTCTGACCATATCAACCTTCCCTCTCCTCATTCAATAAAATCCGGTGGTTCCTTATTACCTCTAGGAACAAATGTAAAATCTTCTGTTTGGCTTTCAAATTCCTCCACAACCATACCCCTCTTACCTTTCCAGGCTCCTACCTTATACCCTCCCACCTACGGTCTGATCTAGTTACATTGGGCTTTTTGATGTTTCTTGTACAAGACACTACATTTCCCTGACCTCATGCATTTTTACTGGCTATCTCCTATGTCTTTCTCAGCTCCTCCTAAATATTAATGCCTTCTCTCAGTTGATTACTTCCAATTTATGCTGTATATAGCTTATTTGTCCATAGTTGTTGTGCATGTTGTCTTCCCAACTACACAGTGGGCTCCTTGATGACAAGAACTGGGTTTTGTTTTATTTTTACCTATTTTGTTTCCCCAGTGCTAAGCTCAGTGTCTATCAATTCTATCTTCTTAACATCTTTCATACATTCCTCCTTTTCTACTCTGACATTGTCACCAGCCTGCTTCTGGGCCCTTATCCTCTCATGAATTATTCTTGAAATAGTTTCCTGGTTGGTCTTCCTGCCTCAAGTCTCTCAATTCTGCAATTATTCCTTCACTCAACTGTCAAATTGATCTTCCTAAATGGCCAATGTGAGTATGTCAACATCATTCCTCCCCCAGTCAATAAAATCCAGTGATTCCTTATTACCTCCAGGACCAAATATAAAATTCTCTGTTTGGCTTTTAAGGCCCTCCATAACCTGTTGATGCTTAATAAAATTGGCAGACTAAAAATACTACTTTGAAAAAAGTGTACATAGGCTTTACCAGACTGCCAAAGAGGTCTAAAAACAGAAAGTTAAGAACCATTATTAGACTACTTATTGAAATGGGATAATGTATATTTATTTTGACCTACAACTGTTAAATGAGTTGAAATTCAGGGTTTTTCTTTCTATATAACTTTAGAAATTGGAAAGAATTGTAATGTTTACTGGAGATTTGAATAATGGATATAAGATTTGTCATTTGGTTCTTTAAATATATATAATCACATTTTCAATTCATCAAAGAGTAACTTCGGTCAAGAATTAAGTTATAGTCACAGTCATATCCTATCTAACTATATCTGGTAATAGATTTAATAACATGCATGGTGCTATAGAAGGTGATAATTGTATGCAATCACTGTACATTACTTGACTATAACTATTTTCATAGAAGCACATTTACACAAGGAAAAATTCTGTGAACATTTGTGTTTGTTTCTGACAGAGTTTTCCAAAATGAAATTCTCACTTGTGGTGATGAAACATTTGAGATTTTCTCTAGAAAAACAATCTGTTGCTGTTGAATCTTCATCCCAAACCTTTCTTCTTTATTTGAGTCTCTTTGTCTTGGATAATTCCCATCTCCTGGGATTTTAAGAACTGTCAGTCTTTGTGTGAGGCAGGGAGGGGAAGGGGTGTTAATATCACACCCAGAAGCTTCTGTGCCAAAAGAGAAATTCAGGGATCCATGTTATAAAGACATGGGGGAAAGAAAGCTCTTGCTTTGTAACTAGCAAAAGCCAAAGCCACTCTGAATGTTCCCTAGCGTACCCAGAATTTAAACTGCTGTCTCTGCCTGGGAATCATTTTTAAAAATATATTTCCCTGACATGACCTGGTAACTCTTTTTGTTGTTGCTCAGTAGTTTCAATTATGTCTGACTCTTCATGATGCCATTTAGGATTTTCTTAACAAAGATACTGGAGTGGTTTGCCATTTCCTTCTTCAGCTCATTTTACAGATGAGGAAACTGAAACAAACAAGGTTAAGTAACTTCCCAAGGGTCACACAGCTAGTAAGTATCTCAGACCAAATTTGAACTCATGAAGATAAATCTTCCTGACTCCAGGTCTGGCACTCTATCCACAGCACCACCTGGCTGCTCTGGTATTTCTTTTTCTTTCTAATTAAATAGAAATGTCCATAGGTGAAAAGAGTTATCAACTTGTAATTTTACACGAAGTCATTACAACTATCACTTATAGCCGTGGACACACACACTATGAGGCAAGGATTGTGGAGAGGGCAGCACAGCTTCACTCTTCATACTTTCCAATCATTTTACAGCAGGCTATCTGGTACACAGTAATGACTATTGGATTTGGAGTCAGATGACCTGGGTGCAAGACACACATCTTCAACTTATGCTCTGCATGATCACAGGTAAAGCATTCCAGCTTTACAAGCCTCAGTTTCTTCATGGAAATTGAGTCAGTTGGACTTGATGACTTCTCCAGGCTTTTTTTTTTTATTTTTTTGTTTGTTTTGGTTTCTCTTTTCCAGCTCTGAATACACAATCTTATATATTTTAAGTGCTTTTGCTTGGCTTCCAGTGTGTTTTCCCCTGACTTTATCTAAGCATAAATATTTTCAGACTCATTTCATATTACCTCAGGATTTTGTATAAATTATACTTTGAATTTCTAGTTTTATCAAGGTCTAAAAGAATAAAAAGTATCTTTAAAGGCAGAGCATGAGGGGTTTACAATACAGGTTCCTGATTGTTTTGAGATGTTTTCATTCCTCTCTGGTAGTTACCTAGGAAACGACCATGTGACAGAGCTCAATTCCTCTTATCTCAGATACACTTGATCATCTTATATTTATGTTATGCCTCCTAAACATGGTCAGCTTAGTTTCAGAACCGTATACAAATTTTCATTTAAAAAGGATACCTTTTTTCCCCTCTGATCCTAATGTTTATACACATTTTGGATGGCCTGAGCATTTAGCTCCTTTACTTTCATACAACATTACCTCCCATTGATTTTCATTATAGCAGGTTTTATTATGCAAGGGTATGGTTTATTATGTTGCTGATGCATCATATTCAGATGGCTATGAAAATTAACTGGTGTGCACGCTCAGCAGCTAATTTCCAACCTCAGAGTTTTGGGATATATGCTGGACACCCATATTTTTAAAAGGCAAAAAAGATTTTGCCAGTTTATTGCTGACCTTTAACTCTATTTTGTTGGGATTTTTATGATGCCACTAAAACTGTTATGTATAAATGGTAGATACTTAGTGTTGGAAACATCATGGCTGCTGCTTCACTGCTCAGAATAAGTCAAGTCACAGTGGGAGACTGGGCCTGACAAGAATTCAACTGGGGGAAAGTAAATCATGGCCTCTTCCTTTTCTTTCTTAAATTCTGGATTGATCCATATTCAGAGCTAAAGCTGTAATGTCTGCATTAATGGAATGAAGCTCTGGCACTAATAATATAAGACGGCAATGACCCCAAACATATTCATTTATTGTGTACTTTTTAAATCTCTCAGTTTCCAGGAGTTTGAAACTGATGGAGTCCTAGAATAAAATCTGTTTAATCAGTTTGCCCTTCTTACATCCCTGTTCAATGTCTCCAGTTCTCTACTACATATTCCATAGTGGCAACCACTTCTAAGAGTCATACTGAGCACCATACTAATACAGAAGTAAGCCGGCTTTTCACTCCTGCTAGTTTGTGCCTTTCTTATAGGCAATTGCCAAGTAGCTAATTATTTTGGCTTAAAAGTTTATCTGTCTTCCAACTTCTGTTGGGCTAAAGTATGAAGTGTTAAGTATTGTATTTGCTTGTAGCCTAAGTAGATTGGATTACTGTGTAAGGGCAACATGATTCTTTTTTTTGTTGTTTTGTTTTAGTTTCATTTTGGGGGCAGCTAGGTAGCTCAGTAGATAGAATATTGGACTTGGAGTCAGGAAGACTTCTCTTTCTAAGTTCAAATCTGGACTCAGACACATTAGCTGGGTGTCCCTGGGCTAGTCACTCTACCCTGTTTGCCTCAATTTCTTCACCTATAAAATGAGCTAGAGAAGTAAATGGAAAACCACTCCAGTATCTTTGTCAAGAAAACCCCAAATGGGGTAACAAAGAGTCAGACAGGACTGAAAGGATTCAACAGCAACAAATTCATTTTTGACCATAGAAAACTTAGATACAGACATTCATTGTCCAAAAATATGTTATTCTATCCAGTTGATGATGGCCAGATCCTGGGTTTCAACTTCTACACAAAAATAGGGATACCTGGATAGGTACCTTGATTTCATTGGTATAGGGAACTCCTGAAGAAGAAAACGCTCTGCCATTTCAGGTTGGCACCTTTGCTAAAACTTATACCATTAGGTAGCTGCTTGAGAGGTCAAAAGAATTGTCTAGCAACTCAGTCATTATGTGAGAGGGGTGGGATTTGACCCAGATTTTCCTGTTTTAAAGTTCAGCACTCTGGCTACTATGCTATTTTGTCATTCTGAAACATAAAGATAAAAAAAAAAGTGAGGCTTTTCCATCTCTATCCATGATTGTTGTCTGGGATGTATTTGGACCAATTTGGATTACCCTAATCACTGGATCCTCCTATCTTTTTATGGTAGAAGCAATATACTATCAGGTTATAGCACTAGACATAGAATCAAAAACACCTGGGTTCAAATCCCACCTCTGATGTTTTCTAACTATATAAGTCACCTGATATTTCACCGTTAGTAAACTGTCATAATTTGGAGACTTATTTGTGTCATTAGCTATTAGCAATAACATCTTATTAGATATTTTGCAGGAGTTAAAATGGTTTTGTCATCAAGCACTGTTGTTTGAAGGATGTAATCTTGAAAAGCTCTAGGGATTCCGGGAGAATTTTCCAAGGAAATTCTACATGAAGATGTTATTTTTAATTTTTCCTAATTGCCTTACATGGGGTACCCAAAGAGGTAAGGACAGATGAATGAATGCTAAAACCTGTGTGGTGCATGAATATCTTTCACTTTAAATATAATGATTTAAATCTTAATTTTCCAAAATGAAAGCTATCTCAGTCATTCTACAGTTTGATGTTTGATATTCTTTAATGTTTTTCAGGAAGAAGTCAGTAGCAAATTTATAGAAACATGGTACTATATTCACATCCATATGATGTGGCCTTACTCATGTTTTATGAAGAATAAAAGTTTAAGAAAGTATAGAGAAAATGGAGTTTCCCTCAGATTAAACATGGTTAATGGATTCTGATGCATCACCTTGATATTCTTTTCCAAATCCACACCTTCCTTCTCCTGAAGTTTTCTCCCTTTCCTAAGTAAAGGAAGGAGATTACAGTTTCTTCCCTTTTCTCCTCTTCCCCCTCCCTTTTTGTTCTCCCTTCCCCATCTCCTCTCTCTTTTGCTTTGCTTTACTCCTTTTCCTCTCTCTCTTCCTCTTTCCTTTACTCTTCCCTTCTTTCCTTTCCATTTCCTTCCTACTTTTTCCTTCTTTTCTTTGTTTTGCTCCTTTGAGCATGTAAAGGCAGATGCTCAAGTTTTGTGAGTCCTTAGGGAATCTAGAACATTCTAGTTAAGAGTCTGGCCTTTTCTGTTTTTCTGTTTTCTTGTAAAGTACATTAATTACTATGGAAATTGTAATATATCAGGTAAGGATAGAGCTTAATGAATTTTACAAGTATAATGCAGATATAATTTGTTTGACAATTAGAATTTATATCATCACGAAATGGTAGATTGTATATGATTGTTGCATGATTGTTTAAATGACATAAATATACATATATTTTGAAAACATTACTCATGACCATTTTCATGAACACTCTATAGAAAATGTAACCCCAGCTCCATGTGGTGGCTATACATACATACACACACACACACACACACACACACACACACACATACACATATATTATATATATATATATATATATATGTGCACACACATATGTATACTTTTTTGCCTAAAAAAGACTCATTTTGTGGTTTTCCTTGTTTCTGTTGTTCTTTATGAAGTTTCATATCTCACTTTACTTTTCTATTAATTATCTTTAAAAATAAGTTTAATTGATCATTTTATACTTTCAAAGTAAAATATGTACTAATCCATATATTTATCTACATTAATTATTCCACTTATTGAATTGTGTTGAACCATGTAAAACCCTCAGGATTTATTCTAAAATCCCTATTTTTTTCTAATTTGAGTCCATAACCTCTTCACAAGCACAAAAATGTGAAATTGAATTGGAATTATAAAAATTATATCCTATCTCTTATGAGATCTGGATTTAGTGATCTAAAATTGTAATCTTTGAACTTGGACTGCAAGATCAATTCAATTTAATAAATATTTTAAAAAGTACCTGCTATATATGAGGCATTGTACTAGATAGTGGAGATACAAAGACAAAAAATTTACCCTACATGACTTAAAAACCCGTTGTATTTATGCTAATTAAAGGAAAATCCTTTAAAGAGACTACGGAATACAGTGTTTTAGAGACTCATGTTCACAAAAATGTTAGTGTTCTCTCCACTGAGGCCTATTACAACCCCTTTATACCTTATTACTAGATAGCTTCTCTGGGGGTGGGAGTGGGAAATCATCCCTCGATGGCCAAACTTGAAACATGCATACCTATCCACAGTTTCAAATTACTTTGAAAACAACATCTAGGCTTTAATTTATGGAACTTCCAAATGAATTACTTATTTAATGATTGATCAATTAATATATCCTATATTGCCCAAGGTTTCCAAGAAATAGAATCTAAACTCTTCTTAGCCAGGGTCTATTTTGCTTTTGTTTTTATCTTTATATGTCTAGGGTCTAGCAAATAGTGTTTATTAAAAAGAAGAAGAAGAAGAGAAGAAGAAGAAGAAGAAGAAGAAGAAGGAGAAGAAGAAGAAGAAGAGAGGAAGAAGTTTTCTTGAATTGGATTGAGAATTTTAAAGACCATTTCTTAATTACCATGGAATGCAGTGATTGAATTATGAGTTTGCAATTTGCAGTTTTTATTTTGTTTCACACCAGTGGGAGAAATTATCTTCTCTCTATATGGCACATCCAAAGAGTGCTCAAGTCATTAGCAGTCACTTTTAGTATCTTAAGTAACAAAATTAGATTTATGTGTCAATAACTTACAAAAGGTTACTCTATTAAAGCACATCCCTGAACAGGAAGACAACCAGCAGAGCCAGAATGTTGGTATTGATTATTTAAACCATTTACGTGTATTTCTAAAAGGCTAGCCCAGCTGTAATGATCAGTACTACTCCTGAAACCAGTCAAAGAATAAATCCACTGTTTAATGCCACCTTCACCTGAAGTAGAAATGGAATTAAAATTTAACACTCTGCATCCTCAATTTTTTAGGTGTCCCATGAGGCCAACATAGTACACTAAACAATTTGTTCCACTTCTGTGGAAAAATTAGAATATTTGTGGCAATGAAAGAGAGTGAACACGTTCTTTGTTTTAAGCAACTAAACATAGCTCTAAATTAAGTTCCATGTCAGCCAACAACATAATGTTATATATTTCATTTAAGTTGCTTTTCTCATTCTCATATGTTTATGATGGAATTGACTTATTATTCTTTTTTATTTAATATTCTTCAGCATTATGAAATAAGTATTTTCTATAATCTCATTTAAAAAAGTAGGAATAACTGCAGTCATAGACAAGATAATAGTGGTAATGGTAGATTTTTATTTTTATTTTTAAAATTTTCTTCTGTCAAAGATCTTTATTTTGAAAGCTTTTCATGCTGTCTACCATAGTGATTATGACTACTTGGCACAGTAAAACCTATTAAAAATTGTGTTCTTAATTTTTTTGGATCAACATGATGTCTAAGCAATCATGGACAATGATTTTATCTGTGATAATATCCCAGTTTTAATACTTTATTGAATGATAAAGATTTGAAGTTGATATTTGTAATATAAGACTTTATCATCTCTTAGGTTATGAAAGACAGTGAGCTCCTGAAGTCCAATTATGGCCACTTGGTTTTGTTTTTCTAGGTATTTAGCTAATTTTCTATACTTTTGGTGATATGTTGAAAGTTTCTAGCATTTTGTAAGCTCTCTCTTTTTTTCTTTCTACATTATTTTACTTGGAGAATCCTATCAACTCCTATGCATTTAATTACCATCTTTTTTTATGATGATTGCCAGACTATATATTTAATGTTAGTCTTTCTCCTGAGCTCTAGTTCCATATCACCTACAGCCTATTGGAAATTTGGATTGTAAATTGCATAGACATCTCAAAATCAACATATCCAAAATAGAATTCTTGTCTTTCTTCCAAAACAAACCCTTCTTATATGACTCCCACATTCATAATCCTAATATGACTTTTGACATGTCATTCTCACTTACTCCATATATCCAATCTGCTGCCAAATCTTGTTGCTTCCACCTCTACTACTCCTCAACATTCTTTTTCTCTCCACTCATGTAATTGGCCTATTTTGGATCCTCCTCACCTTCACCTGGTCTACTACAATAGCCTTTTAGTTGGTTTCCCTTCTTCAGATCTCTTCCCACTCCTATCCATTACAAAGATGTCAAAGCAATTTTCCTAAAATACAGGTTTCTCCACTACATCTCCATACTCAATAAACCCCAATGGCTGTTTGTTATTTCTTGATTCAAGTATAAATTCTTTGGTTTGGTAGTTACAATTGTTTAAAATTTGGCCCCTTACAATTTTCCCATTCTCTTTACACCTTATCCACCTCCAAGCACTCTTACCTTGTGCTCCAGACATACTAACCTATTTGCTGTTCCTCATATATGATATTCTATCTTCTCTCTCCCTACCTTTGTGTAGACCATTCTCCATGTTTGAAATTCTCTTCCACCTAACCCTTATCTCTTAGAATCCCTGATTTTCTTTGAGACTTAGCTCAATTTCAACCTTACGCAGAAGACCTTTCCTGGGGACCCTAACTACTAGTCCCTTTACCTCTAAGATTACCATCATTTTGTTGTGTATGCCATCATGTATTTTTTGTGATAGCAAAAAACTGGAAACAAAGTAGATGCCCACTGATTGACTAAGGAATTTTACTCATATAAACTGTCATTTCTCCAAGTATCTTGTAAGTTTTTTGAAGGCAGAGACCATAATCATTTTTTCTTTATCGGTCCAGTGTTTAACACAGTGCATAGTTGTAGGATTCTTATTGGGGAAAAAGCCATAAAATATAGTAATAAGTGAAAAACCATAAAAACTTAAACTCTGTATAAGGTAGAAGCCCGAACTTGGTGACCTGTTAAAATCATATGTTAGATACTAAATCAAAACTTAGACACTTAAGATACTATGGCCTATGAAAATCATAACAAGAATATTGTGACCTATATGTAACTGGGACATGATTGATACGCAACTTATATTTGGGCATAACATTGGCTTAATTCTCAAGCTCATTACTGAGCAGAATACCAAAAATATCCATCAATCAATAGTGATGCGCTCTCTAGTTCCTCCTCCCTTTTACTGTTTTCCACAGGTATTTTTGGATTTCGTTGCGGGGATCTGCTGAACTGTCTGGCCACCACCCCAGACCAAAGATTGCCCCTGTTTTGTAAGCATTCATAATGATTGATTAAACTACTATCTATAATCAGTCTGGAGATACTTTTTTCTTTGGTATAAAAAGAACACCCCACAGTTATGGAAAAGCTACAGGGTTTTCCCAGCCAGGGGAATTCTGGACCTTACAATGATACATAGTGGGTCCTTAATGAATTGATTGATTCATTAATTTATAATATACATCTGTCATTAAGTATAGATACTTTAAGGATAACATATTTCTGGTGACTATTATTATGATGACCAGCTCTTCATTGTACTCTGGTTTGTTTCACAACTTGGTATTCCATTTATCTCACCTTTTTGAACATTGAACCTGACATTATTCATTTGTAATCTCCTCAGTAGCATAGATGATGTCTTATTCATGTTCTCTATTCCCACATTAGAGTGTCATTGCTCCATTAATGCTCACTGAATTAAATATTAATGATTTGAAGTCTTTATATAAAAAAAATTCTAAAGGATATGATTTTGAGTCAATGTAAATAAAATGTGTTTTTAGAGGCAGAAGGGAATTTAGAGATTATCCAGTACCACAGCTTTCATTTCATAGATGAAGAAACTGCTAAGACCCTGAGAGGTCAAATTTCAATTTAATATTTATCAAGACCCTTCTATGTGCATAGGAGTGTGCTAGCTCATCAAATCATAGATTTAAGTCAGCTAGTCCAAGTTCTTCCTGTCATAGATGAAAACCCTGACTCCCAGAGTGGATAAGTGACTTTCCCAAGGTCACATAGGCAGCAAGGAGCAGAGAAGAGATTTGACTTTATGTCTTCTTACTCCAGATCTATTGCCTCTGGATGAAGGTTAGGGAACTGGTTAGCAACAAAGCCAAGATTAGTACCCAGGTCTCCTGACTCCCACCTTTATATATATTTATAATATATAATTGCACATATTACATATATATATATATATCCCACATATATTACATATATATACATACATATATATGTATATTTGTATGTATATGTGTGTGTGCATGTGTGTGTGTGTATGTGTGTGTATGTGTGTGTGTGTGTGTGTGTGTGTGTGTGTGTATAGTCCACAGCAAAACATGGATAGTTATGGCTATCTATAAAATCATACAAAATTATCTCCTACTCTTACTCTGCATATACCTTACTCTAGAAATACTAGGAAGCATTGCTTTATTAATCTTCAAAGTGATGGACTATCTCTCATAGGTATAACCCCCTTCAAGAAATTACATGTCACAAAGAAAGAATTTCCTGGGAGGTATATGTGATTTGTCACAATATGGCACTGTTTTTATATACTTAAGAACTTGACCAGAATTCATCTTTGAACATTTTAAAGGACCAAAGTGTCTTCTTCTTTTGGTATTCTAAATAATTTAAGGACAAACCAACATTGCTTAAATGTGTGGGACTCATGAAACAAACAAAAATCCCATAAAAAAGTAATTTCCTTCCATAAGTTTAGCCAAAAAACTTCAAAAATAAAAAGGAGGGCAGAAAAATATTATTATTTGAATTGTAAGTTAGTGCAACTTAATTACATAAAATGTTTAATCCCATAATTGGCATTATATGTTGTTTATATAATAGTAGAAACATTTAAACACCTATATTTAACATCTATAATATCTAACCAAACTCTTAAAGGTATGGGAAACATAATAACAGGACCAACTTTATTCAGTTTGCTAGTAATAATTGGGTATTACAAGATCGCATATCTCCTTTTTGAATACTCTTTTAGAAACTCCTTGTGCCCCCATCCCAGAAACCACAGAAGAATGCAATAGAAATGCCTTTTTATTTTTCTGTATGAGGACTGGTGACTTGTGTGTAGAGGTAGAAATCAAAATGGCTTGGGGTTGTGGAGACTGCATCCTGTGTATTTACAGTAGTTCTCTTGTGTATAATATAGTGGCCAGAGAATTCAATTAGGAGTCAGAGGGCATGGGCTAAGTGCCAGATCTGCCACTTCATAGCTGTGTCACCTTGGGCAAGTTCAATTAAACTCTCTAGGTCCTTGTTTCTTATCTACTTTGCCTGTCTGCAATTTATAACATGAGAAATTTTCACATAGAAGAGAAAAAGATGTCAACAACAACTAATATACAGTGTTCATGGCTTACTGAGGCATATATGTGTGTGTTAGTATACATCATGTGTATTTTGTATTAACATGGAAATAATATATAACATAATGTGCAAATTATATATATGTACATATTTTTTTTTCCTAACAACCCCACAAATTAGATAGTATAGATATCATTGCCCCCATTTCAAAATGAGTAAGTGAAGGCTCAGATAAATTGACCAAAAAGTCATGGCTAGAGAGTTAGAAGGCACCTCAGAGTATATCTAAGTCAATCCCCCAAATTTGTAGAATAGAAAAATGAGGCCAATGCCTAGTATGTGTTAGGAACTTAATAAATCATTATGACTGATTGATTGCCCAAGGTCACAGAGGTAATAAGTAACAGAGGAAATTGCTTCACCAGAAATCCTCAGACTCTAGAGCTATTGTATTTTCCACTCTAAAATCTTTCCTCAAATGAAGTTAATTAATAAAAATAACATTTATGTAACACTAAGACTTTCAACGCACTTTTGCTATAATAACACTCTAAGGCAGAGAAGTAAGTATAAGTAAGTATTATTATCTCTATTATATAGATGGGGAAAATGAAGACAAAAAAGGTCAAATTTATAGTCCATGGTCACACAGGATATAAGTAACAGAGCTGAACTGATTATATTCAGTTTTTGGTCTTCTAGTCTTGTAGTCATGGTGAGTAAGCCAAGCTAAGGTAAGCAGCAAGGCACCCTAAGGGAAAGATAGGAACCATCACATGACAGGCAAGACAAACCACAACAACCACTGTACATCACATCCCTTGAGATTCTGATGGAGATAGCCCAAGACTGTGAGCCCAAGAGCTTTGGGAATAGCAGTATCCTACAAACCACTCTTCCTCCTTCCTGCCTAACTCCTATAAGCATTGAGTGAGAAATGATTGTGGAGAAAAAGCTAGTCTTCCTCATCACCACCAGCAGCAATTGCTGACCAACTGCCACCAATAGGCAAATGAACTCAAGAGCCCTGACATGGCAGAACCCCTAAGTCAATGGTCCTGTTTCCAGCTCAACTCTACTAGCCATCATCAAGGCAAGGAAAACCTGTGGAAAATGCTGTCCATCTCCAACAACTTCTAGGTGAGCCAGGATAGCTAAAGCAGCAAGGCAGTGAGACAAGAATCAGCAAAATACTGACCATAATATCCCTTGAACTCTGAATCCAAGAACCTTGGGAACAGCATGTTCTGGTCCAATGTCTGTAACTGTCAGTCTGGAAAGCAACCCCTATGGAGATGTAGCTTGGCAGGTATACTGAAGTGGTTTGCAATTTCCTTCTCAAGATCATTTTCCAGATGAGGGAAATGAGGCAAACAAGGTTAAGTGACTTGCCTAGGGTCACACAGCTAGTAATTGTCTAGGGATGGATTTAAACTTGGGTCTTCCTGATTCCAAGGCCAGCACTTTATCCTCTGTACCCTAGCTGATCCACCAAAGTCTTTAGCACTGGCAAATGGTTCAACATCAGAAAATGATATGATTTTATCAATGGAAATCCCATTAAACAAAATGCATTGCATTTGTTTTGTTGTTGCTCCCTTGGACCATAGGATCATGCTGCTGAAACCTTCCATATACGTTGTTTCCTCCTTCTGTAATGGGATCTCCTTGAGAATAGAAACTGTCTTTTTTTTTTCATTTGTATCCCTAATACTTGTTTTTAAGAAAAACCTTGAAAATAGACAACATGGAAACAGGGTCTAAGAGGACAGCATTGTTGTGCCCACTGGCACGGGCCAGAAAAAAAGTCTGGAGACAGAAGGCCCAAGGGTGATAGTCTATAAACCACTTTAGAAAATTAGAAATTTCTGTGCCTACCCTCCATCTGCATGTCATCCCATGGTGCTACACTGTGGACAAAATTTCAGTTGCCCTGTCTTATTCTTGACTCTGTATAGGTCTACAATTTGAGTTTGGCTTAACAAACTGTCTATGCAGGCCCTACCCAGTAAGAATTTATTGACATCTTCCCTCCTTTTGCACAACTTATCTCCAGCAGAAACAATGGTCCCCTGGAGCTAGACCTTCAGCAGTCCTAATGCACAAAGTCTGAGGGATTATCAGTCTCAGGATTTAGCTGTTCTGATTGGTGGGTGATGGTTAGAAACACTATCCTCAATCCACTTCTAGTCCCAGAACAAATTTCATAATTCCATCAGTAATCCATCAGGACATCAGGTAAGCATTTACTAACTGTCCTGATGAAGTGCCCCCCAACATCGCCCTTCACCTCTTTTTTTCTTGTTCTGTGTACAATAATAAAATCAATAACAATAATGCTACTGCAAAGATCATGACTGGAATGGCATCCTATGGCTCCACTCACAATCCTTGGACTGATTATCTAGACCCAAACTTCCTTCCTTGTTAACTAGGCCTCCAGATGGGTTATAGCCCCTAATTCAACTAGAAGATCCTTGAGGACAGGGATGGTCGTACTTTTGTTGTTGAATCCCTTGCCAATAAACCAGTCAGTTACTAAGCATATATTAAGTTGCTACTATGTGCCAGGCCTTGTCTTATGCAGTATAATACAAAAAGAAGCAAAAGACAATTCCTGCCTATAAGAAGTTTACAGTGTAATTGGAAATTAGAAATGAAATTAAATAATAAATGAAACAAGAAGTGAGCAAATATGTAGAAATAAGCTTTATTGATTAAATAGGAAATAATTAACAGAGAAGGCATTAGAATTGAGAGGTTGGAAAAGCTTCCTGTAGAAGGCAGAATTTTATTTGGGACTGGCAGAAAGACAGAAAAGCCAAGAGGCAGAGATTAGGAAAGAGAAGATTCCAGGAATGGGAAACAGCAAGAGAAAATTCTTGGAGCTGATGGATGACACTCCTTGCTCAAGGAACAGCAAGGAGGCCAGAGTTATATGACTGAAAAGTACCTAGGTTTGGGGGCTGGAGTGTAAGTGTTAAAAGATCAGGAAGGTGGAGAAAGAGGGGTAGGTTTTGAAGGGCTTTGAACACAAAACAGACTATTTAGTTGATACTGGAGGCAACAGGGAGCTAATAGAATTTCTTGAGTAGAGGGCTGACATAGCTGGATTTGCACATAAGGAAACTCACTTCAGTGGCTGAATGAAGAATTGGAGTGGGAACAGATAGGAGGCAGGCAGACTCACAAGAAGACTATTGCAATAGCCCAGGCATAAGGTGATAATGAGGGGCAGCTGGGTAGCTCAGTAGATAGACTGCTGGACCTGGAATCAGGAAGACTCTTTTCTTGAGTTCAAATCTGGCCTCAGATACTTAGCTGCATGATTCTGGTTTTAACTTTATTTGCCTTAATTTCTTTATCTGTATAATGAATTGGGGAAGGAAATATAAAACCACTCCAGTATCTTTGCCAAGAAAACCCCCAATGGGGTCATGACTGAAAAATGACTTAACCAGGAGATGGTAATAGCCTGTACCAGGGTGGTGACAGCATTAGAGGAGAGAATGTGGCATATTTGAGAAATGTTCCAAAGGTGCATCACATTATTTCTTGGCATCTTGTAGAGATGCTCAATAAATGCCTGTTGAGGAATTGATTCATTACTGCTTTCCTATGTTCTCCAAAAAATAAATAAATAAATAAAAAGTCCACCTGGTTAGAGAAGAGACATGCATATGGGTACATAGTTATGTGTTTTCTGAATTTTTACTGTATACCCTTTCCCATAAAAGTGAGAAACAAACCCTGCTATGTTCAATAGTGTCATTAATAATAATAACAATAATAGCATTTATATAATGCTTAGAAGTGCACAAAGAGTTTTATAATTATTGTCTCTCTTAAGTCTCGCAATAGCTCTTGGAAGTAGGTGCTATTATTATCTGTATTTTACAGATGAGAATACTAAGGCAAGAAGAAATTAAGCGGCTTGCCCAGGGCAATACAGCTAGTAAGTATCTAAGACAGGATTAATACTCATCTTCTTCACCCCACATTCCACACTCTCTCCACTGTACCACCTAGCATTCTGTTGACAGAAATAAAAGCCCCAAACCATGAAGTGACCATATGTTTCAGTAGCTATCAATGGAACTTCCCAAGTGGAGTCTGAATGTCAAAATTCCTAAAGGTGATTGCATAAAGAATGATAATTGGAGTAGGGAGCTCTATGATAGAAAGTGCCACAGGGTTTTTGTTTTGTATTGGTTTGTTTTGGTTTTTTTTATTTTCTTGTTTTGTTTTGTTTTGTTTTGTTTTACAAAGAGAATACAGCTCTCTTAATTGAAAGAAATAACTTATCATAAAATAACTAAAGTAGATCCATATTTATTGTGGTCATCAGGCATGTACGGATAGTCTTTTTTGTTGTCTTATTCTGAAATGTCAATTTAGGAAAGACTGTGCCAATATAAAATGTCACAATTTGCTGCTGACCACAATGAGACAAATTACGGTAGACTTAATAAAAATATTTTGAGATTCCATTAGGGATAGCTAACCTTTCATTTTGATTTTCTTATATTAAGAGTGACCAATTAGAAGTAAATGTCCAAGGACCCTGTTAAAATAAGCTCTTATATTACATGTACAGAATCCCTTTGCTTTACAATGAGCCCCAGTGGGGTGCTTGACACTCTATGGAAGCCAATTTATAAGGATTACTGAGATATTAATTTTGGATAGACAGAAGGTAGAGCATTTCCACATTCTAACCTACCTAGAGGGTGGCATTTCTAGCATTTAAGTAATTAAAATATCTGGATATGAAGGATGTATGGCCTAGACTTTGATTTTCTTAATAGAATAAAAAATATTGAAACTCCAGTCATGACAAGGGACAGAAAACATTTGGAATAACATGAACTGATCCCTTGATTAGGTTTTCTTTTTTATCTAAGGTTGTTTAAATATGAAAATTTTTCTAATATAATGCCCTAAAGATGCAGACTAATTTGGATGTCATTATGTTGACAAGCAAAACTTAATCAATTTTGAATCCACACAATAATAAGAAAAAATGTTTCAAAGATAAAAGGATTATTGGTTTTCTTGAAAGCTAAAGTTGCTTCAGGAATGCAAAAGCATACTTTTAAAAAGCTACAGTTAAAAAAAAAGTGAATCCATTCAGTTCAACAAATATTCATCAAGTGCCTACTATGTACAGCAAATATTGTACTAGGTGCTACAGAGGATACACAGTTTACATAAGACATAGGTGGTCCTTTCCTATGGCTTAAAGTCTATCTGGGGAAAAGATACATATAGGCAAAATCCAACTTACAAGACTTCATAACAAGTGCATTAGGGGTGTGTGAAACTAAGTACTGTGAAAGGTAGGATGGGGAAAACTGTTGTTGAGTGAGATTAGCAAAAGCTTCATAGTGGAAGTAGTATTTCCTCATGCTCAAGCATGAGCTTAAGGTGCTGGTTAAATTAATAAGTGGACTGCAGTTTTTTTCAAGTTTAAACTATATCTTTCAGTAATCTTTCCCTTTACAGATAAGGAACCGCATTCCAGAGAGGAGGCCACACTTCTTAGTGTTACATAAGGTACGTAGTAAAATTAGGCTTCATACCTAAGTCCTTTGATTTCAGATCTAGGATACTTTCTTCTGCATTATGGAAAATGTCCAAAGAAGCAGATCATAAATATTCTAAATTTCTCCTCTCTCTCTCTCTCTCTCTCTCTGTGTGCATGAGAAACAGATGGTGAGGTACTTTGATAATCTTTCTATACATTAATTTCTATATGCGTATATAATCCCACAAGGTAAATATACACATATACACACACAAAGACATAAATGAGTATATCTATATATTATATATGTACATATATAATATATAAAAGAGACACAGAGTCAGAAAGAGACTGAGAAACAGAGACAGATACAGTCATAGAAAATTAAGAGTTCACTACTGAAGAGTTATATAGCTCTTTTAATGACCTCAAGGTTGTCATGAAAGTAAAAGTCTATTTTTTCAGCACTAAGACTCCACTGTGTTGCTGTAGCACAGTAAATCATGGAATGTAACTGGCTCCACAGAATTAAATGCAAGTATGACACAAAGAGGAATGAAGAAGCTCATGGTAGATGTGAACTGGTTGCCACCCAAAAACATAAACAAAAACAACTACAAAGAAAATCAGGTGTACTAAATGTCTTAGAGGAATTAAACAATAAGAAGAAAAGACCTCTACTTCTTAGCTAACCTGGCTTCCTTCCATACTCAGATCAAATCTCTTGCTGCAGGAAGTCATTCAAAGTCTGTGTACCTTTCCTTCTCCTCCAAGATTGCCTTTCATTTATTCTTCACTTATCTCATATTTAGTAGTGATTAACATGTTGTCTCTTCCATTAGAATGTGAGCTCCTTGAGGGCAGATGCTGTTTTGCAGTTCTTTGTATCTATAATGCATAGCACTGTGCTTTGCTCATAATAAATGCTTCTTAATTAACCTGTTGTCCTATATGGAAAGATTGAGAAATGACCGGTGAACAGTTGGAGTGCAATGTTAGAAGAAACTGAGCAATTAACTTCCCTTCCCACAAAGACTTTTGGGATAACATGGATAAGAATTACATAGGAAAAAAAGTTGTGACCTCCATTAATTTTGGAAGAAACTACCAAATTGATAAGATCACAAGTCAATTTAGATACCCACATATGCATACTTGTGTGTATATTAATATGTATATATCCATATACACAAAATATATGTGTATATGTATGTATGTACACACACACATATATATATATGCATATACACACATATGCACATATATTCATTCACAGCCTATATAACTCATCTTCTTCCCAAAAGTATTTGGGGGAAGGTGGGGGGGATGGGTTGCTCAATTTCTCTTGACATTGCATTTTAATTGACCACTTGTCATCCTCCATTCTTTCTACATCAATCATTCATACACACATATATACACACCATTGATTTTCATTTATCCAATCAAAATGCCTTCCTAAAACTGGTTATCACTAATCAAATCAATGCCATCATAGGACCTATGTGAATAAAAAAATTAAATTTAAAAGAAACACAAAAGAAAGCCTCTACATCACAGGATTATGGATTTAGAATTAGAAGAGGCCTCAGAGGTCATCACATCCAAGCTTTGCATGTTATAGATGATGAAACCAGAGTTCTAAGAGAAGATATGACTTGCCCCAGTTCATATAGTGAGTAAGTAACTGAATTGAGTTCAAATCTAGGTTTTCTGACTGTAAAACTAGCATCCTTTTAAACTGCTACTTGCTACCTGGTGACTAGGGCAGAGTAAGTAAGCATCTCTAGGCCTTAGTTCATTCATTTATAAAATGAAGGTGTTAGAGCAAATGAACATAGAAGTCCTTTATTTGCTTGAAATTCTGTGATCCTATATATTCAGAAAAATCTCCTATTTCATCTTGTCTTTACGTATGAATCCTGATAGTTTTTTTTTCTCTTTCCTTTTTTCCCCTTACAGGTAAAAACAATTTTTAAAATTTATTTTTAAAATTTTGAGTTCCAAATTCTTTCCTCCTCCCTCTTCAACCCCTGTCACTGACAAGGTAAGCAATTTGATATACATTATACACGTGTAGTAATGGAAAACATTTCCATAATAGTCATGTTGTGAAATAAAACAGACAAAAAATCTCAAGAAAAAGGAAGTTTAAAAAGTGTATTTAAATCTGCATTCGGACACCATCAGTTCTTTCTCTAGAGATGGACAGCTTTTTTCAACATGCCTTTCAGAGTTCTCTTGGATCATTGAATTGCTGAGAATAACTAAGTCATTCAAAACTAATCACCTGAGGCAGCTAGGTGGCACAGTGGATACAGCACTGGCCCTGAAATCAGGAGGACCTGAGTTCAAACCTGGACTCAGACCAAACACTTGACACTTCGTAGCTATGTGACCCTGGGCAAGTCACTTAACTCCAATTGCCTTAAAAATAAAAAAAGCTAATCATCCACCAATATCGCTGTTACTTTGTACACAGTACATTTCACTGGGCATCAGCTCATGTAAGTCTTTCCAGGTTTTTCTGAGAGCATTCTGCTCATCATTTTTATACCACAATAGTATTCTATCATAATCACATATCACGATTTCTTCAGCCTTTCCTCAATTGACGGACATCCCCTCAATTCCCAATTCTTTGCCATCAGAAAAGAGCTGCTATAAATATTTTTGTACACGTAGGTCTTTTTCCTTTATGCTTTTGTCTCTTATGGGGTGCAGACCTAGTAGGGGTATTGAAGCCCTTTGGAACTAGTTCCAAATTACTCTACAGAGTGGTTGAATCCATTCACAAACCCAGCAACTGTGCATTAATACCTCATTTTTCCCACATTCTTTCCAACACTGGTCATTTTCCCTTTATGTCCTATTAGTCAATTTAAAAGGTATGAAGTAGTACCTCAGAATTATTTTAATTTGTATTTCTATCGAGAGTGAGTTAGAGCCTTTTTATTTCATATGGATATAGATAGTTTTGATTACTTCATCTGAAAACTTACCATTTGATCATTTATCCATTGGGGAATGTCTCTTATTTCATAAATTTGGCTCAGTTATCTATACGTTTGAGAAACAAGACCTTTATCAGAGAAACTTGTTTCAATTTTTTTTTCACATTTACAGTTGCTAACTGTATTTCCTTCCATGCTATTTCCCCTCTCCTGTTTATTTTATTCTCTCTCTCCTTTCACCCTGTCCCTCCTCAAAGTGTTTTGCTTCTGACTATTCCTTCCCTCTATCTTCCCTCTCTTTCAACACCCTCCCACACATTTCTCTTATTTCCTTCCACTTCTATTTCCTTGTAGGATAATATAGATTTCTATACTGATTTGAGTATTTATGTTATTCCCTCTTTAAGCCAATTCTGATGAGAGTTCACTCAGTCTACCTCACCTCCCTCATCTTCCTCTCTACTTCAAAAGCTCTTTCTTGCTTCTTTTATGTGAGACATTCTACTTCTCCCTTTCCTTTCTCCCAGTACATTTCTCTCTCTCACCCCTTAATTTCGGGCAAGTCCCTACCTTTGCTCCATCATCCTGGCTATGCCTCCTTTTTTTTTTTCTTTAGAATGATTGTATATTTTAATGTTTCTCATAGGGAATCACTTCCCTTCCTTCCAGCCCTAAAATAGCATAAATTCTCTGACAACTGCATGATTAGTACATGCTTACTGTAAAGGAAGACAGAATCTGAATAATCTTGTGACCCAGGTTTTCTGCCTAGTTTCAATGACTGGTGTTTTCAAAGGAAGAAGTTTCTATATTGGTATTTGGAGTATATACCAGCAGTTACCAGAAATTAAATCCTTGTAATCAATTGAATCTTCCCTGTCACATCTACTCACACATTATTTTCTTGAAATTATGCTTATTCATAAAAACTTACCATAATGTAGCAATTTAAGGTTTTATTTACTCACAATAACCCTATACATCTGTTTTATTGCTGTTGGAAACTGAAGTTCAGAAACTAACTTGCTCTAGGTCACACATAATGGAGTCAGGATTCAAACTAAGCTCTCTTGTGGCTTTCAATCAGAAATCACTTAGTGCAGTGCCTAGAACTGAGACTCTCTATGATGCTCATTATTCCTTTCTTCATAATCTAATATTTGTTTCACCCCTACATTTCTGAAAATGACTTTACCACCACACATATTTGGAACTAAATAAAATAATATTAGAGGGAAAACATAGCGAGTACACACTTACCATTGATAGTTTTTGACATGTAATGAAATACCATTACATAATTTGCAGATGACTCAGTTGGGAAGGATAGCTAATTAAAACATCAAATGTCAGGATTAGAGTTCAGAAAGTTCTAAGCAGGGCAGAAAATGAGATAAGTCTAATAAGATAAATTTAATAAAGATAAATGTAAAGTTCTCCACTTAGATTAAAAAATGTGCACGTATAGGATGGGGAATCTTGGTTAGAAAAGAATTCATGTAAAAAAAAAAAACTCTTCTGAATCCAATGGACACTATAACAGGGAAACCAAAAGAATTCATCAGATTTAAACCTGAATGCATGGAGCTATACTGTTCAGTATAAAATAGATTATATTGCTACTCTACTCTGATCACTCATACAGATATGGGAAAAAGCACATGCAAAAAAGTACTGAATAAGAAATGCAATTCTTTGCTCCGGGTAAAGTAAATAAGCCAGTTTGGCTGGAATATAGTACGAATATGGGGGAGAAATCGGAGATGATTCAGACTGTGAAGGGCATTAAAGTAAAAATTCAGGAGTCTCTATTTTGTCCTAGAAGTTTTAAGGAACTACTCATATTTCTTGACTAGAAGCTGTATAACTAGGGATCTAATTGATTAACTTAGATTTTTAAAAGCCACATGTGGAAGATGAAAGCAAGATCTGGTAATAGAAAATAAACACAAAAAGTGCAGCACAATATCAAAAGACTGCCAGGTAAATCTCAGAAGGAGCTGAGGCTAGTGAGGAAAGCTAAGGATTTTTTAAAGGCTTTTTCTAAGAAAAAGAACTATATTAGGGAAAAGGGAAAATTTGGTGAGAGGGCCACTGTTCAATGTAGATGACATATAATTTCCAGAGAGAAGATGTTCATTTTTATATTCTATTTTCTCTGCCAAAGCAATTGACTTTGAAGTTGAAAAGAAAATACAAATGTGGCTAATAGGAATTTGTTGCCCAAGATAAATAAAGAGATAATTAGATAGCACTTTCCAGCTTTTGAGGAGTTTAAGTCAACACTAAGATAAGGTAGATGAAAAACCATAAACTGATCTTAGTCTACATTAAGAGAAGCATAATATCTATAACTAAGGGGTAATGGTCCTAATAGCATTTTACCTCATTACCTTTACACTGGCTTTTCTTCTGTGCGTGAAATGCTGTCCTTCCTGATTTTTGAATCTTAAAATTCCTGACTTACGACTTAAGAGAATTTTCCCCAATAAAATTTTCCTTTTCCCTCCAGGTGCTAGCATCATCCCTTGTAAGGTCACCTTTTTATTTACTCCATATTTATCCTGTCTATTCTGATTAACATGTGTAGTCTCCTCCATCTTAATGTAAATTCGTTCAGGGTTGGGAATGTCTTTTGTTCCTTCTTTTGTCCACTATCATTATCTAAATACCTATTCAATAGTAAGTGGTTAATAAATGCTTGTTGACTGATTAATGCTCTCTGCCTTGCTCAGATTACAACTTCAAAATTGTGTTTAATTATGGATGCCATGTTTAAGGAAGACTATTAGTAAACTGGAACATAGAAAATAAAGCAAAAACAAAACAAAATAAAACTTGAGATCATACTATGTCAAATTCCATTTTGGAGGAGATAATGATGTTTCGCCTAAAAAGAAAAGAAAAAAAATTAAGGGGAGTGATAAGGGCTATGATATGATAGTATTTTCAAGTATCTGAAGCACTATGATGCTGAAAAGGGTACAATTATAAAGTGTACAATTAGGAGGCAGCTAGGTGGTGCAGTAGATAGAGCTCTGGCCTTGAAGTCAGGAGGACCTGAATTCAAATCTGGTCTCAGACACTTGACACTTACTAGCTGTGTGACCCTAGGCAAGTCACTTAACCCTGATTGCCTCACCAAAAAAATAAAAGTGTACAATTAGGAAATTAGGAAGAATGGATAGAATTTGAAGAGGCAAAAGCAAACTTAATATAAGGGGGGGGAGGTAGGTAAGTTTGTTACTATTAGAGCTATCAAAATGTAGATTTGTTGTCTCTGATTATAGTGGGTTTCCAATTACTATTGGTCTTCCAGCAAAGTCTTTATGACTGCTTGTTGGATATGTTGTAGAGAGAACTTTTACAAAGGTATGGCTTTGCATGGTTGGTGTTTGAAATCCCTCCTCACTGTGAAATATGATTCCTTAATTTGCCTGATCTAATAAGTAGTTAAATAACTATGTGTAAAGAAAACATGGACATTTATTAAAAAGAAAATGCAAAATGCTTTTCTCCTTTTAAAAAGTCCATAAAGTTGCAAAGAGTGACAGAAGATTTTCAAAGTTTAAATATCAGTTGGCATTTTGGTGGATAGCAGGTGAGGATAGTATGAGAGAAGGGTATGAGCTGTCCAAAGTTTAATTCAACTCCTTTCACTTTGTTTTCTTTTTTTTTTTTTTGCATCTGAAATTATGAGTTGTTAGATATGGAAATGTGTACAAGTTTTATGACTACTAACAGGTGGTTTGTGGGAAGGATGCATAAAGGATTTGAAGAGAAAAACTGAAAGGTAGAAACTGTCAATGATAAAATTTACATATATGATTTTACATTGTTTCTGTCGTCATAATTTAACCTAAGCCACATCTGTATTTTCTTTCTCAGCAAAAATTGCTGAGTTCTACAAACACTATTTTTTTTAATATCCAAACATAGCATCAAGGGTATCCATTAAATATCCACGTGAGCATACTACTGTGCTGAGTATTACAGGATATGAGTGCTATAGATAGAATTCTTTCATAATAGAAGTGTATATAGCTTGCTGGGGAAGTAGCCATGGAAATTAGCAAAGTAAGAACAATCTTTCTGGGGAGGTGAAAACAAAAGCATAGATAGCATGGATGTTTCTAATACTAGATCCCTTTATATTTCTTGGATTTAATGACTTACACTGCATTATTTCTAACTCTTACAGGAATTAGGAGACATTTCTGTGGGCATGAAACTCAGTAATAGTAATAATGGTAACAACCTCCTCTGAGTCCAACTCACTGAATGTAGTATCTCATCACATAGAATAAAATCTTCCTGAGGACAAAGACTGTTATTGTTTTAGTTTAGTTTTGTTTCGTTTTTGCATTTTCTTTGTATCTGCAGAGCCTAAGACCTTACTAAGCATTTAATAAATGCTTGCTGATTGAATGATTGATAGACTGATTTAAGGAACTGTAGAAAATTATCTAATTCACCACTGAAGGCTGTAAATGTATTAATACTCACAGAATGTGTAGAAAGACATGAAGTGCAGACTAAAATTATACATTGAAGAGTTTGATATCTTTTGTGCATCCGTAGACAGCAAAGCCCCTTTCTATACAGACTCCTAAGTGTATCCTGAAATGCTTAACTAAAACCAGACAAGTCATCATCGATCACACTGCTGGTTACAACTGAATGGACATAACATTGATTGATAAGGATTTAAGGTCATTGCTAAGGTCAGCTAGGTGTCACAATGGACAGAGAAGCTAGACTTTGGGGCAGTAAGAACTAAGTTAAAATCCTGCCTTAGATACTTCATAGCTGTGTGACCAGGGTAAATCGCTTAACCTCTCAGCCTTTGTTTTCCTCTTCTATAAAATGGAGATAATGTTAGTACCTCCTTCCTGGGATTATTGTGTAAATATGTTATTATATAATATATGTAAAGCACTTTACAATCCTTAAACTGCCACATAACTTTTAGCTATTATTAATGAATGCTGACATCCCCAAAATCCACACTTTCCAAGCTAGGTAGGTAGAGCAAGGATGTCAATGTCATGAGGCAATAGAATCAGTGAAAATATCATATCTTTTGTCCTGTTTGCTACTGGAGTTGTACTAAGGATATTTGTACTGAGCTTACTGATCCATCTATACAACAAGAATAATAGTGGGATAGTGATTTATAGGAACATTTCTAACTGAACCCTCTTGAAAAAGATGAGAATGAGATACTACTACTACTACTACTACTACCACCACCACTACTACCACCACTACTACCACCACTACTACTACTACCACTACAACAACAACTACTACTACTGCTACTACCACTACAACAACTATGACTACCGCTGCTACTACTAATGTTTCTGCAAGACTTGAGTTAATATTAATTCTCAGAAGTTAAAATTATCATGCTAGGTCATTCAGAAGGAAAGGTAATAGTCTAACATAGACAGAGGAGAAAACTCACAACATGGGGGGAAATCCCTTCTCAAAGGCTTTTATTACATAGAAAGCTAATCACAGTGTATTTTTTTCACTGTTTATATTTTCATGGGTTTTTTTGTTTTCAATATTCACTTTAATAAAATTTTGAGTTCCAATTCTTTTCTTCCTCTCTTCCTCCCCTCCCCCCTTCCCAAGATGGCAAGCAATTTGATGTAGGTTATAAAGGCACATTCATATCAAATATATTTCCTCATGTGTTGTCATAATTTAAAAATATCCATAGGAGCACTATTTTTCCTCAAAAAAAGACTGGCTGCTTAATTTAAGGGAACAAATGAGGGCACATTCTTTTGTACCCTGAAAATCTTAGTATTAACAAGGTAAACAGGTCCATAGATATTTAATTAAGATCAAGGTATAGTTAAATAATGCTGTGTTGATAGAGTACATGAGGTGTCAAATACAGGATACTCAATAACAGTTTGCATTGATTAGAAAATATTTATTTTTACAGGTGAGATCAAAATAAAATTTTACCATGTACTCAGTGATTACTTTGTGTTTTACAAAGAATTCTGAAAAGTTAACATTCCATTTTTCTGTATGTGCTACTGTACTTATGCACTAATAAAATAAAGAAGTTGTGAAATATCATTAGTGTTTTTGTTTGGTTGATTACCACAGACCACAAGCTGCAGGGGACATTGGCAGAATTTATGATTCCAATCTTTAGTTTAGAATTCATGTAATTGCAGAGGGCAGGGATTACAAATGGCTGACTATTCCCACATAACAAACACACAACCATTACAAAAGCCATTGAATAAATAATGCCTTTTCTTGTAACTTTTGCACTGTTTGAGAGCTTCAGAAGAAAAAAAGGTAACAATCTAAGTTAGCAATAGGAGAAAACTAACAATATGGGGGGAAACTCCAAGGCATACTCCCAACAAAGACTACAGTGCCAGAGGTTAATAAATGTATTAAATAAACTTTTAAGAAAGATTATTATTATTATTATTATTATTATTATTATTATTATTCCAGAAACAATTAAAGATATTTTTGTGTATACTGCTAGGTAATTGTAAGTCATTTAGGTGAATTGTTTTTACGTGCCATGGAATTTCATCTCATATCCCACTCAACTGAATTTTAAGAAAGGATCCATATATTTTATTGTGTTTGGCTTTTATTTTATTTTATTTTAGCATTATCTTAGCACTACTTAGCATTATTACATTTAGCATTAGCTTAGCATTGCTACTTGGAAACCTATCTTGCACTCACAGCATGTTTTTTAATGGTGTGTACTGCAAGTTCTCTAGCACGTGAAATTAAACTCCTGAAGTAATAGTTTTATTTATTTATTTATTCAAAATATTATCTAATTCCCTAATTGTAGCAACTATTATTTTTCCATAGCTGTGTCTTAGAGTTCTGCCCTCTGAGCCTTTCAAAGAGGTCTAAAATACCTTGGCAGTTAAAAAAAATAGTAATGTAAATTTGTTCTTTTAGGTTTAAATATGTATTTTGGTAATTTATCTGATTTGTGATAATGATATGGGAGAGCACAACACAGGCATTTGCTTATGCAGGTTCTTGGCTTAACACTTGCATAAACAGCAATTTCTGGGTTCAAGGATTAAGTATGTGCTTCTTAGTCCAAAAGCAATTATCATGCTGCTGGTGTTGTCACTCAATGTTCAGTTTAGGGAAAGTGGCATCATCCCTCTAAAACTGCAGTCATCGGCATATAGTGATGCTTCTTGGTACAAGCCAACATCATGTATTTAAGGGTGGTATAACTGTAGCATTGGGTAGTGGCTTTGGAGTCAGATGACCTTATGGTGAATCCAAATTCTATGCCATATTGCCTTTATGACCTTGGATAAACCGCTTATCAACACTCAAACTCATATTGCTCTTCTGTAAGAGAAAGGGTTAAGTTTAGATTAACTCTAACCTCCATTCCAGATCTAAACTATTATAGGATATTTCTCAGAAATTAAAGGAGGATCTTTTTTTTTCTTTAGTGAAATGACAGTTATAAAAATCATGTTGGTCCACGTGGTTCACATTTTCTTGAGAAATTGGGCTTGCATAAAATCTGCTTAGTTTTTTTTTATTATTACGCTTATACATATATATAGTATATGTATATGTGTGTGTGACTTCACTAATGTTTTAAATCAATATAAATATTATTTTTATAACCCTAAGTTTACCTTCAGAGTCAGAGGCCACAGTATTTGAATCTGGGTTGGAAAGACACAAGTGTTCCTTCAGTTTCTGTGCAAGAATAGTTAGCATAACCACAGTGAAGGATCAGGATTTGGACAGAGTCATAGGTATCTTTGCTTATCCAAGCAAGTAGCTGATGGTCCTTGCTTAGATTGGCAGGTGCAAGTGGACAAAATAGATCCCAAGGTCGGGATGTTCAATGGAGGTCAGTGATGCTACGTAAAACAGGACTTGAATGGAATTAGCAGATTATGGAGAGATGGGTGAGGTCTAAACATCTGGTCCCCAACACCTTTCTTTCTCCTCCCTACCCATGGGTTGATTAGGCCTCAGTCTGTTACCACTCTATATTAATTCTTATTATCCTGTCTTCCCCTAAAAGTTGGGGGAAAAGGGTTTGGTGGTGGTACAAAAAAAAAAAAAGTGAGAAAGGATTTTGTAATCTCTATGCAGCCACTGTTTTTTTTTTTTTCTGATTATTCACTTTTGTTTTCTACAATATAAAAACCAAGTGGCCATCTATTCTGGATTTCTTTATCTACGAATGCCTAGATCAAGACTGGTGGTTGAGAAGAATAATAGTATATTTTGATTGTTGATCAGCTTTTTTGCAGAGGGGGAGAGAAGTAAAACAATCAAAGAGATTTCATGTAACTGATTAGCTATATATTACATGACTGCTTATATGTAACTTAGACTTGTTTCCTTTGACTTCTATGTGAAAAATGCAAAGTGACAAAGAAGAATAAAATAATATCAAGTGATGTGAAGGAGTTTGGTTCAGAGGTGACTGGATCCAGCTTCCATTTTAGTCTGAGTACATCTAAACTACAGAAGCAGTAGAAGTTTTCTCTGCTGTTGCTCTGACTCTGAGGCATCATTGGAGTCTAAGGGGACATTTGAGACCCTACTCCATTCAACTAATGCCCTTATCAACTTTTAAGATGATTGCATTTGAAAAGAGGATCAAATTATTCTAGTTAATAAGTAACTAGGAATGTATGTGTTAGAATCATTTCATCCTAAGATTAAATTTCTGTTTCCCTTCTCTCAATATGTACATGCAACACATGTGCACATACATGCATGCACATATACATTAAAGGTTGAACAGCAATCAAACTTTGAATACACTGTTCTTCCCAGTTTCCCTTTTTTAAAATCATTGCTTCCTTATCCATAATGTTGCAAAAATTCTAGTAATCTTAAAACTAATAGAATAGGACATATCTAAAGAGTAATAACAATGACTGTCATGTGAGGAAAGTACTTTATACTAAAGGCGTTCTCTTGAATCCTAGACTGTAGGTTCTTGGCCAATATACTCTGGTGTACTCAAAGAGATTCTGTGGGTAGTAACAAAATCACTTGGTGCTTATCCTTTTGAGTGTTTTCTCTTCAAATTATCCTCTCTATCCTAGGGACTCATTAAAAAACATTCATCCATATCACAATACACCCAATAACTTTAACTAATGAGAAGTGCAAGAATTATTAAAGGTACTGTGATGAACATTTAGAAAAATAAGTGGTGCTCCTTAAAAACCAACATGGCTTCATCAGGAATAGGTTGTTACATGAACCTCTTTTCCTTTCATGATATCATCACTACATCTGGAGGATGCTGTAGATACTTCACCTAATTTTAACAAAGCATTTCAAAAAAGTCTTTTGAGCTATTCTTGTGAAAACTATGTAGAAATATGAATGGTATTTTAATTCAGTTAAGTGAACTTGAACCAGGTTGAATGATCAGATCCCCAAACTAAACACTTTCTACGCCAAATAGGAAATGAGATTAAAAAGGATTGACCCAGGTATCTATTCTTGACCATACCTTTTAATTTTTTTCCCCAATTACATGTAAAGAGTACTTTTATCATTCATTTTAAAAAATAGTTCCTATGGAGTCTGACTGCAGGTTAAAGCATAGGTTTTTTTTCTTTTGTTTTGATTCTTCTTTCACAGCATGACTAATATGATTAATATAATTGTTCATGGATATGAGATTGCTTGCTGTCTTCGGGAAGGGGTAGTAGAGGGAGGGAGGGAGGGAGGGACGGAGAAAAATGTGGAACTTAAAATCTTATAAAAGTAAGTGTTGAAAGCTATCTTTACATGTAATTGGAAAAAAAAATTACTATGAAGTGGGAAAAATTGAGTTCCAAATTCTCTACCTCCTTCCGTCCCTTCCCCCTTCATGCAAAAGGACACTAATTTGTTACAGGTTATATATGTGCAATCAGGCAAAACATGTTTCCATATTAGTCATGCTGTGAAAGAAAACAGACAAAAAAACCTAAGAAAAATGAATTTAAAAAATTTACTTTGATTTGCATTCAGACTCCATCAGTTCTTTCTCTGAAAGTGAAAGACATGTTTCATCATAAGTCCTTCAGAATTGTCTTGGATCATTTTATTGCTGAGAATAGCAAAGTCATTCACAGATAAATATTATACAGTAATACAATATTATGGTGTGTAATCTTCTCTTGATTCTGCTCACTTCACTTTATACCAATTCATGTAAGTCTTTCCAGGTTTTTCTGAGAGCATCCTGCATGTCATTTCTTAGAGCTCAACAGTATTCTATCACAATCATATGCCACAACTTTTCAGTCTTTCCCCATTTGATGGATATCCCCTCAACTTCCAATTTTTTACTACCACAAAAAGAGCTGCTGTAAATATTTTTGTACATACAGGTATTTTCTATTTTCCTTTTTCTCTTTAATCTCTTTGGGATACAGACCTAATACTGGTATTCTTGCCAACCATGCCTTTTTAGAATATTTTTTATTTTATTAGTGACTTGTAAAATAGCATTAATGGCAAGTTTATCAAGTTTGTAGATGACATAAATCTTGGAAGAATACATATTAAATGGATTAAGAATCATGAATCAAAAAATTTTCTAAGCTATAAAACTGTGTCCTTTGATCCAGAAATACCACTGCTAGGTCTGTATCCCAAAGACAACATAAAAAAGGGAAAAGAACCCACATGTACAAAAAATGTTTATAGCAGCTCTTTTTGTGGTGGGAAATAATTGGAAATTGTGGAGATGACCCTCAACTAGGGAATGGCTGCACAAGTTGTGGTATATTCATGTAATTGAACACTATTGCTACCTGAGAAGTGGTGGGCAGGCAAATTTCAGAAAGACCCAGAAAGACTTGCATGAACTGATACTGAGTGAAGTGAGAAGAACTAGGAGAAAATTGTTCACAGTAACAACAACATTGTGTGATGATCAATTAAGACAGACTTAGCTCTTCTTAGCAACAATATGATCAAAGACAATTCCAAAAGTCTTGTGATGACTATGTTATCCATATCCAGAGAAAGAACTATGGAGTCTGAATGCAGATTGAAGCATACAATTTTCACTCGTTTTTCTTGCACTTTTTTCCCTTTTGTTCTGATTGTTCTTTCACAACATGACCAATGTGAAAATATGTTTAACATGATTGTATACTTATAACCTGTATCAGAATGCTTGCTGTCTTGGGCGGGAGGGGAAGGAAAAGAGGAGGGAGAAAAATTTGGAACTCAAAATCTTATAAAAGCGAATGTTGAAGACTATCTTTACATGTAATTGAAAACAAATAAAATACTATTAAGTGCAAAAAAATAAAAAAAACTGAGACAATAACTTAAGTAATATAATAGGATACAAAGTAGTTCCACAATTTTATCAGTTTTCTCTTTTTGTACCAGCAACAAAAAACAGGAAGAAATGATAAACAGAGAAATCTCATTAAAAACAACTACCAAATACAAAAATTATCTTTGAATCAATCCACACATCAAACATAATTATATATGAGGATTCTGAGAATATGGGAAAATCATATGAACTGATGTCAGCTAAATCAAGCAGAACTAAGATAATATAAATACTACAAGATGCAATTAAAAATAAAATTGAATGAATGTAAAGCCTATATCAGATTGCGCACTGTCTTGGGGAGGGTGGGGGGGAGGAAGGGGGAGAAAAATTTTCAAGTCAAAAGCATATGGAAGTGATTGTTGACAAATAAAAATAAATTAATAAAATTTTTAAAAAAGAAAAAAAAATTTAATGGTACATTATTATAATGAAAAAATCTTCTGAAGCTAGAACATTGAGACACATTTAAGAAGATATAATTTAACAGTGAGAAATGCTAATTGTTATACTTAAGTAAAAAAAAATAGTTTCTAAGTGCAAGATGGGAATGATATCACTAGACAGTAGTTTGGAAAAAAAAGTCTTAATGGAATATAAACTTGCAGTAAGTCAACAGTCTGACAAGAAGGTTAAAAAAGCTAAAATGATCTTGTACTTCATTAAGAGGCAGTTTCTAGAACAAGGGATATGAGAGACCCCCTGCACTCTTGACTGCTCAGACCTTATCTGGAGTATTTATTCAGTTCTAGGTGCTACATTCTAGGAAGAACATTGATAAATTAGATATGGTATAGAGGAGGGTACAGTGGTGGGAATATTAAGACACATATAAAAAACAATGCATTCATCAATGAGCTTATTCTTTTTAAAGGAAACAGTGAGGCTTTATTCATTTTTCCTGGAGTTTTGTTCTCAAAAGGACTGTATGTGTATGATGCTAAAACACCTGGTCAGTTCATTAAAGAATGTAAACTCCTTGAAGTCAGGAATAATTACTACCTTTGAATTTCCATATCTACCACATTCTAAGTGTTTAATTAATGATTGTTGGATAGAATTGAATAAATATCATTTTTGAAGATTTTTGGCATTATGCAAATACTTATTCAAATAAAACAAGTGATGAATTGACAAATTGATTCTATACAGACCAACTGTTCTCAAATTATGTAGAAGCAGGACCAGTTCTGTTAAGTGCTGGTTAGGGGTGAGCATGGTGGTATGAGCCTGTAACTCCTATTGAGGAAGGCTAAAGCTGGTGAATACCTTGAGCTCAGGAATCCTGAGCTATGCTAAAGCCAAAACCAATTCTATGTCCATACTAAGTCCAGCAGTAAAATGGTGAGCCTTCTGACAGCAGTGGGCCACCAAGCTGCCTAAGCAGGGGCTAATTATTTCAGGAAGGAAGGGAAAAGGGTGTGGAGAAGTTAGAAAAAGAAAAGAGGAAGAGGAAGGAGAAGGAGGAAGAGGAGGAGGAAGAGGAGGAGGAGGAGGAGGAGGAGGACAAGAAGGAGAAGGAGAAGAAGAAGAAGAAGAAAAGAAGAAGAAGAAGAAGAAGAAGAAGAAAAGAAGAAGAAGAAGAAGAAAAAGAAGAAGAAGAAGGAGGAGGAGGAGGAGGAGGAGGAGGAGAAGAAAGTCATTCTGACACCTTGGTTTTAAAAATATATGAGGATCAATTTTCAAATTCTCTTTAAAAAAGAAATTTCAAGATTTGTGCCACTTTTGCTATTGTTGAAAGCATAAGACACAACAGGGAAATAATTTACAGTATTAAAGAAAATGGAGAATTTAATTTTCAGCCAATATGGAATCATTTGAATACTCTTGCTCCTTCATATTTGTAAGATGTTTGCCTCCATGGTAGAATAGGCAGATGTTGTTTGGGGAAGAAGGGGAAAAAAATGACAACAACACTCATTGACATACTTCATGACTCTGTATTTTCATACTGATGAAATATTTTTGCGGGTAATACAGGCTGTCAAGTCCCCATAATAACCATAAAGCATTCATTACCCAAGTTACTTAAAACATGGAACTTATGTCATTCATTCCTATTGGCAACATGGCAAGTATTGGATGCTCTAGTACAACATGGAAGCAGCTTTTGAAGTTCATGTTTTTAGAATGAATAAATCATTTGAAAAGAATAACAAGGGGGGGGCAGCTAGCTGGCACAGTGGATAAAGCACCGGCCCTGAAGTCAGGAGGACCTGAGTTCAAATCTGGCCTCAGACCAAACACTTGGTGCTTACTAGCTGTGTGACCCTGGGCAAGTCACTTAACCCCAATTGCCTAAAAGAAAAAAAAAAAGAATAACAAGCACGAAAAAAATAAGAGACACTGTTGTCTCCTTCTTACATGGGATAACTCATCAATTACACCAAATCAAATCCGCAAATATGCTTTGAATGTCATGTGTTGTTGTTGTTGAGTCATTTTAGATATGCCCAACACTTTTTGATGCTATTTGGGATTTCCTTGGCAAAGATACTAGAATGGGTTGCATTTCCATCTCCAGCTCATTTTACAGATGAGGAAACTGAGCCAAACAGAATTAACTGACTTGCCTGGGGTCACCCAGCTGGTAAGTGTCTGTGGCCAGATTTCAACTCAGAAAGATTAGTCTTTCTGACTCCAGGCCTGGCACTCTATCCATTAAGCCACCAGGCTGTCCTCAAATATCATCTACTAACACAGACCTTTAGGATGATAAGCTTAACAATCATCTAATCCAGCCTCTTTAGTTTATGGGAGGAAAGAAAACAAACAAACAAACAAACAAAAAAAAAAACCAAGAAATTGACCTGCTTATTGTCACACAGCTGATAATGTCAAAATTAGGAAAGAAACAAGCATGCTAAGTTTTACAGAGGTGGGGAATCTGCTCCCTGAGGCCACATGTGGTCCTCTAGGGCCTCAAGCACAGCCCTTTGACTTAATCCAAACTTCATAGAACAAATCCCCTTCATAAAAGGATTTGTTCTGTAAAACTTGGACTCAGTGAAAAGGCTGCATCCAAGGCCACCTAGAAGACCACATGCAGCCTCAGAGTGCAGGTCCCCCATCACTGTGCTAAGTGCTTTAAAATTATTATGAGTCTCACCAAAAAAAAATTAAATTTATTTTTACTTATTTATATTTTATATTTTTATTTCATAGTTTAGGATAATAAAACAAATAAGAGGTTTCAGTGACTTGCTCAGGGTTACATAGCTAGCTAATAATTTTTCAGCCCAGATTTAAACTTGGGTCTTTCTCACTTGAGGCCCTGACCTGTAGTCATTGCTCCTCTCAGCTGCACTAAGCTCTGCCTAGTTTGAATCCAGGTCTGCAGATGTCTATTTTGTTACATAATCCACTTTGTCATGCTTCATCTTTATGTGAAAACTATAATACTAGACATTGACTAGGACAAAAAGAAGGACAAGGTATGCTCTCAAAGGGCTTATATTCTAACTGATGAGTCAAGACATGAAAATGAAAAAAAAAAAGATAACTAAAGGGAAAGATGTTATATCAGTGTTTGCTCGAACAGTAATAAATGAATGAATGAATGAATAAATAAATAAATAAAATAAACCTGTTGCAAAACAGCCCACCATTAACTGGGCTGCTCTTGGTCAATAATTGTTTTTAAAGGTCAGAGGAGCAAAAGCTCATCACAGCCTGAGATGGAGAGGAAAGACATTACAAAAGGAAAGAAACTGAGCTAGAGTCTGATCATTAAAATGCAAATAGGCAGAGAGAGGGTGATGTGCAATATCATTTTAAGCAAGATGTGTGGTGTGAACAAAAACATGTGGGAAAGCACAAGGTAGATTTGGGAGAAGGTAACTAAGCTCATTTGGCAAGGGTAATAACATTCCAAAAGTGATTAATCAAAGATAAGCCTGGAAAGATCTTGGAGTCATGAATTACAGGCTAAGGAATTTTGATTTTTCTCATTTGCTATCAGAAGGCAACCAAATGTCTGAACATGGAACAAACAGGAATAAATTGTTGTCAGGTATAGCCTGTGGAATTGTTGAGGGCATATTAGAACACAGACAAAAGTTAGAAGACTACCATAGTTGTTTAGGTACAACGTGACTGGATTAAAGTCTTTGGAAATCTGTAAATGACTATAAAGTTTGTTCTTAGCCTTGAAACTGTGACCAGCACCTCTGGTAACTTGTGACCAATTACAAGTTTCCTCTCAGTTCTGAAGGTGTGAACATCTTATGGTCAATATGGTTTCTTATCAGTGCCAGCTGTACCCAATGCCAGAAAAGAATCCCCTGTAATGTTTTTTTTTTGAGCAATTTTCCAACCCCCTTACTGTCTCTTGACTGAGAGATCCCAAAGGTGCTACTACTGCTTTGGGCCTACTCCAAGATCACTGGTGCTTCTGCTGCTCTTTGGGCCTGTGCCCACCCCTGTGTTACAGACCTCTCCTGTGGTCCTCCCAAGTTGTCCCAGGCTGGAAAAATGTCTTCCTCTGACATTTTAGTGGCTTTGACTTCAATATTTGATTTGGTTTGTTATTTTAAAGTTGTTTAGAGGTGAATGTTGAGAGTTCAGCTGGGTCTGTACTTCCACATCTTGGCTCTCCCTTTCTTTAAACACTCATTTACAGGATTTTTGTTGGTTGGTTGGTTCATGGCTGCAGAGAACTAATTTGTGAAGTCAGACTGTAGGATTTGATAGTTGTCTCTAAACTAAGAGGTCCCCAAAAATCTTTCTAAAATATTAGGTGAAAAGATTAAGGTCTATAAAGACAAGAAAATAATTAGCAAAGTCAGATGTTGTTATCTTATTTAGGTTGATGCATCCCAAACTACTTTTTTCTCTCTTTTTTTTTTACTTCTTAATTTAGTATTTTAATACCTCTTTTATTTCCAAACATAGCTTTTCCTGCTGTGGTATCTAGGAATTCAGATTTCATAGTAAAAGAATTTTTAAAAGTTCACAAAACAAAGCCAACCAAAAACAACAGTCCTGTTTAATATGTGATATTCCATTCCCTCTCCAAAGAAGGCCATTAAATTTTTTCACTCTTCTCCATAGTTAACTTTGATCATTATACCTACACAGTAATAAGCTTTCTTGTTCTTTCCATTTACATTCTTATTTCTCTCCTTCTCTTCCTCTCTCTCTCTCTCTCTCTCTCTCTCTCTCTCTCTCTCTCTCTCTCTCTCTCTCTCTTTTCCTAGTCTGCTTACTTCACTTTTCATCAGTTCATATAATTCTTCCCTTTCAAATATTTAAATACATATTTAAATGTAACTGACATCATAATCTTTTGTATTTTATACATTTAAAAATATTATTCTTATAAAGTATCTATAGGTTTCATCAGATTGCTAAAGGTATTCATTACACAAAATAGATGAACAAATCTTGAACTAATATGAAAAATACAGTGAGTTAAGGGAAGAACAAACACTGGAATGATGGAGCCAACAGAAAGATGGGGTAGAGCAGTCTTTTAACCCAGGAGAGTTGGACAATCAGCAAGAAAGGGCATTCTCACTTAGATAAAAGAGGGTGCATTCCAGGACATGAAGTGTCCCAGCAAAACATCAGTAAACCCCACCTCAGCAAGCCAGTTGGAGATCCTGAGCCTGAGTGTTATGGAGCAGGCAAATGCCAACACCAGGACCACCCATACGCCTTATCATAGCTAGGGGAACCGGCAGACTCCAGCTCTGAGAACCACTAAGAGATTCATTGTAGCCCCATGCTGCAGTGGCCAGACTTCCACATGGTTCAGCTCATCTCCAGGCAGGCAGGCATTCTCCACCATGACAACAAAGTAGGTCAGACCTCCACATGCTTCAGTACAGCCCAGGGAAAACAGGCATCTTCCAGGGGCCAGACATTCCTGTGCTTCAGTATAGCCCTGGGGAAATGCAGTAAAACCCCTGGTGCTGAGCTGGGGTCCTAGTGTTGATATCTGGAATGTTTTGAGCCCTGGAGGGGTTTTACTGCATTTGAATCTATTTATGACCCCAGGTAAACTGCAAGACCCCTATGCCTTCCAGCAGTACCAGCCACCACCCACTTCCTCAGTGCAGCACCAGACAATGAGGGTCCGCCTCAGAACAACATCAGTGCAGCACAAGGTAAACAGTCAGAGCTTGCATCCACTGGCACAAGAAGCCTGACCCCCCACTTCTACCCTGGAAGCAGAAATCAAATTTAAAAGCTAGGAAAAAGTCCAAAAAAAAAAAGCAAACAGCAACAACAATCTGACCATAGAAGTAGTTATGGGGATGGAAAAACTAAGCCACAAACTCAAAAGAGAACAGCAATGTCCAAACACCTAGGGGCAAAATCCCCAAGAAAAATGGGAAGTGTTCTGAAGCCCAGAAAGAACTTATGTAAAAGTTCAAAAAAGGTCTTAAAAATCATATAAGAGAAGTTGAAGAAAAATTGGGAAAAGAAATGAGAGTGATGCAAGAGAATTATGACAAAAAAAAGTCAACAGTCTGGAAAACTGCTGAAAAAGTAGAATTGCCAAAATGGAGAAGGAGATAAAAAAAATCCACTGAAGAAACCAACTCCTTAAAGAGTACAATTGGTTGATTGGAATAGAAAGTACAAAAGCTAAATGAGGAAAACAACACCTTAAAAGTTAGAATTGGGCAAGTAAGCTAATGACTCCATGAGACATCAAGAACCAGTCAAATAGATTCAAAAGAATGAAAAAAATGGAAGAAAATGTAAAATACCACATTGGAAAAACAATTGACCTGGAAAATAGATCCTGGAGAGACAATATCAGAATCATTGGAATACTTGAAAGACATAATCAAAAGGAGGATCTGGACAGTGTCTTTCAAGAAATTATCAAGGAAAACTGCCCTGGTGTCCTGGAACCAGGGGATAAAACACTCAGTGAAAGAATCCACTGATTACCTCAGGAAAGAAATCCCAAAATAAAATCCCCGAGGAAAAAATGCACAGATTTCAGAACTATCAGGTCAAGTAAAATATAATACAAGTGGCCAGAAAGAAACAATTCAAATATCAGGGAGTCACAATCAGGATCACAAAGGACCTGGAAGCTGCAACATTGGAGGTCATGGGACATGATAATCTGGAGGGCAAAGGAGCTAGGACTACAACCAAGAATCACTTACCTGGCAAAATTAAGCATAATGCATCAAGGGAAAGAAAGGTCATTCAACTAAATAGAGAGATTTCAAGCTTTCATAAGGAAAAGATGAGAACTCAACCAAAAATCTGACTTCCAATATCAAAACTCAAGAGAAGCATAATAACAAAATTCATTACGGAAGAACAAGAGGTCAAAAATATCAAGGAAATCAATGGAAAAAATACTAAAGAAGATGGCTTTGCCACAACAGATCTCAAATTATATTATAAAGCAGCAATCATCAAAACTATCTAGTACTGGCTGAGACATAGAGTGGAAGATCAGTGGAATAGCTTAGGTACATAAGACAAAGTAGTCAATGACCATAGTATCCTAGTGTTTGACAAACTCAAAGACTCCAACCTTTGGGATAAAAACTTACTACTTGACAAAAACTGCTGGGAAAACTGAAAAACAATAGGACACAAACTAGGTGTAGACCAACATCTCATACCACATACCAGATAAAGTCAAAATGGGTACATGATTTAGGTGTAAAGGGTAACAGCATAAGCAAATTAGAAGACCAATGCAACCAAGATTAGAAGGAAAGCAGAAAGCTGGGAAACAAATCTCTACAGCAAGTATCTCTAATAAAGGCTTCATTTTTACAATATATAGAGAAATGATTCAAATTTGTAAGAATATAAGACATTCCTCAATTGACAAATGGTCAAAGGATACGAACAGGCAGTTTTAGATAAAAAAAAAAATCAAAGCTATCTATAGGCATATGAAGAAGTTCTCTAAATTGCTTTTGATTAGAAAAATGCAAATTAAAACAACTCTGAAGTACCACCTCACACTAATCAGATTAGCTAACATGATGAAAAAAGAAAATGATAAATGTTGGAGAGGAAGTTGGAAAATTGGGATACTGATACACTGTTGGTAGAGTTGAGAGTTGATCCAACCATTCTGAAGAACAATTTGGAACTATGCCCAAAGAGCAACCAAACTGTTCATACCCCTTTATCCAGCAATACCATTATTAGATCTGTGTCCCAAAGAGATCATAAAAATGGTTAAGGACCTATAAGTACAATAATATTTATAGCAGCCCTTTTTGTGGTTTCAAAAAACTGGAAATTGAGAGGATGCTCATCAGTTTGGAAATGGCTAGACAATCTGTGATATATGAATGCAATGGAATACTATTATGTAATAAGAAATGATGAAAAGACAGTTTTTAGAAAATTCTGGAAAGACTTTTACAAACTGATGCAAAGTGAAATGAGCAGAACCAAGAAAATATTGTATCAGCAACATTGTGTGATGATCAACTATGAATGATTCAGTTCTTCTCTGCAATACAATGACACAAGATAAGTATAAAGGACTCACAATGGAAAATGTTATCCATATCCAGATAAAGAACCGACATACTCTGAATGCAGATCAAAGCATTTTTTTTTCATTTACTTTAGTCTTTTTTGCATTTTATTTGTTTCTTTTTTCACACCGTAACTCATATGGAAATATTTTTTACATCATAACAAATGTACAAACTATATCAAACTGACTACCATTTTCAAAAGAGGGGAGGAGAGGGAGGGAGAAAAAATTAGAGCTCAAAATCTTGTAATAATGAATGCTAAAGTTTTTCTTGACATGTAAATGGGGAAAAATAAAATACTATGGTAAAAAATGAAGCATCCAATGCAAAAAGAAAACGGAATTTATTCAACCAATGAGGAATAGCTCCACTAAAGTAACTGTAAATACTCTGAAGACTGTTTCCCAATTTGAAACTTAAACATAGCATATATAATACTCACTCTAGCACTTTGAATATAGTTGTCTGTTACAGTGGAATGAAATTAAAGTGACACCAAACTCTCTTTACACTTAGGAATGCTTAGCCTATTCTGGATACTTCTAGATATTCTGCTCTTATTACCTGATGATTATTCTTTCCAGAACAAATTTGAATACAGCAGTTCTGAATTGTATTTTAACTCATTTATTATGTGTTTTTTTTAAATGACTAAAGTAATTGGAAATGGATCCAAAATTATTTGTGAAGATATTCCTATTAACATTCAGATATAGAGCATAATAGATTTCTTATTTCACAAAAAATACATTATTAATCTCCCACATGCCATATTTTCTCATAACAATTTTAGAATAAATAATTCCCCTAGGATAAAAATGACATTTGTACTATAGAGCTCAATTTCACTGGATTAAGGTTAACAAACTATGCTATAATTTTAAAATATCTTAAAATACAAAATAGCCAACTGTGAGAAGTGTTTCTTTTATTGTTGAATTTTCTCCAATAAATTTAGTACTAAAGCATCTTTTTTTTTACCAAAAAAAATAAGAAACATTTGTTTCAGCACTTGTATGTGCTTGAGGGTCACAGCTATGATTATGATCCTTGTGTTAAAAAAGAAAAAACAGCCCAACAGAAAGAGATGGAAAGAGAAATTCCTTTTAAAGTTACTGTAAACATAAAATATTTTGGAGTCTACCTGCCAAGACAAACTGAAAGCTATGTGAACACAATTACAAGACACTTTTCACACAAATAAAGTCAGATCAAAAACATCAGTTGCTCATGGGTAGGCTGATCAAAGGTGAGGTGTTTATTCCTTTCCTGGCCTGTACTCTGGTCTATGAGTGACCACAAGCACTCTTTTCTCCCTTGGAACGTTGAGAAAGATTTGCTCTATACCATCACCACAATCTCCACCACACTGGCACTCCTCCTCAGCTCCAGGACTGCCACCCAGAGCTATGACCCAGATTGAAGCAGTGACAAAGTAAGAGAATCCTGCCTCAGCACCAGGAAAGAGATCCCTACAATCTCCCTCTGATCAGCCACTCAATTCCCCCATTGTCTGTGAGCCATGAGCTCTCAGCTGCCATCCAGGGGTTGCCCCCAGACTGGGGCTGGACCAAGCTGCTCTCTCACCATGGTCTGACAGACGTTGCCTCCTGAGCGTTTAAGTTGTCTTTGGCGTTTGTGGGTTGAGAAGTCTGGAAACTGCCACAGCTCCCTGTGATTCAGTCCATTGAGGCCTGCTCCTGGTTCACAGAGGCCTGGTCTTTGCCTATGTGGCCCATGCTGAACTGTTCTCTCTCAGCCCAGTGCAACAGACCTTTCCAATCAACCATCCAGGTTGTCTTGGGCTGGAAATTTGTTTCACTCTGTCTTTTTGTGGGTTCTGCTGCTCTATAATTTGTTTAGAGCCATTTTTATAGGTATTTGGAGGGGTTTAAGGGAGAGCTCAAGTGAGTCACTTCTTTTACTTGGTCATCTTGTTTCTATCCCCCTAAACCAACATCTTACATTGTATGCCAAGATAAAGTCAAAATGGACATACAATTTAGATATAAAGGCTGATAGTATAAGGAAACTGGAAGAGCATGGAATAGTTTACCTGTCAGATTTATGAATGAGGGAAGAATTTATGACCAAACAAGGGATAGAAAACATTATAAAAAGCAAAATGAGTGATTTTAACTACATTAAATTGAAGTTTTGGGGTTTTTTTTGTTTGTTTTGGTTTGGTTTGGTTTTGGGGTTTTTTTTTGCATAAACGGAGCCAATTCAACCAAAATTAGAAGGGAAGCAGAAAGCTGTGAAACAGTTTTTACAACTAGTGTCTCTGAGTGTCTCATTGCTAAACTATGTAGAGAACTTAGATTTCTAAGAATACAAGCCATTCCTCAATTGACAAATGGTCAAAGGATATGAACACAGTTTTCAGATAAAAAAATCAAAGCTATATATAGTCATATAAAAAGATGCTCTGAATCACTATTGATTAGAGAAATACAAATCAAAACAACTCTGAGGTAACACATCATGCTTATCAGATTGGCTCACATGCCAAAATAGGAAAATGATAAGTGCTGGAGAAGATGTTTGAAAATTGGCACACTAATGCTTTGCTGAGGGAGTTGTGAACTGATTGAACCATTCTGGAGAGCAATTTGGAACTATGCTCAAAGGACTATCAAATTGTGCATACTCTTTGACCCAGCGATACCACTTCTAGATCTGTATCCCAAAGAGATCATAAAAAATGGGAAACAGATCCACATGTACAAAAACATTTATAGCAGCTCTTTTTGTGGTGGCATAGGATTGGAAATTGAGGGGATGTCCATCAGTTGGGGAATGGCTGAACAAGTTGTGGTATATAAATGCAATGAAATACCATTATTCCATAAGAAATGATCAGCAGGTGGACTTCAGAAAAACCTGGAAAGACTTACATGAACTGATTCTGAGTGAAGGGAGCAGAACCAGGAGAACATTGTACATAGTAGCTACAACATTGTGAGGTGACTTACTTTGATATACTTAGCTCTTCTCAGCAGCTCAAGGATCTAGGATAACTCTAGAAGACTCATGAGGAAAATTGCTATCCACATCCAGAGAAAGAAATATGGAGTCTAAATGCAGATGGAAGCATGCTGTTTTCTCTCCTTTTCCCTTGTTTTGTTTTATTGATTCATTCTCATGGTTCCTCCCATTACTTCTCATTGTTCTTTACATCATGACTAATGGGAAAAGAGTTTTAATATGAGTGTATATGTAAAGCCTATATCAAATTGCACTCTCTGTTGGGGTGGGAGGTGGGGAGGGATGGGGAGAAAATTCAGAATTCAAAATCTTATGGAAGTGAAAATTAAAAACTAAAACTAAATTATTAAAGAATAAAAAAATAAAAGTTAAGATATTATATAGAGGTATAAAGAAGTCAAATATCTCTAATGTCCCATGGATACATGTCACATGTCTCCACTGAGGCAGCATATGGATCAGTGGAATGAGTGCTGGGACTGGATTCAAGAAGATGACTTCAAAACTATCCTCAGATACATACTAGCTGTGTTCCTCTGGCTAAGTAACTTAACTTGTGTTTGATAAATAATAGCACCAAACTCACATGGTCATTTTGAGGATTAAAAGAGATAATATTTGTAAAAGTGTTTAGCACAGTGCCTGGCACATATTAGGTACTATATAAATCCTTATTTCTTTCTCACACCTTCACATCATTTAATGAGAAGAGAGAAAACTGGAAATCAAATATTCAAGACTTGATGTCTATTCTTCTTTACTTTCTTTCAAGGAAAATACTTTTTCCCTCATGCAAGGCCTTTCACTTTGAAGCTAAAATAATACAATGATGAATGACCAATAGACAATGGTGAGATTTATGTACTGTACTTCAGTCAGAGGATAATCAACCACCTTCTTGCTGTAATCTCAAGGGTGCTGGAAAGGCTTCCCTAAATCCTTAAGCACTTTCCTTTTCCAGGTAGCTTATGTCTCAAATAACATAGTCCTTTAACTTAAAATTTTATTTTCATTTAAAATTCAAATACCTCTGATAGATGAAACATATTAATTCTTATCAGTCACTTGAGAGGTAAAAGAGTAATAGACTAGAAGATAATAGATCTCAGGTGTAGTTTTTGCTCTTTCACTAATTCAGCAAGTTACCATAGGCAAAGAACATTATAGTGATTTTTGGCGATAATACACATAAAGTGTTTTGTAAACCATGAAGTGCTAAAGGAATGCTTAATTATAATTATAGTTGTTATTTGTAGTTTTGTTGTTGTTAGTAACTATTGTTGGCTCCTCCTCCTCCTCTCCTCCTCCTCCTCCTCCTCCTCCTTCTTCTTCTTCTTCTTCTCTTCTTCTTCTTCTTCTTCTTATTATTATTATTATTATTATTATTATTATTATTATTATTATCATTATTATTGCTGTTCTAACCATAATTAGTCTGTTTCAATTTCCTCATGTATAAAATGAGGAAGTGGGACTTTTTGTTTTTTAAAGTAACAGCTATGAAACTGCACAACTCTCGTTGAATTACCCTTGAGGATTAATCAGATTATCAGATTGTATCTTGGACCAGGTTGTGATGAGTGGAGTCATCAAGAGTTCTAGGCTTCTGAAAGGGTTGAACAGGATGGACTAGAAAGATGTTTTTTCTTCGTTCCTTTCTTTCTTTCTTCCTTTCTTTCTTCCTTTCCTTCTTTCTTTCTTTCTTTCCTTCTTTCCTTCTTTCTTTCTTTCTTTCCTTCTTACCTTCTTTCTTTCTTTCTTCCTTTCTTTCTTTGTTTTAAACGCATATCAGAGTCACCAAAGAAAAGCTCTAATTTCAGTTTGCACAAAGATGATTTTGTATATAATGCTGGTTAAATACAACTCTATTCTCAGTTCTCTAAACAGTATTAATCTGAGCACTGTCATAAGAGATGTGTCAAATAAATAGACCAGCTATAAAATCTACTGCTGTCAAATGACTGAAATAAGTATTGCTTCAGTAGTGATCATATCCTGTAGCCACAGACCTCCAACATCACATTGATAACTATTATTTTCATCTTTCACAATTTTATTTGCCTTTCTCCCAAGATGTGAATGTTAGTGGCAGTGTATATTTGTGTTCACAAATCACATAATCATTTATTAAATACTGACTTGTAGAATGGTAGCCCTAACTTTGAGAGGCTTCAGGTTTTGTCATTGATATGCATTTTAGACATAAGTAATAGCTAGTGTTCTGCATCCCATTCTGTGTAATGTCAGGTATTTAAAAGCTATTACTTATTGGAGTGAACTTTAGGAACATCTTGTATGCATTTAAATGAGAACAGTGATTTTGCTAAACCTCCTGGCATTTAATGGCATCTTAGCATATTTTGAATGTGTCAGAAGAGGTGAGGCTGAATTGTGGGAATGTGAAACACAGTGAGGCAACTAGAAATCAAATATAAATGGCTTGACACTTTATCATGTTAGTAAGTAGCATTTTCTTTTGGGAGGAAAGGTGAGAAGAGAAGACCAGTGAGTTCATCTGTGAAATAAAAGTGCAAAAACTCTCCACTAATGTAGATTTCCAACTCCCCTAAAGCTTGTAGTCTTAAAGAATTGTCTTATAGCAGAAAATATTTATCTGGGGTTAATGAAGTTTCTTTCGAATGTTTTTAAAATTATAATTTAATAGAATTGCTTTTCTTTGTAATTGCCAGTATTTTATTTTATCCATTTAGAAACATTATTATGAGAAGGTGATCTCGGGCTTCATCAGATTACAAAAGAGATTCATGATACAAAACATATAAAACCTCATGTCTTAGTAGCACTGAGTAGTTAAGTAACTTGGCCTTGGCCACACAGCTAATATGCAGCAAAAGAAGAACATGAACCCAGGTCTTGTTGATACATTAATCCTATATGCCATGCCTTATGAATACAGTATTGAAATTCAAATACTTAGGTTTTCAATCTATGAAGTATTGCAAATAGTTTTTAACAGCTGAGTATTGGCTGATATAGATTGAGAAAGCTGAATTATAAGGAAGATAAGGTAAAAAAAATCATGGATATGATTGGATATAGGGAAAACAGAAATATTAGGTCAAGATAGAAGACAATTCATTATTAAGACACTAGATAAGGAAGCATTTTCCAAATAATGATAATGTTTTTGCTTTTTCTAAGAAGACTAGGAAATGGTCATATCAGAAAAAAAAACTGCTTAACCATTATGTAAACAATAGCAAATCTTCTAATGCAACTGGTAAACTGACGCACCTGTAACATTATTAGGATCCATTTCTTTGATGCATCCTAAAAATCTCACTCTACTTTTCATCTGTTGGTCTGCCTGGTTTCTACTCCAGGAAATAAGATGCTCCTCCAAGGATAATCTCATCACTACTAATCTTATCACCAAGCTTCCTACTCAAGCCTTGATTGACAACATCTTCCTCAACTTCCCCTTCCCTCTATTTGGAGGGCTGGAGGGTGATATAACAAATACCTGTCACTGCTTTTCTGTATAGAGGGCAGAAACTGGACTCAGATCACTCCACTTTGCATCTGCTGCCCTGCAAGTTTTCAACTCTCTAAAACAAAAGTCCTCTGTAATTGTTACTGATTAGTGTCTACCCTCTACACTTTTTTGTCTCCTTGTTTATGTTGTCTCCCGCTTTAGATTGTAAGCTTCTTGAGGGAAGCAGCTGTCCCTTTTTATTAATTGCATCCCTAGCGCTTCGAACAGTACCTGGCACATAATAGGTACTTAATAAATGTTTATTGGATTGGATTGGTTCTTTTTGTACTCCCAGAATGGGTACAGACCTTCCAAGGTACAATTCTTCTGCAATACTTATATGTTTGTAATGTACTGCACTAGTAGTGGAGAAGAGGCAGTCACTAATGTAGAAACGCATCTCCCAGCAGGAGGCGATCAGAGCATATATTGTAGAGGAGTATGAGGATAATAAAAGGTTGGATAAGAGTATTGCCATGAGACAGAACACAGTGAGAAAACTAGCCTGGTTATGGCTTACTTAAGAAATTGATGAAATATTGCATTAGATGAATCAGTTATGACATTAATAAGTATGATGTGAGAAGAAAAGTGTTACAGCATGGCAGGAGGTGTCCCCTCTCTCTCCCTTACTCCTGTGGAGGCAATGATGAGTTTTCTGGCTAAAAAGTAATAAAACCTCTTCATCCTATCCTTTTTTTCTCTAAATTCTATTCTTATGCATGGAGGGACAGATTGGTCCAAATCTCCAGAGTGCTACAATACTGTTCTGTGCTAATGGAAAGGTTAATCTCTAAAGTTTTGAATTAAAAGGAAGAGGGGAAACCCTTGCAATGTAACTGCATTCTTTTCTCTAATCACTCAAAGCAAATGAGAAGTCTGCCTTCATATTAAGCCAATCTTTTTTTTTGAAAAATTAACTTGAAGGAAAAGATGAGCCATAGAAAGTGATTTGACTGATTGAGGGTGAGTATGGATGTATTATAAGCACCCTAGTGGTACATCTAAAAAATAAGATGGGGGGCAGCTAGGTGGCGCAGTGGATAGAGCACCAGCCCTGAAGTCAGGAGAATGGGAGTTCAAATCCGGCCTCAGACCAAACACTTGACACTTACTAGCTGTGTGACCCTGGGCAAGTCACTTAACCCCAACTGCCTAAAAAAAATAAAAGATAAAAAATAAAATAAAAGATAGGGTGGTACTAAAGGGGAGAAAAGTAGGACCTGCACCTGTAAGTTATACCTTCTAATATAATGCAACATTTTCATGGTTCAGTGATTGAATGCAATTCAACAAACATTTATTAACAAGGTATTAACAAGTTCTGCATTAGGTATTGTGGATACAGAGGCAAAAATATAACTGCCTATCTTTGAGAAGTGTATAGTCTAATGGGAGAAATGATGTGTTTGGAGATAAATTAATTTGAGATATATATAGTACAGGGGCAGGTGAAAAGCAGGACCCTATACTGAGGACTGAAGTGAGTTAGACAGTCTAAGAAAGAAAGGTGAGAGCAGAAGCATTCCAAAATTACAGGACAGGCCATGTATATCTACAGCAGTGGAAGATTGAAGGTTATGTACAAAGAATAGTAAGTCCAGTAGGGCTAGAAGATAAAATCACAAAGGAGTTACATATAATTACCGTGGAAAAATACTCCTGTAAGTCAGAGTATGCACTTTGTAATACCAAACAGAAGAATTTATCTGTTGTATTAGAGGCAATAGGGAGCAACTGACATTTATTGAGCAAAGGGGTAATGATGCTGAGGTTGTTACCATTAACTGTAAAATAAAAGAAATACATATATAATTAATGAATTGGATTCATTTTCTTATTCTATTCACTACAATATCATATGTAGGTAACAACTTTCAAGAATGTTCATATCACTAAACTCCTTTTAAGGCTAATTACCAGATCTTTGAATATTCCCCATGAGTTATTGCCTCAACAGTACCACTGACAACTTGTCCTTACTTTGCTTGTCATCAAAGTAAATTTCAGAATAATTTTAGAAATAAAATTTCACTTTAAAAACAAACATACTTTCTGTAATAAGTAGAAATTTGAAGTAATGTCTCTTCATAAAACAATAGAATTCTGAGGCTATGATAACTTATTCACTGAAACTGATTTCAGCCAGGAGTTAGTTAAAAGTTCTGAGCTACAGTATAGTATATATACTGTATATCTACTATATATACGTGTGTGTGTATGTATATACACACATATATGTATATGTGTGTGTGTGTGTGTGTGTGTGTGTGTGTATGTGTATACACACGTTTTGGACTTGAATTTTCTTAAAAGTGATAATCATTTTCCTCACCTATAAAATGTGAATGAGTCTTGGACTAAATGTTTCCTCACTCACCCAGTGTTCATCCTCCGAACTGTATGAATTATTGGAAGACAGCAGTTGAACAAATTAGACAGAGGGCAAGAAAACTGATCATGGATCTTTTGGAAAATCAGTCTAACTTTGAATGACATTAAATATCTACATGAACTAGAAACATAACTACAAAGAGTTAGATACATTTAAATATCCAGATTTTTTTTAATCTGCAGACACAGGCTTATATGCAACTCAAAACTTTAGACACAAAAGTTCACTTAATAGTGAGGAAAGGCTAGCCACATCATTGAAACCTCAAATTCTATTTACCTCAAGTTAGACTGAAGTAGTTATGATGTGATAAGTAATTTACCTGCATTAATAAATAAAATTTCTATCTCTAAATCTATGAACTTCCGTTATTATGATCATGTTGTAGTTTGTGTTTTTAAATTTGTATAATGAAGTACTACTAGGTTATATTTTTGGAAACATTTTCACATATCCTGCCTTTGACATGTAGCCTTATAACAACTGAAGAAAGTGGGATAGATCTAATTATTCCTAATTTGCAGATTATTAAATGAAAGTTCAGGTGCAGTAAAATCGAAGGTGCCGCAGGGACTTACTTATATAGAAACCACTAGAACTCATCTTTATGGACTCCCTACCTAGTGCTCTTCTCACTGCAACACACTTTTTTTTTCCTGGAAGATGAAAGTTGTGTTAGTTGGAGAGGACCAGGTAATAGGTCTTTGAACAAAGTATTGATCATATGGAAATTGAGGCTGTATTTACATGCTACCAAACATCTGGATGAAAATAGAAACCTACCATTAAAAATCAAATATTTCCAAATGTATTTGCCATTCTGAAGATCAGCCTCGCTCACAAAGTCAAAGCTCTAAATAAGTAAACAGACTGGACAATAAAAGTAATCCACAACATGGGAAATTGAAATTCTTCTAGTTACCTTGTCAGAATAAGGTGAGTTCATTACAACATGGTAAATAATTACCCCCTGCCTTAATAAAGGACACTTCTAAACAAGTACAGCACATCATATGAAAATTCAACATCCTTTTAAAAATAATTCCCAACAGCTTTGTCTTATCTCCAAATACTTTGCAGTTTAGATTGAGGTTAATGGCAGCAGCCAGATTTCTAGGGTACAATTTATAGCTTGTCATTGTAGAATGTATTCTCTAAACAACTCTTCCACTGGTTCTCCATGGCTTTTTATAATTCATCCTTCACAAAGATGGCAAATTTATATGTATATCTGACCCAACCACTTCCTTTCTTAAAAAGATTCAACGGCTCTTTATTGCCTCTAAGACAAAATACAAACTTCTGTTTGGCATTTAAAACCTCTCCCTATATGGTCCCAGATTACATTTCCAAACCAATATTATATTACTCCCTGTCACATAATCTTCAATCAAGCCATACTGCTGCCTGGGCATTCCATCTCCTGCCTCTGTGCATGGAATGCCCTCCCTCTGTACCTCTACCTTTTATAATCCATAGCTCTTTTGAAGACTTCTTTTAATTCTCTCATTCTACGAAGAGCCATTCCTGATTCCTCCACTTGTTAATTACTCCTTCCCACAATATTCTGTGTGTGTACACATATGTAGACACAGAAATATGAACAGATACACATATGCATGTGTATGTGTATATTTGTTTGTACAGGCTGTATCCTCCTTCCCAGAAAAAATACTTCAGGGCAGGGGCTGTTGAGGTTTAGGGATGCTGGGACTCCAAGATCACAACACATGGGTCCTGCCAAAAAGAATTCAACCCAAGCATTCTTTCAGCCAAAGACAATTTTATTGGAACATCCATCAGATTGAGCAGACTCTTAAGAAGTCTAGACGTTAGTGAGCTATTGGCTAGATTTTAAGAATCTGAGGAATGACTAGATTATAAGTGTGTGGGATGCCACTCAAATTAAAAAAAACACACAGAGGTTTTTCAAGGAGAAACGTAAAGTTAATTTATTTGCTATTCTCGAGAATAGGGTGTCCCTCCACCAAGATGTTCTGATGAAGGCAGACAGAGCACAGAAACAAAGAAACACATTAAATAATCCTAACAGGTAAAGCCCCTCTCCCACCAACTGGCCAATATTTGGCTCACAATCTATAGAAACAGAAAACAAAACAAAGAAAACAATATGCGTATCCATATCCAGCCTCTTAGTTTGTTGAAGTAATACCAAAGAAGCAATTAAAAATGTGCAGTCAAGCTAGACACTGTACTCCATAGCCAAGTCACCATGACTGAAATATAGCAACAGGTACAACAATTGGGTGGGGGGGGGCCCTGGCTTCAAGCATTTCAGGTTTAGCAAACTTTAACTACTGATATAACAGTGGCATAGAAGGGGGAGGGGGGTACTTGGGTTTGGATTCCCGTAACTCAGGTGATTTCTAGTAAACCAAAACTTAGGCCTGTCAGGCTGCTATACCTGCCTTGCTTCTGAGAAAATCTTCACAGGACCCCTCATCCCACTCAGTCCTATCCCAAACCTTAATTACACTGAGGAGTCTTCACTGGGACATCCCATTCATAAGAATCAGAGCAGTGGCCAGATTTTAAAAATCTAAGCCCATGGCTAGATTACAAGAATCTGAGCACCTTAATGGACACAAGATGGACCTTATAAACAGAAAGACTGTGGGAGTGATCTAGGAGTGGCCAAGTAGTTTGGGGTGACCGGAGGAAGGATCTAAGGAAGATCTAAGTGTGACTGGCCAGTAAGTTGGGGTGAACAGAACTCCTGGGACCTGGATGTCCTGGCCAAGGGAGAATGGAACCTAGCTAGGATTAAGGGTGGGAAATGGCTGGGGCATAGGGCTAGGCTAGGTTAAGGGTAACAGAACTGGAAGATTGGGCGTAGCCACAATAAAAGGCCAGTTAATGGGATTATAGCTTCAGGCAAACCCCAGAGATTCTAGTCACTTGGAAAAGTCCTGGGTTTTTCCTTTTTGGGGTCTAGCTTCCATCCTCATCAGGGTTATATTCAAATCTCCAGTACCTAGCCAGTGCCTGGCACATTATAGGAATAATGAATGGAACTGTGATTTCATTGGTACAAGGGAGACCCAGGTGAGAAAATACCCTCTAATGACTTGGCCCTATTTTTACAATGTATATCTCCAGAGTTGCCTAGAGAACTGAGAGGTTGTGACTTACACAGAAGGAGTGGGTAGCAGTTGGGAATTGAATCCCACTTGTCTTTCTGACTCTGAGACTAGTTCTCTATCTACTATGCCATTCTGCCCTCTCCGGAACAGAATAAATGCTCATTTAATATAAATTGAGTTGAAATATTTTATAGGGATGATTAATATTCTCTGTGGAAAGAAAGGCTGATTGGTATTGATGATTTTCCTTTGTTTCATTCTCCTTACTAACAACAACAACAAAACAATTACAACTGGCAATTATGTGGCCCTTTAAAGTTTGCAAAACATATAGTCTACATTATCTAAACTGGCCCTAAAAAAATGAAGGAGGTACTAGAATTATAATTTTTCTCACTTTGCGGAAAATGCCTCTTTTTGTATACCAGCACTTAGCATAGTTCCTGGCATGTAGTAGGTGCTTAATATATGTTTATTGACTAACTTGATTGACTGATTGACTGAAATAACATGGTCAAAAATGAAATTAAGGAAAATCACCTGGGCAGGAAAGACTGAAGTTGGGGAAAACTGGAGGCAAGGAGACAAATTGGATGGCCAATACACAATAGTGCAATCAAGAGGACATTAAACCTAAATTAATGAAGTCATCATTTAAACAGTGAAAAGGGGCTTGAGGCCAGTAAGGTAGAATGTCTATCTATTCACCTACACTAAGTGGTAGTTAACATTGATATGTATCTCTTTTTCTCCAATGGAACCTTTTGTTTTTCTCCTACACTCAAGCACAGTGTTTTAAGTAAACCTAATAAATATCTATTGGTTGGTTTATGGGAACTCTTTCTTAGAAATAACATTTGTCCTAATCTGTATGTAAAATTAATATTTTGCTGTAGAACCTTCAAATAAGAAAAAAGATTATTCATAGCATTAAAAATTTAGTTATACTTATTAGACTAATTTTCTTATAAGAAAATTAAGAAGTAGATAGTATAAGTATAAACAACAATAAAAACAGGATAAACATAACTCGCATTTATTCAAAATGTGTTTTTGTGCCAAAGTAATTGAATTCACTAGGTAATACAAATAAGATTCCCATTGATTTGAGTGATTGGTCAACTGAATTAATCTCTCTAATCCGTTAATTTGACCAGTTTATCGTCAAAAATACTGCATTAAAAAGATAAATGATATTCTATGTACTACTACTGATAATAATAATGACAACAAATACCATCACAATTGTAACGTTAAGGTTTTCAAGGTGCTTTGCATATTTTATCACATTTGGTATGCTATTCTGCCAGCTGGTAAGAATACTTGGAACCATCTGATAATTTGTTGGCATCATTTTTTGAATATGAAAAAGGAATAGACCTAACATATACCATCAGGGTGCTGCTATTTTCATTGAGAGGTTAGACTGGCATAACTAAACCCAAAGTAAGATATTTGTTATTTTACCTGAGACTCCAAATACTTAAGTAAATTTATATTATGCTACTAATGCCTAAGTATTGGTAAGCACAACAACATGTCATTATGATGTTTGGTTTTTTGTATTTTTCAGTTCTTTATGGATTCATGCTGATACTAACATTTTATTAGGGAATGGAAAGCCAATTCATTCACTTAACACCAAATTTCAGAATTTGCTTGTAAACCTTAAGCTTAATTTCAACTAATGTGATATTTGAAAAGGCTTTACACTTTGTCTGGCTGAGAGCTCATTAGTATGGCATTCTGCATCACGCAAAAATAGTTTATATTCCAGTCAAACCCAGATGTTTACATACATATATTTGAATTGTAGCGTTGTGTGATTAAACCTAAGTAATGCATTTATTGAGCCAAAATCAGATTCATAACTTCACTAACGTACAAAATTACATTAGTTAAGGTAATGAGCTTCTGTACCAAATAGGTGTAAAACATTGCACTGGCTGCTTACCAGGAGGTGGAAAGCACATGAGTAAGAGACTACTCATTTGAGGCCTAATGTCCCTTCCTGAAGAAGTTTAAAGGTTAGAATCAGGGAGAGAATCTAGTTTTGTGATGTGTCACAAGTGAGTGAAAATTCCATAGGTCAAGTGATTGTAGCCAGGAATTTTGAATAGTGGAATAAAGAAGTGGAAGGTGGATTTAACTTCCCTTCTTCCTAAAACACCCTCACCAACACCCACTCACATCCACACCCACACACACGCTCAGGTGCACACACACACACACACACACACACACACACACACACACACACACCCCTACACTAGCAGTCATGTGATACTAAAGAGGTGACAATTATCAGAGCTTAGCTTTCTGGACACAATAGGGTATCTTATCACCATCTACTACCTATGTCAAAGGACTTTTATTGCTGTTGTTGTCAGAGCTTGTATAACTTTGATATGATTTATTTTTTCAAAGACAAATAGCAGTATATTTCTTTATTATTCATAGACAATTTCCTATTTTTTCCCACTCAAATGTCTCTTTTATGCTATTTAAAACATATTTGTCATTCCATATTTATTTAATAAAGTATCTTTCTTTTAGCTTCCCAAGGTATGATACAAACTATTCAACTTTTTTTGGTTCTATGTTAAGAAAGCCATTTTGCTAAATCAGTGAAATAAAACACAATTAAACGAAATTAAATAAATAAATAATTTGGTCTGGGGGAAAAAAAAAACAAAAAAAGAAAAAAACCTGGAAAAGAGGGAGGGTGGGAGAAGAAGGCATTATAGACTTGAACTGCCATAACCATTAACTTTCTGGGTTTTGTGTGGGACAGCGACCCCAACCCAAAATTTAACTCAGAAGACTTCTCACGGTGGAAAGCAAAGGTTACCTTTATTACAGTCTCAGAAGTTGGCTATCTGCTCCTTCCATACATGTGGAGAGAGAGAGAGAGACCAAGTAATAGGGGCCGCCTTATAAAAGCAAATCTCTGCCCACCATGCAAAGTCTCCACCCACCAAGTGTCCACCCACCACTATCCTTTACCCCCTTAACTTACATTCTAACTGGGAGGTGGGGCTTACATTCTAAGCTCAAAAGTTTCTTCCAATCCCCTTAACTGGGAGATGGGGCTTACATTCCAGGCCCAAAATTCAAAGACAAGGAAAGAGGAGAGAAGCCAAGGGCAAAGGCTCAGGTTGGGGGTGGGGCAGGGCTTATTCTTTCTGTTCTGAGGGGGCAGGATTTTGAAAATAATAATCAAAAATTATTGACCTTGAGGAGGCTTCACTTCTGAAAGTTCATCTCTCACAGTTTTAATCTTTCTACCCACATTATCTTCCCCATCTCATCTCAAGATCCACTCATCTCAACAACCATTCCATATCCTCTCTTTACTTGGTTTTTATGACATTGCTCTTCATAACTTGGACCATTCATACCTTCCTAATTTGCTTACACTTTATTCCCCTCCACTTATTCCATGATTTTTGCTGTTACATAAAATTATCCTTTTCCAGATTTTGAGTATTTTTATTGACTGTTCCTGTGTCTGGAATTCTGTTTCTCTTTCCTTTCTTGAGGCTTCCTTGTTTCTCTCCAAATGTCATGTGAAGTCCCACCTTTTACAAGAAGCCTTTCCTAATTATTAAAATTGATGCTTTCATTCTGAGATTATCTCCAATTTATTCTGTTTATATCTTGTTTGTGGATAGTGATTTCTATCAAGCTTTCTCCATTTGGTTTCACCTTCTTAAGAAAAGTATCTTTTTTTTGGTCTTTATTTGTACTCCCAGCATTTATCACAGTACCTGATACATTTTTGTTCTTGAGTCATTTTCATTGTGTCTGACTCTTTGTGACCCCAGTTGGGCTTTTCTTCATGAAGATACTGCAGTGGTTTGCCATTTCCTTCTCCAGCTCATTTTATAGATGAGGAAACTGAGGCAAAAAGAGTGAAGTGACTGGCTCAGGGTCACATATTTCATGTCTGAGGCCAGATGTGAACATAGGAAGATGAGTCTTCATGACTGACCTCTGTCCAGGCCTGGCACTTTATCCATTACACCATCTAGTTGGCCCAGTACTGCTATATTACTATTACTAAAAATAATAGCTATTAATTAGAAAAAAAAAACACTTCATGTACATTATTTTATATGATAGTAACAACCTATGAGGTAAGTATTATTTTACATATAAGACAACTGAGGGTCAGAGCATTTAATTTTTCCAGGTTGACACAACTAGTAAGTGTCCAAGGGAAGATCTGACCTCAGCTCATTCTTGTTCTCTATGCCTGTTCTCAACACATGTGTTTCTATGTTACACGTATTCTCTAAATGTGTACATTCCCCTACCATAGTTGGGTAAATTATGGAAGAGTTCATCTAATATTTACATACATAGATATCAGGGCTAACATAATGCCAAAAAATAGTAAATATAAGCAGTGTGTGCCTTAGATACTCAGTAATGAAATTTGTTCATACATTATTTTCTATTCTGGGAAGAGATGGAATGAATACAGAATTAGATTCACTGAGAAATACCAAATATTGTCAATTAATAATACATGAATGTTATTTACTGTAGCTATTTTATTGGACAAGAAAAAGAAACAATGTTTTATAAGGAATACAAGTGAATAAATGACTACTGAAATAATAACTCCTGTGTTTGTAATCCTGTTCTTCTCTTTATAACATACTTGGAAGTCTGCATAGTTGAAACTTGACAGCATTCATAAACATATATCATGAAAAGGTCTTGAAATGATAGGAGTAATGTTTATATGTTTCCAAACATATATAACAAATAGAAGTTGGGAAAGTATGAGATGGTCAACACATAAAGCCACCAGGATACTGGATATATTATAAACCATCTTATCAATGCATTATCTTAGCAATGTATTATCAATGCATTTCAGGAATTCACCAGATAAATTCTTTTTCCAACAAGAATAACTGAATGTATAAGAGAATAAAAGTAATTTCTTATTTTTTTGTGATTCTGGAGAAGAAAATCTTGAAGGTCATTGGAAGTCGAAGGGCTTAATGAGACAAGTCAATGGTTCAATTATTTAGATAGAGATGATAAAAGATAATGGGAAATCTTTGATTATGCTGCTGAATAGATAAATCTGCACATGCATCCTTCTTAAGTTATGCCAGACTTAAATATAGCATAATTCTCTTTAGTGACTAAAAACAAATGAATTTAAAGAAATTGAAACCTCTAATATTTGTAGGAGACATAGTAATCATTGTAGTAGTAGTATCCTTGTTGTCATTACTAAATAAAGCATCATTTGTTTGTTTTGTCACAGATGAATGGTTTAAAAACTGTCTTCAAGAACAGACACCCAAAAATGAGTAAAAGTTAATTCAGTGAATTCTAATTAAATCGTATCTTAATGATCAGACTATAAATATAAAGAGTATGACTGATGTTGGATCCCACCATTTAAGCTGTAACCACACAGTAGGAAATAAGAAATGCATACTGAGTAAATTATAGACTTCATCATTTGACTTGACGGTGCCCAGCAAGGTAAAATAAACATGTGTCCATAATGTATTAGTGATTCATTCACAATGTTAATTACTCAGTGTGTAGTTGTTAAGTTTCCAATAGCACTCATTATTTTGGTGAGTACAGTCTTTTCTTTTCTTCCTTCCCTCCTTCTTTCTTCCCTCTTTCCTTCTTATTTTAGGGGGGGGTGGTGGTGGTGGTACAAGTGTTATGGACAAAGCAGTGAGTTTATATTTTACAAGTTTGGGGGAAAGAAGCAAAATGAGATTTTTTTTTCCCCTCTGTGACGGGAATTGTGTTTCTATTCCCATTCTGCATTTGTTCTTTATTCCCAATGACTCACAATTACCAATTAGCTCAGACAAGAGCCAAACTAATAGTGCTTCATTCACTGAAAAATCTATAAGGAAACTCAATAAGAACATTTTAAATCCAATAAAAAGAAGCAAATTAAAGCATTCACAGACACTCTTCTCTCATTGATGCGTTTACTCATATGATTGTGTTAGAAGTAGAATAAAGGTTACACTATTTTTTTGTTTCCTACCCACTCTTTTGCATTAAAAAAAAATGCAGTCAAATCCCATTAAAATAAGTATTGTTAAAATATGGAAGTATTCCCAAAACCCAGGAAATGGCGTATGGATTCAAGCAGTATTCTATCAAATATGGATGTGCCCTTAAATTCATTGTAACAAGATGTGATTAAATAGGAAGCTATTTTGGAAAGTAAATGTGCAGCAGAAATTGAGCTACATCAAAGAATCAAATTTATTTAACACCTTTTTTTGTGTTCTTTTTAAATATTTCTACTTTGTGCTTTGTATGCTGTTACACAAAATTGTCAATCTAGAAGTAAGGTTAAAAGAAACAACAAAACTTAAAAATCTGAATACTTGAAGGTTTGACTAATCACACCTCCCTCTACTAATATTTCTAATTATAGCTTCTCTTAGTTTCTTACCTGGAGCACCATTGATCTTAATTCGTGCTTCATGGGCTTTGAAATTTTCTTCTACAAAGCCTTAGACATTCCTCTGATCAATTGCATAGCTAGATTAGGGAAATTTATATTTTCCCATTCTATTAACCTTTTTCACTAAATTTATTTCTCTGAGTGAGATGCTTCAGCATGGTCAGATTTCTCTCTCATTTCTGTGGCATAACCTAATGCTTCCAGATAGGGGAAGCATACATCCAGAGGTGACAGGCTGCTTTTCTCTCTCTCCACCAAAAGTGGATATGTGTGTCATCTAGTAAAGAAAAGAAAAAACTTGACTAGTGCAATATCTTATTTACTTTGAAACATAAAATATGTCCTCAAAAATATCTCCATGAGGCAATGGATTTTCCCCCAAAATAAGGCTAAACCATAATTTATAGTTGACAATAGTCATTTTTTGGAAAGGATATCATGTCAGATGGTCCACAAACTTTTTGTCCATTGCTATAATGATTATTTGTTTGCTAAGTGCTCACTATGAACCAGGGATTGTGACAAGCACTGGGGATACAAAGAAAGACAAAAATACAACCTTCCCATGGACATCTTTGCCTGTATGGGCAAATTAATCATATAGTCATAGAACTGGGAAGGACTTTAAATGTCATCTTGTCCAAATTCTTTATTTAGAGATGAGAAAAGTGAAACTTTAAGAGATAAAGTAATTTGTCCAAAGATTTTCTCTATTTGTTGCAGTATGCTGCACTGTTGTCAACTAGCAGATAAATAAGAATACCACAAACCTAACTTACCTAGTCAACATATAATCTGAATTGGATTTTTCAAGAGTCCCCTGACAAAGTAATTTGGTTAATAAAATAGAAATGGATAGAGAGAGAGAGAGAGAGAGAGAGAGAGAGAGAGAGAGAGAGAGAGAGAGATCTTATGTCCTTTTTTCATCATTTTTCTTTTATTCTATTTAGGGACGGGGCTTATCACCATCCTTTGCCCATTTCTTAAAAGTTCCCCATCATGCCTCCATAATGGATACCATCCCCCACCACCACTCAGCTCTGTTTTTTGTGTTATCTGTTTCTATTAGTTTATAAGCTCCTTGAGGATGAGGGATTTTATATATGTGTGTGTGTGTGTGTGTGTGTGTGTGTATGTATATACATATATATATATATATATACACCAGCACACATATATATTCCCAGCACTTGGCAAAGTGAGTAGCACATAGCAGCTGCTTAATAATTATTTATTGATTGATTCATATACCACTGATTGTCAGCTGAATAAAAGATGTTACCCATGTAAGAATATCCTATAAGCAAGATGAACTTTACCAACAGGTGTCAGTTTTTCATCCTTCCTTTTCAAAGAGGATTAATGACATCACACAGTGACTTGTGCACAAATTGGATTGAAGAAAGGCAGAATTGCATAAAGTTGTCAGCCTCACTCTCTCTTCCAGAGTCATCAAAGTCCAGTGGCAAGGCAAAAGTCAAGACAACTGATGATGACCCAAGATGCAGGGGATGAACTTGGCATCTTCAACACCTATTCAAGCTCAAAATATTCAGCAGTGCTTTCTTCAGCCACCTTTATGGCTGTTGGAACAAATTATTTTCATCTGCTCATTCCACCAGGGAAAGTCCTCACATGCTTGGGGTAGACATCCCCCTAATTCACTGACAGGTTTGAGACCTGTCAGTTACCCTAAATTTGGCTTACCCTGTCTGCTTAGATGTTGACCAGAGTATGGTCATTGAGCATGCTATAGCTTCTTGAAGGCACAGGTGAGAGTTGGGTGAATCAGGTGGATAATAAAGGTGGATATGCATCCCTGAAAAGAGTGCAGCAAGCCCTTACACCAGAGGTGCTAGTCCTCCCTAAACACCACATATTTTAAAAGATCATTTAAGCATTGCTAAGGGGTCTAGGAGAACAGTAGAAACTCAGATCCATAGTGGCCTGGTGAAGCCATTCAGTTATTGATCTTTGAGATGCTTCCCTTTAGTCTGGATTGAACTCAAAGGGAAATGTTTCCCCAGAAACAAGCAAGATAATCTTCAGGATGCCTACTGAAGTATCCTTTAACTAAAGGGGGAGGGGGAGGAGAGAGAGAGAGAGAGAGAGAGAGAGAGAGAGAGAGAGAGAGAGAGAGAGAGATGAAGGCAGACAAAAACAGGCTCAGAGACTATCAGCTTTGAAGTGACATCTGCCTTATAATTTGAAGTTGTAAAGTAGCTCAATACATAGAGTGCTGGACTTGGAGAAAGGAAGATATGAATTCAAATCACATTCCCTAGCTATGTGACCTTGTGGAAATCATCTAACTTCTGTGGGTCTCGATTTCTTCATATGTAAAACAGGGATTATAATGACATTCACCTCTAAGGATTGTCATGAGGATCAAATGAAATAACATATGAAGGTTCTTTGTAAAACTTAAAGTACTATGTAAAGGTAAGAGACAATGATGATGATAATGATGCTAAATGATTGGTGTCCTTTTGAAGCCACATAGCCAGCATAGTTGTTGTTCTAATGCGAGTCAATGTTTGTAATATTAACAACATCCTCACTGTGCAACATATGGGACATATGGGTGCATAACTGCATGAGTGTATATGTATATGTGTGTATATATATATATATACACACATATACATACATACATATGTACATATATACATACATGTGTGTAAAGAATATTCCAAATAAATGATTTTGTGATATGAAAAGAATTCTACTAATTATGGTCCATATTAGAAACCTAAATAAACTGATATGAATAATTACTATCTCTGAGAACAAAGCAGAGTAATCTACCAGATTCAGTGAGTTTTAGTCTGGCAAATTACATGAACTTGAATAAATCATTTCAGTTCTCCAACACCTGTAAATATGCTATCTATGATGAAGGCTGGAATTGGTGAGTTGAAAATAAGAAGGCCACCTTTATCTTGAAAATGCTAGATTGCAAGGCTTCATGAGGGCTAAGGACAAGTCTTTTCTAAATATTTCATCTCTAAGGAGAACAGGAGTAATGTTCTCCTCAAAACTGAAGTGGAGTTGAAATGACTTAGGTAACCAAAGATCAGGATGTTCTTCAAACATCCCTAGTTTGTTTCAAAATAACTCATAGTTGATTTTTTGCTTGTGAATTTATCCAAAATTACTTTTAATAAATTTGTTAAGGTATTTGTTGTCTGTATCACTTGGAGGAAACTGTAACATTGCAATGATTTATGTATTGGAGTCATGTTCTGAATGCCTATAAAGGGGAAAGAGGCTTGGGCGCTTTGAAAGTCCTGTCAGTAAGGATTCAAGTGTCAAAAATGTTAGCTTTCTAAAGCTGGCAGAAGTAATATCCACATCTATTCAGTGAGAATTTCAGTGCTATGTAAAGAGGCAGGGGCAAAGAACACAAATGCAGAGCAATCATCTCTTTCTCTCTCTCCCTCCCTCCCCTCCCTCTCTCTCTTTGTGTTTCTGTCTCTCTGTCTCTGCGTGTGTGTGTGTCTCTCTCTCACACACACACACACACAATGGCAGCAGCAACAGCAATAAAAACAAAACTATATTCATGAACAAAATGTAAATAAATAGAAATGTATATGTGCCCATATATATTTATGTGTGCACATATACCTATATACTCTATATACCCACTTATATCCATATGCATTTAATATATAACCTTTATATATGTATATCCCTATGCACTGTAAAAAAGCATTCTTTGTTTAGTACTCCAGTGTTGAGTCTCCGAGTCACTAGAAGCTTTCCTAGTAGAGAGAACTGTTACCCCATTAAGTTTGAAAGCAGGCAGTTTGTGTGGCTTTCCTAATTCAATAAAACATGATCCAAAGGGAAACAATTATAACTCTTCTTTTCTGAGGGTTTTAGTGCATTTGGAAGCAGCCAGGACAAAAATAAATAAATAAATCAGGGCATCAGTCATGGCAAAGACTCACCAAAACAAGCCATTAATTCTATTCTCAGAGAAGAGGGCTAGCTAAAGTTTAGGGGTAAGTGAGCCTCTAATTAGGCCTGGCATTTTAAGAAAGAAGCACTAATTTGTCATACCTCTCAAATGCTCACATGGCAGAAGGATTTTAGCAAGGAGCCCAGAAGTACAGAAGTTTCCAAGTTTAACAGAATAAAAACAGCCTGGGGCTCTCTAGTAGGAAGGTTGCTCTCAATTTACAGATTCTTCACCATACAGAAGCTAATACAGAATACTTTATATAGTGCCTCAGAGCTTCAATGTGAATAAAAATAAGTTGTAAACTTCAATATTATCAAATAATAATTTATTATAGTGTTAAAATTCAAAGGGAAAATCCTCAAAAATTATCTAATTAAAAATTCTTTACAATTTATTTATGAATATAGTCTCCATTTCATTGTTCCTGACATTTGGGGTGTGTGTGTGTGTGTGTGTGTGTGTGTGTGCATGTGTGTGTTTGGTTATCTTATGAGATTAAAAAGATAATTTGGTAAATTTAAATCTCATGTTAAAAACTCTTTAAAAAAGATATGTTCAGTTAAGATAAGATTTCATTGTCGTAAAGAAAAAGTTTTAATTGATGCTTATTGATAGACTGAGCATCAATATCAAGTAATCCAGCAGCAAGGAGACCAGGATGAAGATAATGGATGCTAGAGATGAGATACCCCTGAAGAGACATTGGCCATTTTTACCAGTAATAAGCAATATACCAGAATTAAGTGACTGATTTTCACAGTCACTTCAATTGAGAAAACACTGAAGAAAATGAACTATTTGTGGTGGCATTATGCTTTCTGACAAATGCAGTTTCCCATCAAATTTAGCTAGTTCTGCTTGTTATAATTGTAGAGGGCCGGCTTTGGGGAGTTGGAGGGCTTAGGCCAGCCCGGGTCTTACCTGCAGCTTGTACTAAGCCTGACAGCTGTGAAACTCTGGATGTCGGCTCACCACCCCCCTGTTCTGTCTCTTGAAAACAGGATGCAGGAAGGGAGGAAACGGATGGGGTACAGGACGGGAGGCAGGAAAGAATGTAACAGACAAGGTACAAGGAAGTAAGGAAATCACTTAATTAGATTTGTACTTTTCATGAATAATAATGTTACTGTTGCTTGATCCAGTACTATATAAGCCTGAGCCCTCAGATCAATGAACAGAGTTTGTTCTTCACTGCTCTCACCTGGCCTGTGTTTCTTTCTCTCTTCACACTCTGCCAGCATCAGACCACAGCCAGGGACACAGGCGCTCCCGGCATATAATTTTATGGATTTCTTTATGTCAAGATTTCTTCCTCTGATGATATAACAAACATGTTAGTCATCTAAATCAACCATTTCTAATTTTGTGTTTAAAATGGATTTAATATTTATATAGTGATGTCAATTTGCTTTAGATATGGCACATGAATATTTTTTATTAATCTGCATAATTTGTTTGTTTCTTATGCCAGGAACATATAAATGGAGAAGTATGCGAATTTTACATATTATCTTGTTTTAAAAGAATAAATAAGCAATTAAGCTTTTTAAAAATTTATTTAAAAGATGTTAAATCAACCCGTAGTAGAAGCCCAGTAGAAACAGCATTGGGCTTTGGGTGAATGCCTGGCTTCAAAGCCTACTTCTGATATTTAGTTATTTGACCCTGAACAAATCACTTGCCCTCCATTCATCTCAGACCACTTCTCAGTGTTTGTTGATAAGAAAGGGGTTGCCTATGTTGCTGCATGGAGTTCCTACATACATTCACACATGTAGTACCAAATCAAAACAGGGCTAGGAGGGTTCTTGGAGAGCACATTAACTAGTATAAAACATGTAAGGTGTGTTTGTCAACCATTTTGTTTTGCATGTCCACATGGGTTGTCTAAATAATGTTTAAAGAGGATGTATATAAATATCTCTGCATACCACTCTCCAAGCCTGAAATTCGTGTTTCAAAGGAAGCACGGGAGGAGCCCATGAGATTAAATGTTCTGTCCTACTCTGAGCAAGGAGAACATAAGTAGAATTATGTCTATTTTCTCCTCTAAGTTTTCTGGTCTTGGAGCCCATTTGGTTCAAGTCAAAACTGATTTCCTGGCTGCTATCTCTAAAAAGGAAAATACCCCAAGCATTTGCCTACCAGCTTGGCCCTTTCCGCCAAACACAAGTAATACAAAAAATTACTAGGTAGGGAAGAGTGAATAAATTGATATATAAAAATACCAAACACAAATTTAAAAATTTAGAATAATTAGAATATTCCGGTAAACAAAAAGTAAACGAGCTTTCCTTCTGAGAATGAAAAAGCTCAGTACAACCAAGAGAAGCTCTGTTTTCTCAAAGCAAAATTCTCTTATTTATTTAGGAAGGAAAGCTAGAAATTGGGGAAATGTTAAGGAATGTGCTTTCCCTATGTGTGTGCAAGAGATTCTCTTTTCCCCTCCCTAGATTTGGTCTCAGTGAGTATATAGAACCACATGTGTGCTTTCTTCTCTCGAAGAAGAAATCAAGAATGCATCTCCCCTCCAAAGCCTTAATGGAAATTCCACCCCTCACTCAGGCATGCAATTTTTGTACAAGCATTCTCTCCAAAATTAGGAGAGTGGAGTTGGGATTTCCAGGAGCCAAAATGGCACAGTAAGCAGTAAGGTAGCTATCACTCTCTCTTTTTGACCTCTTAAAAAGCCAGGAAATAGAATCCCGGGAAAAATCCTAGAACAGGAGAGCCAGCAGAAAGATGGTGCGGCAGTCTCTTAGCCCAGGAAACCTGGAGGACCAGCAAGAATGGTATGTTTCACTAAGGTAAAAGGGGAGCACATTCCAGGACAGGAAGTATCCAAGTAATGCTGTGCCCCAGGGTGGTAGAGCAGGCAAATGCCAACTACCAGACCCCCTCATGTGCCTCAGCATAGCCAGGGGAACCAGCAGGCTCCAGCATAGAGAACTGCCGTGTGTGTTGGCTTAGTTCCAGGGCAGGGAAGTGTCCCTCCAGCAGCAGACCTCCCCCTGCTTCAGAATAGCTCTGGGTGAGTAAGTGTCCTTCAGTAGCCAGACCTTTCCTTGCTTCAGCACAGCACTGGAGAAATGCAGAAAAATCCACCTGGCCTCGGCACATGCCAGTCACCACCACTAGAATCCCAGCTCAGCAAACAGGTAAGCTGACAGACACCTATTGCTTGCAGCTGCCAGCACCTGAGTCCCCAGTAAACAAAGCCAGTGATCAAGCCCTTGGCTCCTAGCACAAGAAGGCTGGAACTGTGCCCCCTGTGCTCCAGCAGGAGAGCACAACTTAAAAAGCCAGGAAATAGGCAAACAAAATGAGAACAGAGCAGAAAAGAGCACTGACTATAGAGAATTATTATGGTGATAGGGAATCTCAAAACACAAACTCAGAAGAGGACAACATGGTCAACTACCTGTATCTGAAAACTCAAAGGGAAATATAAATTGACCCAAGCCCCAAAAGTCTTTTTGGAAGAGCTCAAGAAAGATTTTAAAAGTCAAATAAAACAGGTAGAAGAAAAATGGGGAAAAGAAAAGAGAAGTAGGCAAGAAAGAGTAAACAGCTTGGAAAAGGAAGGACAAAAATTGACTAAAGGAAGCAACTCCTTAAAAATTACAATTGGCTGAATGGAAAATTGTAGCTGAATTCCAGAATTTTCAGGTTGAGAAGACACTGAAAGCATCCAAAAAGAAACAATTTAAATGTTATGGAACCTCACTTGGGATTACACAAGACCTAGTAGCTTCTACATCAAAGTATCAGATGGCTTAGAATGTGATATTCCAGAAGACAAATGATCTTGGATTACAACCAAGGATCAACCGCTGGGCAAAACTGAGCATAATCTTTCAGGGGAGGAGATGGATATTCAATGAAATATGGGACTTCGAAGCCTTCCTGATGAAAAGACCACAGCTCAATAGAAAATTTGACCTTCAAATACAAGACTGAAGAAAGGCATAAAAAACAGAACACAAAAAAACAAACAAACAAACATGTTGTTCACTATTGGTAAATTTTTTACACACCTACATGGGAAGATGATACTTGTAACTCTTGAAAATTGTACCTTTATTACAATATTTGTAAGAGGTATAAATAGACAGCAGATGTGGGTATAAGTTGACTTTGATGTAATGATAAAAAATTTATAAATTAAGGGGTGAAAAGAAAGATTGTACTGGGAGAAAGGAAAAGGAGGAGACAGAAAAGGGTAAATCACATGAAAAGGCACAAAGACTTATTACAGTAGAGGGAAAGAAGGGAGAGAGGCCAACTATGGTTTGAAACTTACTCTCGGGGCAGCTAGGTGGCTCAGTGGATAGAGCAGCAGCCCTGAAGTCAAGAGGACCTGAGTTCAAATCCTGCCTCAGACCAAACACTTGCCACTAGCTGTGTGATCCTGGGCAAGTCACTTAACCTCAATTGCCTAACAACAACAAAACAACAACAACAACAACAACAAGAAACTTGCTCTCATTGGATTTGCCTCAAAGAGAGAATAACATGCACACTCATTTAGATATAGAACTCTATCTAATCCTATATAAAGTAAAAAATGAAAAGGGAAAGAAAAGGGAGGGGTAGATACAAGGGAGAGCAGACTGAGAGAGGAGGTGGTCAGAAGCAAAACACTAGTGAGAGGGAAGGAGGAAAAGCAGAAGGAAAAGCATAAACCCGGAGTTAGCAATCATAACTGTGAATGTGAATGTGATGAACTTTCCACTAAAACAGAAGGGGATAGCAGTGTGGATTAAAAAAAAAACATAATCCTACAATATGTTGTTTACAAAAAACTTGTTTGAAGCAGAGAGATACACACAGAGTAAATGTAAAAGGCTAAAACAAAATATATTGTGCTTCAGCTAAAGTAAAAAAAAAGGGAAAGATAGAATAAAAAGTTAATTGGAAACTAAATAATCTAATCCTAAAGAATAAGTGGGTCAAACAACAAATCACAAAAACAATCAATAACTTCATCCAAGAGGATGAAAATAATAGGATAACAAGCCAAAACTTATGGAATGCAGCCAAAGCAGTTCTTAGGGGAAATTTTGTATCTCTCAATGCTTACATAAATAAAATAGAGAAAGAGGAGACCAATGAATTGGGGATGCAACTAAAAAAGCTAGAAAATGAATAAATTAAAAATACTGACTTAAATACCAAATTAGAAATTCTGAAAATCAAATGAGATTAATAAAAATGAAATTAAGAAAACTATTGAATTAATACATAAAACTAAGATCTGATTTTATGAAAACAATCAATAAAATAGATAAATCTTTGGTTAATTTGATTTAAAAAATAGAATACCAAATTACCAGCATCAAATAGGAAATGAGTGAATTCACCACCAATGAAAAGGAAATTAAAACAATAATTAGGAGCTATTTTACCCAACTGTGTGCAAGTAAATCTGACAATTTTAGTGAAATGGATGAATACTTATAAAAATATAAATTGCCCAGAGTGAGAGAATGGGAAATAAAATACTTAAATAACTCCATTTCAGAAAAAGAAATTGAACAAACAATCAATAAACTACCCAAGAAAAAAGTCCCCAGGGCTGTATGGATTCACAAGTGAATTATACCAAACATTTAAAGAACAATTAATTCCAATGCTATATGAATTAGTTGGAAAAATGGGCAAAGAAGGAGTCCTATGAAATTCTTTCTATGATAAAAATGTTGTGATAATACCTAAATTGAGAAGAACGAAAACAGAGAAAGAAAAATATAGACTAATTTCTCTAATAAGTATTGATGCAAAAAATTTAAGTAAAATATTAACAAAGAGATTACAGCAACTTAACATGAGGATAATATACTATGACCAGATGGGATTTGTACCAAAAATGCAGGGCTGGTTCAATATTAGGAAATCTCTCAGCATAACAAACATATCAATAAGAAAATGAAAAGAAAACAAGTGCTTATCTCAATAGAGAAAAAATGCTTTTGACAAAATATAGTACCCATTCCTATTAAAAACACTAGAGAACATAGTAATAAATGTAATCTTCCTTAAAATGATAAGTAGCATCTATCTAAAGTCATCAGCAGGCATTATATATAATGGGGATAAGCTAGAAGCATTTCCTATAAGATCAGGGGTGAAACAAGGATGCCCATTATCACCACTGTTATTCAATATTGTGTGAGAAATATTACCAATGGCAATAAAAGAAGAAAAAGAAATTGAAAGAATTAGAATAGGCAAAGAAGAAACAAAGCTATCTCTCTTTGCAGATGATATGATGGTATACGTAGACAATCCTAAAAAAAATCAAGTAAAAAACTACTTGAAATAATTAACAAATTTAGCAAAATTACAGGCCACAAAATAAACCCACATCAATCAATGGAATTACCAGATGAATTAAAAATAATTACCACTATCACAGAACTTTAAAGTTAGAAAAGGTTGTAAAGAAGAAGGAAAAAAAAATCACCCTCAAAAATCTATTACTTAACTAGGTTGGGCAGTGTTGAAAATTGCATTGCAATAAAGAAACGACAATTTATTTTTTAAATCCTTCTTTACAATTCTGATCAGAAGTTCCAAGTTACTCTGATAGTTTCCTCATTTTGTAGATGAGGAAATAAAGGATGATAGTGCTTAAATGGTTTCATATGATCAAAAAGGTATTTTGAATCATATTGGATTCCACTTCTACTGATTCCTAGTTCATTGTTTGTTGTTGTTGGTGTTTGTTTGTTTTGTTTTTGTTTTAATTTTCCCCCACTGAATTATGTTGCCTCATTTGATAACGTACAAATTGGTATCCAAAGTGGATTTGAGTATTTGCTTTTCACCATTCAGGTACAGATATATAGCTTTCTCTCTCTGTCTTTGTCTCTGTCTCTCTCTCTCTCTATATATATATGTGTGTGTGTGTGTGTATGTGTGTGTGTGTGTGTGTGTGTGTGTATGTATGTATGTATGTATGTATGTATGTATGTATGTATAGGCTCTGTCACTTACATTATTTGCTTGAGAAATTTAAAATTTTCCACGTATCCTCTGCACCTCAAAATAATCCCGAAAACGCATGTTATGTAAGTTTAACCTCTTTCATATAAGCAGCATATTTACTAAAAGAAAATTAAAGAAAGTGAAGTGTTAAATTGTCTTTCTAGTTCAATGTTTTAATTAACTTTAGGGGTCAGAAAACAGGTGTTATGTGAACACCAGCATTAACATATTAATGAAACTAGTTACCCCAAGAAACTGTTAAAAGAAAATTTGGCTACTTTTTGTTTTTAGTCTAGCTATTATCACTCATTACACAAACACACACGTGAAGGAGAAAGAGGGAGAAGGAAAAAAAAGAAAAAATGGAGGAAGGAAGGAGGAAAAAAGGAGTAAAAGAAGGAGAAAGCCAGTTTGAAATGCAAATAATTTAATTATCTGAATCCAAGGGAAAATCAGTACCATTAGCCATTAGAGTGTTCTGGTAACTTAGGATGGCATATATAATTTTCATTTTTTAAAAAAGACTCACTAATGCATGTGTTTTACTTAGAAAGAGTTGTCCTAAACATTCATGCTTATAAAAGGAAAATAAGTAAACTAGTTGTCAATTAGTAAAATCATGTTTTTCATTTATTCAGGGTAAGAGGGGAGAGAATAAAAAGTATGAGAGGTAAAGGAGGCCTTGTGGAGGCCTGTGAAAGACAGAAAAACAAGAACACAATAAATGACAAAACACACACAAAAAAACCCATAAATATGTCCTTTTCCTTCTCCTTCTCCTCTTTCTCAGGTTCTTCCAATTAAGTCTAGTTTCACAGTTCTCTTTTAATTCTTCCTGTCCTTCAGCTTGAATTCTTCCCTTTGAGTTTCAGTTCTGTTCTTTTCCTCCATCTCTTCCTTTTCTTCAATTCCTTTTAAATTTCCTCTCTCAGAAATCAATTCCTGACCTTTTTTCTTAATTCAAGCTGTTTGCAATTCTTTTGAGATTTTTTTGGTTCCTTGACCACTTGTGTTTTTTTTTTCTTTTTTCTTTTTTCTTTTTGGCTTTATGTATTTCTTTCTGTTGTTTGCATATTGCAGATTGCAAGCTCTTATCTGAGACAGTACAAAATTTGTTTTCACATTTAACAATACTATTCATATCCCAGATGTGTTTCACTGGTGCAAAATTTTTTCAATTATATGTAATTAAAATATCTATGTACCGGTGCAAAGTGTAGTAAAGAGAGAAAGAAAAACATATCAATAAGAAAATGAATAAAAAACATGATTTATCTAAATAGAGTAAAAAGCTTTTGACAAAATATAGTACCCATTCCTATTAAAAACACTAGACAATATGGTAATAAACGTAGTCTTCCTTAAAATGATAAGTAGCATCTATCTAAAGTCATCAGCAAGCATTATATATAATGGGGATAAGATAGAAGCATTTCCTATAAAATCCGGGGTGAAACAAGGATGCCCATTATCACCACTGTTACTCAATATTGTGTGAGAAATATTACCAGTTGTAATAAGAGAAGAAAAAGAAATTGAAAGAATTAGAACAGGCAAAGAAGAAACAAAGCTATCTCTCTTTGCAGATAATATGATGGTATACTTAGACAATCCCAAAAATATCAAGTAAAAAACTACTTGAAATAATTAACAAATTTAGCAAAATTACAGGCTATAAAATAAACCCACATAAATCAATGGAATTACCAGATGAATTAGATCGCTATGAGAATGTAAATGGCAGAACATTCACCACAAAACAAAACAAAACAAACAACCCCCCCCCCAAAAAAACCCTAAAAGTTGTGCAGCTATGAAAAGCAAGCTTGAAGAAACACAGGAAGATGCTTCCACTTCTCTTTTACAGATGTCCATGGATGTGGAACATTGAATGTATCAGATTCTTTTATTTGTTGATTGGTTTTGCTCAAATTTTTTAGTCTTCATTTTAAAAAATTGCTTACTTTAAAGTGTCTGAAAGGGAGGAGGGGAATTAATACACAGAAATGTAAATGATTTAAAAACAAATATACCAATAAAATGGAATTTTAAAAAATAGTCTATCTCTCTCTGAATTATAGTTATCTCATTGGAGAATGGAGAGAATACACCATGCTCTGCTTACACCATACCTCAATTGTGAGGATAATTATTTGTAAATTGTAGCATATAATAAAATTGCCAGTCTTTTTCTTAAGATATTTAAAGACAATGTGATTCCATCTTTGATGGTGTTTACTGTATCCATCTACCTCAGTCTTTTACTTTGTTTCATCTACCTTAAAAAAGTTATATCTATCAATCATACGTATAAAGACACTTGGAACATTTTTGTTTATTTTAACAAACAGCCCTGCTTTTATTATGTGGAGGAAGCAGAAAAAAAATGCTATCTTTTTTTCAGGTTTTTAAATTATCAGAGAGAGAGAGTGAGAAAGAAAGAGAGGTGTGTGGATAGATAGAAAGATGTGCTACTCTATTTTAACACATGCCTGGATTCATTCATAATATGCTAATATAGAATAATAGCAGGAAAATTAGTTTAAATAAGGTAAAAAAATCAACATTTTATATATATATATATATGTATTTCTATATAAATGAAGTTATCACTGTCAAGCAGAGTAAAATCTTATCCAATATTGTTTATATAACTGAAAAAATAAGCCACTAAAAATGGTTAACTCAAAATGAGTAATGAATGGGAAATAGTCTTATTCCCAGACATAATAAAGTTATTCTTCATTATTTTAAGAGTACATTTATGCATATTTATTTCATTAAACAACTTGTAAGCTGTGTTAAGGGCACTAATACTTTCCTTCCTTCCCAACATTCACAGTGATGTTAATTCACCTAAACTAATTGCTTCCTACCTATTTTTTTTCTTCACTTTTTTTTTTAGGGCTGTTGTTCCTCTAAGCCAAAGATAAATTGCAATGATGAGTTATAGTATGATAGTGACATGAAGTCCCAGCACAGGGAATTTATATAACAGAAACTGCAAACAGGGCTCAAGTTCAGGTTCAGTCACTTTGCTGAAAGGGTTATTCCTCTCCATGCCAGAGGAGTCAGACCATAAGGGATAGGTTAGTATAGTATGCAACTTTCATATGTCACAAAATAAATTTTACATCTCAAGGAAAAACACATTGCCACAGAAATATAGGTTACACACACAGAGACACACTAGAAAACTAGTTGTAAAAGCAGGTGTTAGGAAATTGAATATTTCCCGCTATCATCTCCTTCATAGTAAATAGTCACATGACATTCTACCAAACAGAACTCTTGTTAATTATTACTTTTGTGCATCCACTAAAATATTAATTGATATCTGTAATGATGACCTTGAAGCACTGAAGGATCCTGTAATATCCCTTCAATTGGGAAAAAAAATAAATTACACCCAACATAGTTATAATGTGGTACGTAGTTTGTTGTATTCATATTGGTAACCTATGGGCATATTAAAAGATTAGATGGATAGACAGAGAGACAGAGAGAGACAGAGAGACAGACAGAGAGAGAGATGGATGGATGGATGGATGGACAGATGGATGGACAGTTGGATGGACAGATAGATATACATTCTGTTAATTAGGACATTACATTTACTGCTCATGTTTGATAATAGAGCAGAAAATTGATTCTAATGTGTAGGTTTGCTTAGCAACTTTTCTTCAGAGCCAAATAGTGATAAACTCTAGTCAAGCCTTTATTCAAGTTCTCACAAATTGCAGTTTCAAATTAATGAGGTTTTATTGTGAATAGTTAACTAGTTAACTGATTAGATTCATTATGATCCAATTCACTAACCATTAATGCATAATTCTTTTCAGGAGAACTATTTTGTCAGTTAGTCTGAGACACAGTAGATAAATAATAAAACCTCTACATGGGCCAACATGCTCTTTAACACATTTGCAGTCAACTCTCCCCTAAGCAGAATGACAGGAAACCCCTGTGTGGATCCTTCCTGGCTAGTAGTATATATGGATGTCCTACATATTGAGCCTCTCAGATTCAATGGACGTTCCCAGTGGACTGCTTGTACCTGGGAGTTACCTGAGCCTCCTTTAACAAGAGAAGGGCCTGGTAAGTTGTGCTTATTTGTTATTTTATTTTATTTTATTTTATTTTATTTTATTTTATTTTATTTTATTTTATTTTATTTTATTTTATTTTATTTTATTTTATTTTTTTAGGCAATTGGGGTTAAGTGACTTGCCCAGAGTCACACAGCTAGTAAGTGTCAAGTGTTTGGTCTGAGGCCAGATGTGAACTCAGGTACTCCTGACTTCGGGGCCGGTGCTCCATCCACTGCGCCACCTAGCTGCCCCCAAGTTGTGCTTATTTGTATAACTATACTTGTTGACACCTTTCTCACATTTTACTCACTTCTCAATCCCATGTAATCTTGTTCTTGAACAAAACAGCTCTTAATTGTTGCATCTGATGATCTTTTATCAGTCTTCCTCTTTGACCATGCTACAGTATTTGACATTGGTGACCACTCTATCCTCCTGGATACTCTCCCCACCCTTGGTTTTTGGTGACTCTATTCTTCACCACCATTCTTTTTTTCACTTCTACCTCTCTGACTATACCTTCTCTGATTCCTTTGATATACAATCATCCAGTTTCTGTCTATTTTCCATGAGACTATCTGGAATTCCCTATACTGATGAGATTACAGGTCTTAATCAATATATCCTCAATATATTTACACAGAATATCTGTCTCTATCTATCTCCATTTCTTTTTTCTCTGTCTGTCTCTCTGTGTCTCTGTCTATCTATTTATCTATCTATCTATCTATCTATCTATCTATCTATCTATCTATCTATCTCTCACAGAGAATTGTAGAGATGAACAACTTTGAAAGATTTAACAACTCTTAGCAATACAATCACCAACCACCATACCAGAAAATCAATGCTGAAGCATACTACTTACCTCTTGACAGAGAGGTTATGGACTCAGGGTACAAAATAAATTCTATTTTTTGGATATGACCAACATTGGGATTGTTTTTGCCTGTCATTGCATTTGTTTATTTTCTTTTTCAAAGGAAAACAATGGATTTTGTTTAGTTATATCTATAATGGGGCTTTGTTTAGCATGCCCAAATCACCTAAGATGAAGGCACTCATGTGCAAGATGCCAAGGTTTTATTTCTGGGAGAAGATATCTTGTGTTTTCCCCACCACTGGATACCCAGAATAGGTTTTGTCTTTAATGACTAGGAGAGCCTCCAACACCTCTCTCTTTCTCTCTCTTTCCCACCCTCTCTCTCCCCCCCCTTCCCCATTAGCTATCTTGAATTAAATGATCATCTCTATGCAGATGATTTCTAAACCTTCATATTTTTACCTTATCTTTTCTCTAGAGCTCTAGTTCTGCATTGCCAATTACCTATCTTTCTTTTATATTCTATAAAGCTGAGAGCACATATAATACAAGGCACTTTGGCAAGGTCCTACAACGAGGAATAAACCTGTCTCTGTATTTAAGTCATGTTGTTTTCTTTGTAATGTTTTTAACAAGAGAAGGTTCTAGTCTCACAGGTATCATCAACCTATGTTCAGAAATTAGTGAAGTTCCAGAGAGTTATTTAATTCTTTAAAGAAACATTTTTTGGGGGATGAAGCCAGTTTAAAATGGATAGATAATAATTCCAAAAATCACAGTTACCCACTTTGCTCTCTTTTAGACAATAAGGTCCCAAATCAAGGATGAGTCTGGAGTCAATTGATATTCTCAGAATTTTAGAATAAACCAATTATGTCCTCATTGATCAAAACACAGAGCATTGTTTTCTTCCCTTCCCCCACCCCAATAAACAAACAAACAAACAAACTTGGCTTGTATGAAAGCTGCTTGTAGATTATGATTGTGGTTTTAGTTCCCTAGACAAAATTTAAGCCCACCTAGTTGCCTCTACAGAAGAAGCAATAGCGACAGTTTTAGTACTTGCCCAAAAGCACTCTATAGGAGATTTAGCCTTTGCTGATGGGAATATAAGATTTTTCAAATGCCATATTACATGCAAAATTCCCTTCTACTTTCCTATTCCAGCTCTCCTTCATTTCCCTGAGTAAGCTGGACAAAACCAGTGGTAAAAGAGGTGGGTGGTTGAACTGGATCTCTAGCAATGCATTTCCAGTTGACCTCAGTACTACTCTTCACAGCTACAGAAGTAGTTCAGTGCAACCACAGAAAAATAGGCAGAAGGATGAGGCAAAAATGCTACATCATTTGGAGTGTTGTCGTTTCCAACCTTTAAAACTGAAGGAATGCCCTAGGCATGGATTGACAGGAGATAGGAGAGAGTGGAACAAAGAAAAGAGAAATAAATTGTCTGTATTCATTTCCTAACTGTGTTAAAAATGTATTGAAGTTTATTTTTTCAAAATACTGTAATAATAGTGAGAAATTATATTTCTGTTTAAATCTATATGATTCTATTATAATCTAGAACCTGTGGATTTCACCAGTATAAGGAATTCTTGGTTATACCATGGTTATACTATATACTATATAGTATACATGCCTTTAACCAAAGCACACTGATAAAGAGTCAAAATGCTAGCTTTCACAGAGAGTAGAGGTTATGAGAAGTAATGACTTGCCTTTACAGGACCTGAACCCACAAGGTTCATCCACTTTCTTCAATTTCATACTACTTTTCCTATGAAAATAAATGATACCTATGTTTTTTTTTTTCTTTTCAAATATATTTCAATTTTTAGTTGTACCTGTTTTGGTCAGAGAGCCTACATTCAAACAGATATAAAAACTATTTTCACTTCTGAATTTTCTTCTTATAAATTTAATGTAGGTGTGAGTGATCTGTGACTCCTTTTACATAAGACATTGTTTCCTTGAAAGGAACTCTTAAAAAGTCATTATAAGAACAAATAAATCTTTTAGTACTTGTCAATCTTGTCTCACTTATGTACACTCAGTCTAAGAGACTTTTATTTTCCATTCCTAGTTGGTCAGAAAGAGCACTACATTGAGAGTTGGAAGGGAACTCAACGACCATCTTCTCTAGCTCCTTCAATTTAGAGATAATAATAAATAATAATAAGCTAGAATCTATGTAGCACTTCATAGTTTGCAAAGCAGTTTACAAATATTATCATGTTACCTTCATGATAACCTTGTAAGGTAAATGCTAATATTATCCTCATTTTATCAATGAGGAAACTGTGGCTGAGAGGTTAAGAGTGGCCTGTCAAGGGCCATGCAGCTAACAAATGTCTGAGTCAAAATTTGAACTTAGCTTTTCCTGATTCCAAGTCTAGCACTCTATCCACTATAGCACCTAGCTAATGATGAAAAAATTCAGGCAGTTTCAGGGACGTTAATGATTTCCCTAGGTCACACAGATAGGAACCATCTGAGCAGGAATTTGAACCTTCAGAACCAAATATACTGGACCATCTCTTGAAGGGTGAGCTGAAAGATTAGACATGGGTAGCCTATGAAGATTATCCAAAGTAGATGACCTAGTGGAAAGAGGACTGGATCAGAAGATGGGAAGTAAATATGGCATAGCAGAAGAGCAGTGGACATGGAACAATGCCATTGGAATCATGTCATTCAAGTCTGAATACTGGCATTGCCATTTATTATCTGTGTGACTTTGGGCAAATAGTTCAATCCCTCTGGCCTCAAGTTCAATCACCTATAAAGTGAGGGGGTTGGACTGAATAACCTCTAGATCTATTCTAAAACCTGGGCTCAAGTCCTTTTTCTGATGAATACTAATGTATTTTCGTGATGAGTTTCTATTGCTTAACCAATATAAGATTATGTGCTGCTGCACCTAAATAATGGTAAGAGTTTTCCACACAGGGAAATCATTATCTAACAAAAACAAACACAAGAAAAAAAAAGAAAGAAAAGATAAGAAAAAAAGGTGTGATCCAATTTTCCTTGGTGCCCAGTTTTAAAGGGCTGTGGTGGTAAGGGATCAGGTAATAGAGAAAACTTTTTTAGATGATTTGAGTTTCAGATGGTAAAAAAGAAATGCTTCTGAGTATCATCTATAATATTTACAATTTAATGTTTTAGAAGTGGTCATTGTTTGTTATTTAGATTTACTTTATTAGAAACTACTTTAAATTGGCTGTATTTTTATGAGGCAAAACAGAACTCTATTAAATGGCATTATCTTTTGTAGACTAACGTTGAACTATTTTATTATGCTAACATTTAATATGTGTAGCATGTTTTAAATATGTATAACTCGATTATTAATTTATTTCTTATGAAAATTACTATCTTCAGGTATTCTTTGTATTTCTCTTGCTTGGTTCCCCTAGAGTTTTGAAGGCAATGGCTACTTAAAGGGAAGTAATACTAATAATTTGATAAAGGTATTTCCATTTTTTGCATTAAAAGAGTTTTCCTGAAATGGACTTTATTGTACTCCACAAGTTTATATCATTTGGGGGGGAGGAAAGAATAGTGTGTACAACAACAGCAGTAATAATAATAAAACCTTCAAAACAACCTTTTGATGAAGATCATATTCTTCCTCTGAGCCTATTCAGAGTAAAATTTTAATGACTCATTAGCTAAGCTCATTTTGAATTTTTAAAAAATCATTAGAATATGATCCCATTATTTTGTGCTTGCATTATGCAGTTATATTGTGCCATTTATCACAGCAGATATGTTCCTATGCTGTGCACAAAAAATAATATTGTGTATCTTAAAAAAGCTTTCATATCCTAATTATATAAGCTCAAGGTTTCTGAAAATTGTTTTCCTTTGAAGTTAAAAGCAATGCTAGCCTCACAATAATTCTAGCCTATGGGCTCAAACTGTGTGTCAACCTTCTATATGCCATAGCTTCATAATGATAAGGAATCACCTTATTTGGCTGGGGTCCAAGCAATACCTGCTTTATTGTAAATTCTATTAAACAGCAATTAATAGTGACCAAAAAGAGTAATGCAAATTTAGGATGGATTTATATATGCACCTTGATACACATTCAGTCAGCATGCTAGTCACGTATATGGAATCTTTGTGTATACCTGCTACTGGCATATGGGAAAAAGAGACTCTCCTCTATTCCACCCCCTTCCCAACTTCAGAGCACAAGTAGATATACTCTAATTGCCTCCAGTTTGACTCAGTGACTCAGGGGTTTTCACTGTGTGGTGATTGAAAGGTTTAGAGTCAGCTAGGTAGTGTATTGGATAGAATGCTGGGCTCAGAATCAAGAACACTTGATTTCAGGTCCTTCCTCAGACATTTACTGGTTATCCAGCCTTGGTCAAGTCATTTAACTTCTGTCTGCCTCAGTTTCCTCAACTTTAAAATAAGCATCATAATAACACCTACCTCCCAAGGTTGTTGTGAAGATTAAATGAGATAGTAAGTTTCCACAGTGCCTGGCATATAGTAGGAACTCAGTAAATGTCTGCTCTCTTTCTGTTGGATATGGTGCCTGACTTCCACGGATATACGAAAGATGAACATTTCTGTTCTTCAGGCCTTCTCTGCCTACTGACTTTGAAGTGCAAAGTTGCATCTTTAGATAACTGTCCATGGGAACACAAGTCACTATGCTTAGGAATCCTCATGGCTTCGTAAGGAAGACTGAGCATGGGATGGAGCTGCCTCTCATTTATGGCTCCTTTCTTTTGGTGCAGGCCAATGTAAGTTCTTGAAAGGCAACTGGTTTCTTGCCTTTCCCAGTGGCTACCAGAGTAAATGTACCAGCAATAAAAACAGAACCTGTGTGTATATGAATGAGAGAAAGAGAGGGGGAGAGAGAGAGAAAGAGAGAGAGAGAGAGAGAGAGAGAGAGAGAGAGAGAGAGAGAGAGAGAGAACAGAGAGAGCAGAGAGAACAGGAAGAATCAAAAAGAAAGTCTACTTAGCGTTAGCCAAATAGTGTTCAGTTAGTTAGTTAAAATGACAAATGACTAATTAGTAGCAGTTGCAAGAAAGTTGTAAGCAAATGTTTCAGTGAGGCTTGAACACTAGATTCTTAACTGATTATGTTGGGCTATTCTTTTTTAATAAATTTATGATTTTTTTTTACTGCTTAACATTCCTCTTTTTGTGTGAGAATGAAAGTACCTTTCCACATCTGATTCATGTTTATATTCTGCTAGCCTTTTTTTTTCCCTACATTTTTTCTTTAGCAAGGCAGGACCTCTAAAATGCATCCCAAAATATAATTGTCTACAGAATAGCTAGGGTTCAGAAATGAGCCAATGACAGTGAGAATCCTGTTTCTATTGAGAGTTCATGTTCCCTGAATTGAACCTAGGTAAACAAGTAAAGGACAGGAATAAATACAGGTTGTTCACCTGGGAAGTTTTACCTGAGTGGTGCCTGCTTAGCTACAATGCTTATTGTAGAAAAACATAATCATTAGGAAGAAATGAAGAACAGCTTCACTTTATTCGAGTGGACAGATGGCATTTAGAGCACTGTATCCAGTTCTAGATGTTAAAATTTAAAATCGTAAGCTTATAAGTCTAGAGCTAGAAGGGACCTCAGAATTTACTTAGTCACCCCATCATTTTACAGATGTGAAAACTGAACTCCAATGAGAGGTTACATTCTTGGTACAAAGCCATCCATGAAGTTAAGTGACAGGGACAGGATTCCAATTTAGAGACTAAAACTTTTAGTTCAGTGTTTTGGGACCTTGACAATCTGGAATATATCTAGATTAAGATCAATAAGTTCAGGAAGTAAAGGAAATAGAGATGCCATATAACAAATTGTTGAATAAAATGGGGACGTTTAGCATTTATTTTTTTAAAAATATTCAAAAATACAACTATAAGACTAAGTTCTGGAATCAATCTTGTTATAAGGGATATCTATATCTATAGCTATATATGTATATACATACATATATGTATGTACACAATACATATACACAATATCTTTCCTTGAGGAATTTATAGAATAGAAGACAAAATAAGATAGGCATACTAAAATGGAAATAATAACAGAAAGAAATATGTAGTCAAATACTTGTCATATAGCAAAAGCCACAAACAGTATTTTAAAAGAAAACTAGGTAATGTCACTATCATCACGCTTTAGGGTAGGAAGGAAGTTTTCCTGGAAGAGGCAAATCTTTACTTTGCATTTTGAAGAATCTGTAGGATTTCAATGAATGGAGAAGAGGGGGAAAAATTTTAGGAGAAACCAACTTGAATAAATTCACAAGCTTGAGAATAAATATGGCAGTAGTAGTAGTAGTAGTAGTAGTAGCAGTAGTAGTAGTAGTAGTAGTAGTAGTAGCAGTAGCAGTAGTAGTAGTAGTAGTAGTAGTTGTTGTTGTTGTTGTAATGCTAGTTCTTAACATCTCTTCCTTAGTTATTTGTTAGAAACTAAAATGGTAATTTAGTAATTCATCCTGTGGCAACTTAAGAAAGTGAATACATTTCTGTTCTGTTAAGTCTGTTTTATTAAAGCAAACAGGTTAAGTAAATATTCAGAAATATCTTGGTGAAATTAAACTTAATAGTTCAGGTATTTCAAATCCCATTTTGATGACTGATTTTTCTAGCTCTGTTCTGCACAACATCTGCATTCATCATACTCCTTGACTCTTTCATTTATTTTTATGAACAGATAATAGGTTTCAACATGCTACAAGGAACACTGTTAGAGGAGGTACGCACATTGATGAGAACACAGATATACTAAATTAAAAATAAAACACTATAGACCTGGCTAACTTGTGACACATAAGTGGTTTGGTCTCCTATTCGTAATCCACCTATTCATTTAAATCCTTCAGATAACACATTTGCAAAAGTTAGGGGGAGGGATGGGAGAGCCCTTTAGATATAATTTGAGCATGCTGAATTTTTTCATTATAAAAATACATCATCTTGGATTGATGAATGTAAATATAAGTTGGGACTTTTCCCTTTCTTTTTCCTAATGCTTTAATGGTTTGTCTTTTAGTTATTTTGTGCAAGAAGTAACTTCTCAAATTGAGGCATAAAAGGAAAAGGGTGTACTTGTGTATTCAAATGTCTGCTTTTTTGCTATATTTTAGCATAGAGTTATTGAACAGGATTGAAATGACCGGCCAGTCAGAACTGCAAATAATTCTATCTAAGCTATGTATAGACTAGTGAGTGAAACTAGATTTAATAGAAAAATGTCAATTTCTTTTGGTTCTTTACCTTATTGTGATATCACTGAACCATTTAAAAAAAGACATCTGTGACAATAGAGAATTCAAGTTTATATTTAACATAAATCATATTTACAATGTTAGCCTTTTTTTGTCTTTAATACGTCAATTCAATTAAAACTCAATTTTCCTCCACATGGGGGTGAGGGGGAGAGTTGGAAAGGATGCTTCTACTTCACATAGAACAGCAGCAGGAAATCACTTATCCCTGGAGACAATGGTATATTCATTCCTTCAAGGGAGGATATTGGTAAGTAGCCTGTATGAAAGTTCTGGACGTGTGGTGTGAGGTTGGATATTCTATCATGACAGATTCTTTTCTCAAACACACATTCATTTTCACTCATGACATTTGAGGAGTTCCCTTTAAAATTATTTCAAATTTTCAAAGTGTCTTCTAGCATACTAACCTTTTCTGTTGGTTAAGATCCCCACTGTAGGAAATGCCGTCATGTCACACTTGCTATCTGCTTTTTCTCTGGTGCTGAAAGCAGGCTGGGTAGATTTTTTTTTTTTTTTAGTCTACTGACCTCATTGATTTTAGTCATGGAAGATTTGTGCAGGGTAGAGAGGGAGGGAGGGAGTTTGGGAGACAGAGAATGCTTTAAATCCTTGACAGATTATGTAGTAGGTTCTGCTATGGGTAGGAATTCATTGTGAATTTTGCAATCTTTTACTTACTCTAAATTAATTACCCACTTCTACAGAGAAGGAGGTGAATATTTGGATAAGTCCTATGACAGTTATGCTATATAATCTGTCAATGACAGCATTTATGATTGTTATCCAGTCTGTTCTTGACTTCCAATTTCATTACATTGCAGGGAAGAGGGATCATTCTCTTCCCAGTGTGATGGGAAAGTCCATTAGTGGAAATGAAGTCAAACATAAATAAATTATGTATTATAAAGACAAAAAGAGAAATCATCCTTGACTGAGCAGCTCCATTTTAACTGGTGGAAGAATTGGGGAGACAGAAACTGCCTATTTGTTTAAAAGAGCTCATTTTTTGCATAATATTTCTTTAAAAGCAACCTCAATTAATGTAATATGCAACATTTCTCAGGTAGAAGAGCTCTCCTACAATGTAACAATAAATGAATTCTCTTTAACAGTTTGGCTTCTTGTAAATTCCTGTTTTTCTCATGTGTAACAGTTCTAAACAAATAAATGAAATACCAGAGGATTACTCAACTAATTTTTTGGTACAGGCTTGAATTTATGGTTGTTGGAGGGTGCTGGAGTCTGGGTGCTGATTTAGCAAAATAATATTGTACTAAGATAATCTGATTGGCCACTGCTTACATCATTGCTAAAGTATATGTTCTGGTAGAACAAAGGCAACCTTGTGTTTGTAATGAATAAGGAGCTGAATTTGTAGTCAAGAACATATGAGTTCAAATTTGGTCTCCATCACTTTCCAGTTGTGTGATCTTGGTGGAGTCATAACTGTTTTGAGCCTTGGACAGCTCCTTAGGACTAAGTCATAAGCAGGTTGGAGCTGTGTCGTGGAGAATATTTCTGACTAATGAAATTATGGGTCCTTAACATTTATTATATACACATACACACACACACACACACACACACACACACATATATGGGGGGGAGAGAGCTCATTTTTAGTGATATTTACATTATTCTCTGAAATACAAATAAATTAATCCCACTGTGTAGCAAATGAACCATCTTATCTTCTTCTTCACCAACATTAGAATTTTTTTTTACTTTAACTGCTGCTATGTTGTCTTTTTCCTCCTCCTCCCTCCCTCTCTCTCTCTCTCTCTCTCTCTCTCTCTCTTTCTCTCTCTCTCTCTCTCTCTCTGGTATCATGAAAATGAATGACTAGGAATTATTTGATATTTGTATGATTAATGACATTGTTTTTCTTTCTCTTTTTTTCCTATAATATTAATTCATTTTACAATACATTTTATCCTATGGTAGTATGGAGGAGATTGCATGAAGGGCAAAATGCTAATGACATATTGAACTTGATTTATTTCTAAATATTGTAAACCTTGGGATAAGATTGCCTGGTAGAAGTAATGTGTTTTTGCAATTGATCTAAGTAATACATCAAATGACTTCAGCCCCAATACTACTATTCCTCCAAAATCAAAGTGTAAAAAGGAAGCTAATTCTGATAAAGCAGTTATCAAATGAGTCAAATCTTGCTTTGTACCATTAACACATAGGGAAATGTGGCTTAAATCAGACTGGCCCTCAGTAGAATCTCAGAATCGAGATCAGAACAAGCCTCCTAAAGCAACTTCCTAAACGTTTAGAAACTAGTCTCCTAAAAGCTGCTTCTCTGCTAAATAATCTTACACTCTAGCAGCTGATAATTATGGGTGACCAAAGAAGATAGTATCATAATACTACATTATGAAAACAGAAACCATCTTACTTAAGTCAATTAGCAGATGTCTGTCATATACTCTTTTAAAAAAATATTATTTTGTTTTTCTCCAATTACATGTCGGTCATATACTTTCACAAAGAATAAACATTTTAATTTTGTTCAGATGGGATCATGCAACAAAGAATTAATTTCATCATCAATTTCACAGAACATCAGAGACTTTTAGTTAGTAGGAATCTCAGCAGCCTTCTATTCTAACTCATCCTTTAAAAACACCCACTAAAACATAATCTGACAAATAGTCATCTAGCTTCTACTTGAAGACCTCTAGTAGGGAGAATCCACTACTTCCCAAGGCAATCCGCTGATTTTTTTTGACAGCTCTAATTGTTTTGTTTGTTTATGTATTATTATGTTGTATTGTGTTATGTTTGTTTTTTAGTCATCTAGGCTGAATTTGACATTTCATTACTTCCATCCATTGATTCCCTAACCCCTGGGGTGAAACACACCTTGTTTAATCACAATAACAATATTCAGTGTCATATTAGAGACAAGACAATTTGTTAATAAAGAAATGATCCATTTATCTCCTAGAGGACACTATCAGATTAGCTCTTAAATTAATCACCTCTCCTTGCATTTCAGATTCAACCCAGTCTGCTGCTCTGAATAGTAAAAATTAAGATTGTTTTCTTTCTCTCTCTCTCTCTCTCTCTCTCTCTCTCTCTCTCTCTCTCTCTCTCTCTCTCTCTCTCTCTCTCTCTTTCTCTCTCTTTTTCTCTCTCCCTCTCTCTTTCTCTCTCTGTCCTTCTGTGCATATGTTTATCTATCTGTCTGTGTCTCTATTTCTCTTTCTTTCTCTATTTCTCCCTCTTTCTCTTTCTCTGTCTCTGTGTCTGTCACTAAGATATCCAGATATTTAAGAAGGAATGCTGGGCAAATTACATTTCTGTATTCTACACTTCGGTTCCAAACATTTTGTTGTTGTTTTTCCTCAAATCACTTTAAAAAAACAACAGAAAAGCTGTTGTGAATCCTCAGAGAAATTTAATATGCTACTCAAAATATTCTGTATAATTGTTTATGGCTAAAGACACCATTAAAAAGATTTGCAAATGAAACTCTGTATGGGAACCACTGCTCTGATTCAACCAGTTCAGGGAAAATTTGCCAATAATGCCCCTCCTTTTTTAAAATAGTCATTAAGAGGAAATAGCTAAGGAGGCAACTTTCTGATTCAAGAACCAACCAAACAGGGATTTTTGTTAATCTATTTATGTTTGCCATTCACAGAATACTTACATCCATAGCTTTTTTGTTTTGTTTTGGTTTGCTTTTTGGTTTTAATTGTCAGTTAAGGTTGATATCCATTCTAGGACCATGGCCTTGTCATGTGGAGGGCCTTGTGTAGCTCAATGAAACCATGAGCCATGCTGTGCAGGGTTACCCAAGATTAACAGATCATGGGGGAAAGTTATGGCAAAAGGTGACCCACTGGAGAAGGAAATACATACCACTCCAGTATATTTGCCAAGAAAACCCTGTGGATAGGGCCTGGTGCGCTATGGTCCATGGGGTCATGAAGAGTGAGACATGACTGAACGACAGAAGAACAACAAGGTTGATATACAGATTAATTTTGCTGAATTACTTTTTACTCCTTGCTTTATAAGGGATGTCTCTCTAGCTAGGAGAAGAGGGAAATATATATATTGGGAAATTGAAGTAATACAAAAATAAAAGATATCAATTTTAAAAATAGTATATTCTTTTCCATTACCCTAACTTGTACAATTCATTGTTTTTGCTAGATCTCTGGGTGTGATTTCGCTTTTTCTTGAGGTATTTTTTTTTCTCATCAGAAAATATCCTTTGGATTGCCTGTTTTATTTAAATGTGATTCTGACTTTTTTTTAAATTTAAACTAGTCTAAATTCTAAAGTGAGACTCAAACTGATGACTTTAGACACTTGCTTACTGGTGGTTACTAAGAGCTGAGATTCCCAGTTAAGAATTTTACCACTAAGTTTCTTGTACATGTAAGTTTATTATTTATATGATTTTTGTGGAGGGAAAATACCTTGTTTCAGAGTGAGGTATCTATCCTCTTCTGCCCCCTCTCCATCCTGGATAATTCAAGGGAAATAATGATCAAAGCACTACTAGGCATATGAAAAAATATAAGTTAACCTATATGATGCACAATATATATGATGTATACATTAATATGGTATATGTATATGTGTATTTATGTATGTATGCATTCATGTATATATAAGAGAGACGCAAAGGACTTTAGAGGCCATATAGTACAACCTCCTCACATTGCAGAGAGGAAAAAGGTTAAGTGATTTTCCCAATGTCCTGCAAATAGTAATCATTATTAGTAGAATTTGAACCCAGATCTTCTGTCTCCTCTAAGTTCAGAGAGAATACTCTTTCTAGCAAATTGAATTAATGAATACTTAGACAGTTAGGAGCAGAACCAAGAAAGAACAGTGTCATGAAAACCTAGATATCAGAGAACATCTAGTAAGAGACAATTGTCAACAGTCAAATGCTACAGAGACAAAGGACAATAATTGAGAAAATGCCTTTGGATTTAGCAATTTAAAACTCAAAGATTGGGGCAGCTAGGTGGCACAGTGAATAGAGCTCTGGCCTTGGAGTCAGGAGGACTTGAGTTCAAATCCAGCCTCAGATACTTAACGCTTAACTAGCTATGTGACCCTGTGCAAGTCACTTAACCCTGATCGCCTCACCGAAAAAACAAAACAAAACAAAAAAAACAAAAAAAAAACAAAGATAACTTTGAGGAGAGTAGATTTACTTTAGTGACAAATAATTCTGATTGCATCGGATTAAAAATTGAGTTAGAGGATAGAGGAGAGGAATTAAAGGTTCAAAATATAAACAGGAGTTCTTATTTCATGAATACGTCTATGACAGAAAGGAGAGATATGGAAAGATAGCTTGATGAAAATAGCTTATTGGAGGGAATTTGGAATACAGGCTCATTGATGCACTATTGGCAGAGATGTGAAGTGGTCTAACTATTCTGGGTATCTGTTGGAATTGTGCAAGAAAAGTCGTGACAGTGTCCATATCCACTTTTGACCTGTAATATATCCCTAGACATATGCCTCATTGAAGATCAATAAAGAAATATAGGTCCAATATATATGTATATATGAATATTAATATTCATAGCACAACTCTATAGTAGTAATTACAGCTTGCCCCCTTCCTACCTTTCCTGTCTTCTTATACCTGCACTTTTCCTATGCACTGTATCATTGATCTATAGTGATCTACTTGCCATTTCTCATACATGATGCTCCATCTCCCATCTTCATGACTTTTTAATGACTGCCCCCATGCCTGGAATACTCACTTCCCTCACTTCTACTTTTTAGTTTTCATTTGAGGTAGAGTCAAGATGGCAGAATGAGAGCTAGCAATTTTGTCTTAGCTCCTCTATATCCTCCTCCATAATGATGTAGAACAATACTGAACTGAAAAGTCAGGGAAAAGTCACAGTGAGTCATTTTTTTACAACCCAGGTCAACTTAATAATGTAGAGAGGTCTGTGGACACTGGGGCAGGAAATAACCAAGAGCTCAGCACAGTGAAGCAGTAGAATGGCAGCAAGTGGAAGTTGCAGAGCTGTGGGAGACCAGCACCCAGGGACAGTAAAGGTACCAAACATCTAGGCAGAAAGAGATCCCTGTACTATAATAGAGATCAGGGATAAGTGACATTTGGTAGTTATGTTGCTATTACACAATTCTGGTTCCAGTTTCTAGGGCACAGAGGATCAGTCATAGACTCAAAGGAGCAGAGGCCCTACCTTTGTGAGAAATAAGTAACAAGTCCAAAAACATAACTTTGTGGCTCTAAGCTCAAGAATAGTTGGTGGTGAGGGATGGGAGGATTCAGTTTTAATCTTTAGTCCCACACGTAAACTGGCAGTGTAATCAACCAGGGGAGGAAACTAAAACCCAAGGCAAACCAGTAGTTAGTTTGTTATGAAACTTCAAAACTTTTTAGTGAGCTAAATGTTCATCTGAGTTCAGCAGTTGTCTATAAAAATTTAACCATACACAAGTGAATTAGAACCAAAACAAATGATGGATTTGCAGAATGAAGAACAGAAGAGCAGTGACCAGACCTGGATCACATAATTTTGGAAGCACTGGAAATTTATAGGCTCTCAGACTGAGAATTGAAAGCAGCCAAAGGACACAAAAGACAGAAACCGGGGTCAGATATCCCCTCCAGAGGTAGAACAGAGTTCAATATTAACATAAATTTGAAAATGAAGAAGTAGGCTAGAAAAATGAGCAAACAAACCATAATAACCATAAAAAACTACTATGGTGACAGAGAAGCTCAACATTGAACCTGAGTTAGTCTTGTCTTTGGGATCCATGTACCAATTGGGAAGTACTCCTACTTCCTACTTTCATAAAGTCCAAACTAGGTTAAGGAAATAGAATCAAAGATTGTTCTCTAAGAGAACAAGCAAAAACATTGGCACATTAATACAAATGGTGAATGATACCATTCAAAAGTTGGAATAGAACTTGATATACTATTTTCCTCAAAGGGGAAAAAAGGATTACAAATAGGTTTTGGGTTTTCTGAGTGTCCTAGGCAGCTGTTGGAAAATGCCTTAAACTTAAATAGCAAAGTGGAATAAATGACTACCTGACATAAACATGGGATTATAAGGGTTGACTTAGTAAATTAAGGTACTGTTATAAAACAAAGAGTTATGGTCCATATTAATAGACGTTGTTCTTCTCCTGCTCCTGTTGACTGCCAAGACCCTCCTTTTATTCTTCTTCTTCTTGTTTCTTCATCTGTCTCTCCATGGAGATGATACTATAGTCATTAGTGAATGTAGCTCACATGGTAGTAGAGAATCAAGTTCTGAAAAGGCAGTCTTCTAACCGGGTGCTTGTGATAGGTTCATGGAGATGCCAGAAACTATATCCATATTGTAGAGTCTCCCGTTGTGTATGAAACAAACGAAAGAATCAAAAAAGAATTGTAAAAGATATCAATTAGAAGTTAAGATTTTATCTGGGACTTGAAGGAAGGCAGGAGTGGTAGATAAGAAAGGAAAGTATTCCAGTCATGGGGCACAGTCAGTGAAAAAAAGGCTACAGTCAAGAGACATCTCATTTCTCACCTGGCTGAACTGCCTTGGGATTTCTGACTGATTTCTCCACCATGCCTCAGGCATTTTTGGGATAACCTCAATATCCTGTAAGATCTCATTAGCCTTGGTATTCCATCTCATCACTACACTCTGCCTGTTTGTGTGTTCTTTACCTCATTAGAATGCAGACACTTTGAGGGAAGGAAATGTGTTTGCTTGCTTTCTCTTCTTTGTGTTCCCAGCTCTTGGTATAGGGCCTGGCAAAGGAAAAAAATACTTCAATATTCTTTGATTAACTCATTTTGGGGACATGTAGACTATAAGGAATGAGAGGGATACCCTAGCAAAAGGTCCTATAGGCAGGTGGAGTTGTAGGCCTGAGGTTCAAGAATAGCCAGGAATAAAGTTCATTAAATTAAAGACAAGGAAGAAGTCACTCATAGAAACCCAGCCATCAGAATGTTTCATCACATACTCAATAGAATTATCTTTAGCTTTGCTTCAATATTTATATTTATTCCTTTCTCTTCTGCAGAGGGCTTTGCAGTTAAGTTTTTGGTTAGCCATGAAAGATAGGCTGAGCTTTTTTATGACCTGTTGATTAGTAACTGATTGGATAATATAATATTGAGCTAGATTGGTTTTCACCCTAACTGAAATTACCAGCTAGGGTGCAGTTATTTTGAATGGCTTTTAAAGATTCTATAAGTTGTTTTGCAAACATCCCAATTCTTACTCTCCTTCTACTACTACCCGATCACCTATACCTCCTTACGAAGTAAAAATTACAAAAGAAGAAGTAACCTGAATTTCCTAATGACCTTGTATGAAATATCATTGTAGGGGGTGAAGGAGAGATAGAGAGATAGATACTCAGATAGACACACAGAGATTCTTATAGGAACAAAGAGAAGACTGACATAAAAAAAATAGGAGGCCCCTGATGAAAAAAAAAACCATGATTGTCAATTAAGTAAAATCGGTAATATAATAATCCATTTCATGGTTATTCATGTTTAATGTCTGCAGGAAAGACACTGTATAAGTCCAACAAATAAATACATAATCTTCTATATCTTGCAGGAAACTTTATTAGAAATTTTAATGTTATGTCCACTTAATAGTTTTGATCCTATTGGAGAAGTATATTTTAGGGGATTAACTGTTTTAAATATGATTTGGTGGGAGAATACTTACTGCTATTATTTATTAGCATTTAATTTGGTTTTGTACTTTCAAATCACTTTGAGTAATTAGCCAATTATTCTTCTGGTTATCTCTTTAGGCTTAGAGGGAAAAAAAATGGTTGTCTACATCATTATTTTACTCTATTCTGCTACACAATTTTTACCTGTGTTCATAAAATTAAGCAGCTTGTCTTAAAATCAGAACAGAGAATTTGAATAATGTCTTCCTGCATCACTGAATACTGCCTGTTGCAGTAAGGAGTGTTTTTTTTTCTCTCTCTCTGAATATCCTGCCCTTTGATTTCATGAGACTTTGCAGCTGTAGTCTAATTATAAGCCTACCATGAGCCCTCTAGTATACAGAATTCTTTTTTTAAAAAAAGCATATTACACATTCTGGAGGAATTTCCCAGTCAAAATCATTAATAAATAATTGATACATTATAAATGCCTAATATTTCCAAGGAGAGATCAAGGAAAAAAAATAAATGGCAGTGCCCTGACAGCTATAAAATGAATTTAGGCTTTCTGTAGAATGTCCCTACAATGTTATTGTAATAGTGCCTATCTTCTTCTCAGAAAGAAAAAAATAAAAAAGCTGGAATGAAGAAAAAATTGGAAAAATCCTCTGGGGAAGGAAGACACTGGTACTGTATGTTCCTGCCTACAGATCCGTGTTATCATGTGGTAATCTTGCCTTAGAATCTTGTAGTTTGCCTTGACCCTGACCCTGACTCTGATATCTCCGTTCCTGGTGTGTTGTTGCTTCAGTTGCTGTTGCTACTGTTTGTCCTTGTTCTCAAAGAGGACCATGACTTCAGGAAGGCGATGCCCCAACATGTAAGTGAATTGGATTTAAGACAGGCAGGGCTTTGCAAAGTTACCAGCCTCACTTTCACCTCCAGAGCCTTCTGGGTCTAGCGGCCAGATATAGATCAGAACAACTGGAGATGGTGCAGGATGCAGTGGGGAACTTTAGCCTTTCTAAAGCGAAGGTCTTTAACAGGTCTCAGTTTGACTGAGGCAAAGCCTATTCACTGATTAATAAGAAATGAGGCAAAGAATAGCTTATCAAATATGATAATAATAAATCTGGGAGGGGAAGATCCTCAGGGTTTCCGGCCAAAACAGAAACAATTGCTATTTATGTTCATTCTGAGCCAATCAGGGTCCAAACAACAAGCAAGTAAGGCTTGGCCTGTGACCTATGATTGACCAATTAATGAGAACTAGTGTGATTTGGAGAACCAGAGTGATTTGGGATTAAGGTTGGTCTTTAAGAGAAAAGTGCAGGAGGCAACTAGGTGGCACGGTAGATAGAGCACCGGCCCTGGGTTCAGGAGGACCTGAGTTCAAATTTGGTCTCAGACACATAGGTGTGCAACTCTGGACAAGTCAGCAAGTCACTTGATCCCAATTACCTCACAAAAAAGAGAAAAGGGGGGGGGAACATTCAGAGATTCAAAATATACATTCCCTTTGGGCAGGACACCTGCAGGTAAGGGTGTACTGCCCTATGTGGACAGAGGGAAAAAAGAGAGACAGAAAGAAAAGAAATGAAGATTAAATGAAGAAAGAAAGAAAGACCTGTTGCCCAATTGGGCAGTTTCAGTTTGGTCCCCAGGGGGCAGCTCCTTTTCTACTCACAGAGGCTGCCATTTGTCCTTCTTTCTCAAAAAGGACCATGACATCAGGAAAGTGATGCCATGACATGCAAGTGAATTGGATGTCTGTGACGGAGGGCTATGCCAAGTCACCAGCTTCACTTTCACCTCCCTCCTGATGTATTTCCCTAAGAGGGGACCTTCCATTATTACCAATCTCCTTGAATGTGTACTATGACAGACCCCAAACTGCTAAGGCTTTCTATTACATCACCTGTATCAGTAGTTTTCCCAGTCACATAAGGCCTAAAACTATCTTCAATTCCTAGAGAGAGCCTGAAAAGTCTCCTCCACACATCTAGCACCTTGCTCAAAGCTGCTTATAGACCCAAGAACCTACTTGTACCCTGCAAGACCAGTGATGACTTTTTTAGAGTCCTTTTCTTCTTCTTTCTTCTCCTTGGTACCAGGCTTACTTAAAAGAGTATCCTTTATTGCTTTTGCTGCACTAAAAGATAACTTGAAAATCCTGTGGATGCATTGTTCTCTCACCTCCCAAAAGCATTAAGAGACTCACAGCCCTCCTTCCCCATCAAGCCCATCTTGTCCTGCCTGTGGAATTCCTTGATGTGTTCCACTTTCATTGTCCTGGAGACAAAAGACACAGGCCTCCTGAGAATGATGGAAGCCTGTTGGCAGCAGAAACAGGGGCTTCTTAGCCTCTCTAAATGCTAAGATCTTGCTTATCATGCTTGCCTGGAAATTTTTGGAATTGTTCAAAGTTTCTTCCATTATTCAGCTCTACTCTCCCACACCCCCCCCCCTTAAAGCGGACAGATTCTCCATGGCACCTCCTTGCCCATTCCAAAGGTTATCAAGTACCTGCAGTATCCTTTCTCATCCCCTGGACAGCCAGGAATATCTGACTCCATTCTCCTAAACCTAAATGTAGCTTTCAGTCTAGACCACTGAACTAACAGTAATAACTATAACTTGAATCTAGGTCAGATTTGCTAGATCTGCTACTTCTATGACTCCTATCCCTGAATAGAAACATAGCTAATAAATCAAAACATAATTATAATGTGATAAAAATTCTGTAGCATCAAAGCCCTAAGGCATGAAAGTCCTTTAGAGTGAAAATCGAATCATCCATAAACAGAATAGAAACACCAAAGAATAAACAATATTTGATAACAATTATATGAAAACATTTAAAGGAAAATTCTAATTTAGTTAAATAAAAACAAGAGATAAAGGAAGAATTAGAGAATTTGGAAAATAACATCCAAGGACTAAAAACACCAGTGGAACCTACAGAAAACAAAATAAATGAAGTTCTATAAAGATCAGTGGATAACAAATACAAATTGAACATAGAATATAACACAAAATAAAAGAAACAATAATTAATTGATATACAGGACAATGAGCTACCTGACCATCAAGTTTATTTTTCTTGCTCACCATCCCTATCATGAGCCCTAATTGTAAATGTCCCTCAAAATTCTGTCCTAGGCACTTTTCTCTAACCCTATGAGCTTCTGTTACATTTGAAAATTAAGATAAACTGAGAGAGAATGGTCTAACCATGATCAATCTGTTAGGCTAGCAGTAACCAACAAACTGAGAAAATGGCCTCTCACGATGACTGAAGACCCCAAGGTAGGACTGGCCAGACTTAATATAGTTTTGGGAGTACAGATTTAGGGGAAGAAGATAATACAGCGATTTACAGGGTAGACGGCATCAGGTGGGTAGGTACAACATGATTGGCAATACTGAGAAAGGTGGGCTGGTGTTCAAGCAAGGTAAGGCTAATTATGGCCCTCTCTAACATTTTAAGGAATGTTAATTGCTTTATTGGGCCCATCTGTGTCATGTAATCTTTGCTAAAGGATTGCACCTAATAGATTTTCTGTCTCCTTGGAAGAGATTAAAAACTCCTTTAACTACATAAAATAGGAAAGGAAATGCCATATATTTTGGGGATGGCAATTTTGTAGGGCTAAACAAATAGACATCCATGAAGTATCCTAGGAGATATCAGCAAGAGAAAGAACAACCATTCTTTAAACTAAATTAACTTTGAGCTAGCTCAGCAGATTTCCGAAGTTCAACTTAAGCCAGGTGGATACAGACCCAATTATAAAATCAATACAGCATAAAGTCAGTTTTATTGATATAGTAGAAATCAATACAAAATAAATCAGAGGTAATATTGTTTTGCATGCTCCCATGGGCTTATCTCTACATCTTCATGTGTGTATATAAATATATATATATATATACACACATATATATATATACATATATATATGTATATGTGTATATACATATATTTATACATATATATACATATACAAATGTGTACATATATGTATATAAATGCATATTATATAGACATAATATATGTATATAACATATATGTATATTGTTATTATATGTGTATATATTATGACATATACAGTGTTTGGGAGGCTCTGAAGGAAAGTACAGGAGAAAAGAGGTATTACACTGACTACCGAACTGAAGGTCTATAGAGCCATTGTGCTAACCTCATTGTTGTATGCCTGTGAAACCTTTATAGTATACCATGCCATGAAACTGAATTACTTCCATTTGAATTGTTTTAGGAAGACTTTGAAGATCAGCTGGCAGGAAAAGATACGAGAGACTGAGGTCCTTTCTCAAACTAAACTTCCAAGTATTCAAACTCTGCTTCAGAGAGTGCAACTGTAATGGGCTGGCCACATTGTTTGAATGCAAAATGTAAGCTTGCCAAAAAAAAGTATTTTATAGAGAACTCACACAGGGCAAGAGTTCACAAGGTGGTCAGAAGAAGAGATACAAGGACACTCTCAAGGTCTCTCTTAAGAACTTAGGAATTGATTGTGTGACATAGGAAACACTGGCATAGGACTGCTCAACACTTCAGAGAAGGTGCTGTGCTCTATGAGCAAAGCAGAATTGAAATAGCTCAAGAGAAACACAAGATGTGCAAACTTAGAGAATTCACCCCAAATGTTCACTAAGAATATTTGTGCCTGACCTGCGGTCAAACATTCCAAGCTCATGTTGGTCTAATAGCCACAGTTGTATATGCTAAAACTTGACTCCAGCCTAGTGAAGTCATTTTGGTCCTCTTCAAAAATGAAGGACAGCTATACACACACACACACCACACATATATGTATATGTGGCATATATTATGTGTGTGTATAAAAACTGAGGAAATACATATACATATGTGTGTATACACACACACACACACACACACATATATACATATATATATGTATATATATATATATACATATATATACACACACAGATATATGTATATGCATTTCCCCAGTTTTCCCCCTGTGATTCAGTCCCACATCACCAGTTGCCTATTAGGTATTTCAAATGGGATGCCTCAAAGACATCCTAAATTCAATGTGCTCCAAACTGAACTTTTTACATTTCGCCCTAATCTTTCCCACTTCCAAATATGTTTATTTCTTTCAAAGGTAAAACCAGCATTCTTCTAGTCTCTCAAATTCAGAACCTCAGCCTTGTCCTAGAGTTATCATTCTCTCTTGCCGCACATATCCAATTATTTGTCATATCTTATTATTTCTACTTTCACAACGTCTCTCACCTTGGACACCTCTTCTCAGCCCATAGAGCCATCACCTTAGTTCAGGCCTTCAACATCTCTCCTTTATATAATTTCAATAGTTTATTTTCTGTTCTTTCTTTCTCAAGTCTCTCCTCACTTCAGTCGTTTATACGCATGACTTTCAATGTAATTTTCCTTAAGCAATGATCTGACCATGTGACTCTCCTATCAACCTAGTCCACTGGATTCCCATTGCTCTTAGAATGACATACAAATTCCTTTGTTAATTTTTAAAAGGCCTGTACAATATGGCCCCATCCTATTTTTCCAACTTCATTGCACATCACTTTCCTTATTACACTCTGCAATCTAGACACACTGACTTTCTTATTTTTCCTTATGCACAGATTTACATCTCTTCTGTCTGTGCCTTTGTACTGGTTGTCCCCCATTCCTAAAATTTATTCCCTCCTTACCTCTGCCTCAGAAATTCCTTTTCTTCCTTTAAGACACAGTTCAGAGATATTATTTTTCTATGTAGCCTTTTTAAAGGGCATCTGGTGGCACAGTGGAGAGAGTACCCATGCCTGGAGTTAGGAAGACCTGAGTTCAAATTGGACCTTCGACACTTACTAGCTGTGTGACCTTGGGCAAGTCATTTAACCCTGTTTGCCTCAATTTCTTCATCTGTAAAATGAGCCAGGGAAGAACTTGTCTGACCACTTCAATATCTTTGCCAAGACAACCCCAAATGGTGGCACAAAGAGTCAGATGTGATTGAAACAACTGAACTGAATAAAAGCCTTGCAAATGCTTTCTCCTAATTATCTTATATTTAAATATATCTGTACATATTACTTTATATTATGTTATATATAATAAGTATGCATACAGTTTATATATATAGAACTTATATGATTATGTAACATAAATATAATTATATATATAATATACATATTATATAATGTGTGGTTTGTTTATAAAAAATTGAAACTCTAATAGGAGAAACAATTACACATGTATATTGAAAAATGCACATCTAGACATAGGTATGTCCACACATATACATATATATGTATGTATATGCATGTATGTGTATACACACATACATATACTTGTTTCTCCCATTAGAATGTAACTTCCCTCCATTGTTGGTACTTATATCCCATCATCTAGTGTAATGATAGTTACGGCTTGGTCATCTTATCAGTGGTCTATCCCAATACTCCCGAAGAATGACAGCACTTATGGAGTGGGATATAGTCAACATGTATACTATATAGGACTTGAGGCCTCACACCTCTAATATAGGGATGTGTAAAACCCCCACAGCTCTCTGAATTTGGCTCACTCTTCCAACTTTCAGCTTTCACAGTAGCAGGTCTAAGTTACACATTTTATAGCCATAGAGACAAAAGCATACAGAGGTTAAGTGACTAGCCCAGGGTAAATGTTAAATGTCTTAGGTTGGATTTGAACTCAGATCTTCCTAATTCCAGACCCCAACCTCTAGCCACTGCTCTAACTTTGTAACCAATATACATAATCTAGCAAAATAATTTCTCACGTTGGACATGTCCAGAAAGGTGCATCTTATTAACTTTCAAGGACTCAAGTGTACTGGATATTTTTGGTGAACATATATCACCCTTTCAAGTTTAGAGGAGATATGGGACCATTTTTGATTAAGGGGTATTGTCAGAATTGATGTGTGTGTCCATGCACACATACCCTAATTATGAGTTTTTCTTCACTAAGGAATGAATTTGGTAGGTAAACCTACTAAGTATCATTTCCTTACATACAAACCGTAACGTAACAAGAGTATAAATCAATTGATGAATGTGCTCATTATTTTTTAAAAGGAACAACAATAACAAACCAACCACTATTCACTTTCTTTTGGTTCCAGTGTGTGGGCTGACATAAAGCTTAACTATTATGAAGCATTGTGTCAAAGATTTTTTTAATGGATAATAAAAATTATTATACTGTGTCAAAATCACTAAATAATTTGATTATCATTAGATAGATAGCCTTTGGTTGATCATTTTTGTTTTGTCTGTTTTTTGCGAGGTGATCGGGGTTAAGTGACTTGCCCAGGGTCATAGAGCTAGTAAGTGTTATGTGTCTGAGGTTGGATTTGAACTCAGATCCTTCTGATTCCAAGGCCAGAGCTCTATTCACTGCACCATCTAGGTGCACCTTTTGGTTGATCATTTTACTAGGGATACATGAACAAGGGGGTTCACCGAACATTTAGTTAGCTGAATGAGATTTTTTGTTAACGCTTGAAGTTATTTGACATATTTTCTCCATTTTTTTTTCATTTTTAAACATACTAGACCATTCCCGTTTCAGCTCTGACAAAGAAAAACATTGAAATTTTCTGTAAAATGTAAAAGGAAATACAGACTAACAATATCCTAATAATTTGTAAGACTACAGGTTTTCCAGGATAATGTTGATTCTAAGGATTTTTTTTTAAAGTTTTCAAAAATAACTAAATATTTCAAGTAAGGAATTTAGATCATCAAAAATTCCATGAACAAAAACTATAGGATTTAATAACTGTACTTATAAAGTACTTAGAAACAAATACCTTGAAATAATCATATGAAAACAATTGTGGTATAATTTTCTTACACTCATAATTAAAAATTGTAGAAGATCTACTATCTATAGCATGCTATGTTAGGTACTGAGGTATGTCGAGTCAAGATATATACACACATGTATGTATGTATGTATGTATGTATGTGTTCGTGTATGTATATACATATGTACACACACATGTATGTATGTATGTGTTCGTGTATGTGTGTATATATGTATACATATATTCTGTGTGTATTTCCTGTATATGTGTATATATGTATATTTATGCATACATATACATATATCCTACACACACGGAAAAGTATCTTATCTTTAAAATAGCAGTCTCAAAGATTATAAGATCATAGACTTAGAATAGAAAAGGGTCATAAAATCCCTCTAGTCCAATATTTTCATTTTACAGATCATGAAACTTAAGTCTAGAGAAATTAAGTTACATATTAGGTAGCAGAGTAGGGACCTGAATTGAAACTTTTTGTCCATTCTATCATTCTGCCTCTCACCTCTCACCTCGGTTGCAAGGGTTAAACATATGGAAGGCTACTGATTCTGAGGGATTAGGTCTTATAAGTGGCCACTTTTCTTTGGTGGCTGTTTTGATCTTTTTTTTTTTCTTCCTTCCCCCCCCAAAAAAAAAAATCCCAGTAAACTAAGAGAAAAAGTACTTTGAGAGGGGGCAGCTAGGTTGCTCAGTGAATAGACACCAGCCCCAGAGTCAGGAGGACCTAAGTTCAAATCCAGCCTCAGACACTTACTAGCTAGCTGTGTGACCCTGAGCAAGTCACTTAATCCCCATTGACTCAAAAAGAAAAAAAAAAAGCACTTTGAGGCAAGTCCTCTTGGAAATTTGTAACAACTTAACTTCTCATCATCCTTTCAATATAAGTTGGTGTCTCAGAGAACCACAAATTATAAATGATGATAACAACGATGATGACAATAGCGATAAAACTAACATTTGTAAATGTAGTGCTTTAAGGTTTGAGAAATGCTTTATGTATCTTATCTGATTCTATCTTCCCAACAACTCCTTGAGAGAGATGCTTTTATCCCCACTTTACAGATGAAGAACTGAAGCCGAAAAAAAAGCCTTGCCCAGTACTATCCCATGTGACTCAAATAGCTAGTAAGTGTCTGAGGCAGGATTGTAACTCACATCTTCCAGACTCCAAGTCCAACCCTATCCACTGTACCACCTGACTTCCAAACACAAAAAGAATGCAAGGTAGTTTATGGTTACTATGACCATATCAAATAATTTTATGGGAGAATCTTTCTATATTTCACTTAAACTTGAACTATGCCATATCTCAGACAGATTATATTATCAACAGTCTTTTAGTATTAAAATCCACTTTTAAAAATTCTGTGGTTAAATTATACTACTGCTGCCATAGAATTCCCATTTTTCCAGATGTAGCATCTGAGCATTATTCCCCCTCCCTTTTTTTCTGTACTGTTGCTGGGTTTATATATTTTCAGACAGGACTATTTTTGCCTTCTGCTTTCCCATCCTAAAGGACAATAGAAATTTTCCATGTATCTATCATGGCAGAGGTTCCTCAGCTTCTAGGTTCTCCCAAGGGTATGGATCACCTTTATTCTTTACTACGTAGATTTTCTCTGTGGATATCCCTTCCATTAGATGAATTAACATGTTTTTTTGGCTTCTTTTTTTCTTATACTTTAGGAATTCTGGAACCCTGTCCTCTTTCCCACAAATAACTATCTTAATTGATGCCCTTTGCTCTCACTGTTGCTGCAGTAATTTTAACTTGCCCTTGGGTTTGAGGCAAACTATGTGGAGCACAAGGTAGATCTTCTACTTTGTTAGCCTTCAGCACCTGAAAGTATAATAGATTTCAGAATTTGAATAAACTTTAGAGATAATTTAGTACAACCCTTTCAGAGGTAATGTGTGGTAATAAATAAAGCACAAAGACTTGAATTTGAATCTTGTCTGCAAAAGGAGCTTACTTGATCTGAAAAATGGCTGATTAGTCACTTTTTTTAAACCATTTGAACCCTCTACCTCCCTCCCCAAAGGAATTATGTACCAGATTATGTATAATAAACACAACTAAATGTAGAAAAGACAAAAAAAATCATCTAACAAGGTAAAATGCTTTTTGAGTTAATGCCAGAGAACTCTAATAAATATGTTAGTCAACATTCTTCACCCACTTGCCTCAATAGGCCAATGGCAAAAAAGACAAATAAAGTTGCAGATTTGTCCTTGTGGTCTGGTCCTAGGTTTTTGGGTGTGAGTGTGGGTGTGTCAGAAGAAAGCAAGGAGTAAGAAAGGAGAAGAGTGTAGGGAGTAGAGTTGTAACAAGAATAAGTATGACAGACTGAAGGCAAGGGGAGGAAAAACCTAGCTGTGGCTGATACTGGCCCCCAACAAGTTATTCAGTTCCAAGACCCAAGGCAGAAAACACCATATTCTTCCAATGTGAGCAGGTTGAGGCAGCTTTGACTTCTATTCACTGGAAAAGAGAAAGCCTCTCAAAAGTGAGTGATAGAATACCAAAAAAAGATGAAACACCAAAAATATCAAAAGAAAAAGCCACAATCCAAAAACAAGAAGTCACCAGAGGAGATCCTAAAAATAGAAGGAAGAATAAGTAAAATCTCAAAATACAAAGTTTTCTATATAATTACTATCATAATACAAAGAGTAGTGAACTAATAGTACATTATAAAATACTAAATTGGATTTTTCAGAGAGCATGGAAAAATAACTATTATAAAATGGTTCAAAATAAAATTCATTTGAGGAAATTAAAAATTAAGAAAATTCAGGTTAGGAAAAATGAAATGTATTATGGGGAATATCTCTAAACAAGTAAAGGTGGGATTTTTGTATTTGAAAACTAAAAATACTGAGGTAGAATAAAAAATTATCTAAAAAGAAATAAAGTATGGTTAAAAGAGCACATTACCAACCCAAAAGGATTTAACATAAGATGTGCAGAAATAACTTAATGTCCACCAGAAGAACAGGAAAACAAAGATCAATCGAGAGAATTCTCAGACAGATCTAAACAAATTAACACGCTTTAAATGCTAAGGTATGTAGTGATTAAACGTAACCATTTCAAATCCAAACAACCAATGTTAAAGCAGCCAAGAAAGACATGTCTATTTAGATCAGTGCTCACACAATGTTGTTACAGAATGATCTAGTGTAAGGAAATAGTGGTAAAGATGTAGATGAGGTTGGGGCAAGAGGCAAGATTGTAGTATAATGTTACTCTACTAGAGAATAGAATGAGAGAAGGTAGTTATATAAGAGAGTTTAGTGTGCTAAGACATCTCATTGATCGGACAGAAATAACTTAAATTCTTTTCTTTTGTTGAATATTGATGTTATTTTCTTTGGCGATTAGGCTGAATTTCAGTTCAGGTGTTTCTGACTCTAGGCCCAGTGCTGTGTCCAGTCGAGAAAATTGAAACACTGAAATGGCTTTTATATGAAATAATATAGGGAATCAATTTGGGAAGAATAAAAGGATCATCTTGTGGCAATGAGGACCCAAGCGAAGGAGGATGTTATGAATTTGTAATGTATACAGTTATCATTGCTGTAGGATTTCGTCCATCTTTGTTGTGACAGAACAGGATTGATTCTACAGAGGATGTCTCTCCTGTTTAAGGCATTAGAGTGTAGCAATTTTTTTTTGTTACAACAATTGGGGTAGGAGTCATTGATGCATACAACCAGTCCTCATTCTTCTGAATGTATAATTGTTGTAAAAATTATTTCATATTTTGGCAATTATTTAGAAGACAGTACTTCTAGACATGCATCACAAACAAGATTTCTATGAAAATGGTAGATTATTGTAATGTATTAGGCCAAGACCAGTACAGTGACAATGAATCTATTTTGGATACATCAGAGTTATACAACTCATAATGATAAGTAATTTTACAAAGAAATTTCCCTGGGTTAGAGTTTGAATGATTTTGCCGATGTGGAAAGCTAATTATTCCAATTTATACCTGGTTCTATATGTGATTTCATCTTCATATATGGCCCTGTTAGAAAATATGGACAAAAAAAGAATTAGGTATTGAGAATATGATCCTCAACTCTTGAAGGTCTTTTGCTTCATTCCAAACCCCACATTCTGTTCAGGGGACTCATTTTGGGCATGAATGGTCACATAATTCTTGCTTTCACCCAGATATAAGCTGTAACAAAGGGAAACATTGATAATGATGTGAAACCAAGTGTCTCTGACACTCATACTGTGTAGTACAAATGGGAAAAGTGAATTGGAACTTTTTTTTTGTTTTAAATTCATATGATGTGTTTTCTTCAAAGCAAAACATTCCAATATCATTCTAAGTTTAATTAGAAATTGGCTATATTATTCTCATCCAAAACTAAGCATTACAATTTAAATGGAAAATGACTTTATTGCAACATAAATGACAGATTAGATTGATCATTTGTGTATCAACTAGTTCCTTCAAAAGTAATATGTTTAGTTCTTAGCCCTGGGCACTTGTTTGATGTTTCTGACAAAGTTAGTAAAGGATAAAGTTGGAGTCAGGGAAGGGGGAGGAACAAGACAAACAAAATTTAAAAACCTACACATAATGAGTAATGTCACTTAAGGCATTGCTACAATTTCCTGATACTTAAGAGATATCAAAAACAGTTTTAATAAAATGGATATATCAAACGTGTCTCATTTCTCGCTTATGTCACAATTCTTTAACATTAGCTGGACATGCAGATGTGTACCTTAATAATCCTACAATTTTGCTATTAGGGAGTGATAAACTCTGAATTGGGAAGCTGGTGTCAGCATCCATGGCTGCTTTGATCTTCATAAGGTTATGCTTTGAAAATTAAAAGGAGAGCTACATGTGAAATCAAAATCAATCTTCTGTTTTCTTCAGTGGGGAAGCATGAATTATCCAATATAAAGTGCAGAGCCATATAAAGGCTGTAATCTCATCTCAGTATTCTTACGGCTTTAATAAACTCTTCATGCTTCCTTCTTGCAGTTTATGGCATCATAGGGACCCTTCTGTAAAATTGCAGCCATAAATTTCACCTTATGTGGGACAGATTTTACTTCCTCTATTCTGTATGTCTTTCATTCTGTTTTGCACAGAATCAAGACATGACAAAATTGATTAAAGATTTATATTGCCTTTTCAAAATTCAAGAAAAAAGAGAGATGCTTACTTAAGAGATGACAATATGAAAGTGGAGCTAAGTTTAAGCTAAGCTCCTACTATTCATGCTACTCAGACAGATGAGCAACACTGAGCAAAACTAAAATACAACCCTTTGTTATCACTGAATTTTTAATTCTGCATGATGAGATCAAATATAGAATGAATTTCATTAAGTCTACTGACATTTGGCAAAAGTTGTTAATCACTCATCAAAAAATGCACTGTTTACTACCATCTGCTGGCACATCTGTTTTTTTTTTTTTAAACCATTCATGGCTCCAAAGAGACTGTATTTAGGTTTGTTACAGAAAAAAAAAATCCCTCTAGAATTATTACATAAGAAATAAGTATAAAGCAGACATTCTCTCTAGAGATGATTTTTTGTTAGGCCCTGGAATATTTGTCAGTTCACTTGGTAATTCCCAAACCATCACCTATAATTTTGAATTTTCTAAATAATCCTTGGTTTTGATCTGGGTCCTTATTATCACTTTACATATTGTTATGTTTTATATTTCTCCTGTGACAAATGCACAACTTACAATGAGCAACCTTTCTGATGACCCCCCTTTCCTTTTCTTTCTTCCATACCCTTGGGGCATACTCCAAGGCTCACTCAGCAGCTGGATCTCTGACTTCTCTTTCACTCTCTAATCTATTCCTTATCCAATCTGAGGCCTCAACTATAGTGATTACGTAGGTGGTTATCAAATGTACATGTGTATTTATGAATGCTTTCCTGATTGTTAATCCTGTTTTTATGCCATCTCTTGGACAGCTCCACTTTCAGGCCCTATAGCCCTCTCCAAATCAGCATGAAAAGCAGTATGATGTCATTGAGAGGATGCTAGAGTTGGAGCCATGAAGACCTGGCTTCAAATCACATCTCAGATACTGACTTACTAGCTTTGTGATTCTGGGCAAGTCACTAAACCTCTCTGGGTCTCAATTTTCTCTCCTAGAAAGTGAGGGTATTTGTAGGGGCATTGAGGTGGTGCAGTGGATAGAGCACTGGCCCTGAAGTCAGGAGGACCTGAGTTCAAATCCGACCTCCAACCAAACATTTGACACTAGCTGTGTGACACTGGGCAAGTCACTTAACCCCAATTGCCTAAAAAAAAAAAGTGAGGGTGTTTGACTCAATGATCACTAAGGTCCCTTTCAGCTGCAAATTTATGACCCTAAATCTATGGTCATATAATGACTGACAACTTTCACCTTTAAATACATAAATCTGGGTCTGAACCTTAACTCATCTCTTTTCCAGAACTAATTCTCCCTGTGAGTTTACCTATTCCCCAAGATCACAAAAATGGAAAGAACCTTAGCAGTAATCAATTCCAACTTATACCTCAAGGGGGATCCCCTATCCATTTTCCTTGGAAAGTAGTCAGATACCTCAGATGGATATGACCTATATGGAGTAGAAGGAAAACCAGTACCTTCTGAGGCAGCTTATTCTCTCTGGATCTCTATCATTTCTATTGGAGCAACAAATGAGTCTTTGTTGGGGATAATCATGTACAAAACAGAAGTTCCATTATTTGTTCCTTCACCTTTTGAAATATTAAGTTTTCACTAAGGAAAGACAAGGAATCACTTGGTCCTCTTCTGTCTGGAGGGAGAGGGAGAGAGAAGGAGAGAGAGACAGAGACAGAGAGAAAAAGAGAGACAGAAAGAGACAGTAAGAGTGCTAATATGTGGATAACTGAAGTAGTCCTCTACCACTATTATATCATGCCTATCTTAGCTTCATGGCTTTTGATATTTCTCAGACTCTTTATTTGTTTGTTTGTTTGTTTGTTTCCTGCTCAGGTGGTCCCTAGTACATTTTAAAAACAATATCATTTCTACATTTGCCTTCTGTTATATTCACCCAAATGTTCACCATTATGCATGGAGAATTTTTTTTCCTCACAAATTTTCTCATGTGAGTGTATCTTTTCTTTTAAAACATACTGTTATGACTGAAATCTGTAAATGAGAAAATCCAAGCTGCAAAGTTCAGAGCACAACCCATTTATAAGCCAGACTAATCATTGCAAGCCCTCAGCAGTCTAAAATGATTTACGGCAGATAGAGCATTTTTTTTAAATATAGCACTAGTTACATAAGGTTCAAGATTTTGATTGGTCTATAGTAGAGGTAGAGCAGGGTGGGCTTAGATTTTAGCTTACTCTTTCTGACTTGATTGCAAATGGTAGTTTCCAAAAGGTGACATACTGATGGGGCAGAGCCAGGATGGCGAAGTAAAAGCAGTAACTTGTTGAGTTCTCCCCTGAACCTTTCCAAAAACCTGTAAAAATGGCTCTAAACAAATTAAAAAGCAGCAGAACCCCCAAAAAGAAAGAGTGAAACAAATTTCCATCCCAAGACAAACTGGATGGTTGATTGGAAAGGTTGGAAGAGGAACACAGTTTTGCATGGGTGCACAGGCAAAACAGGCCTCAGCAAACCTGGAGCAGGCCTCAGGGGACTGAATCAGGAGCAACTGTGGTGGTTTCCAGATTTCTCAACTCATAAACACGAAAGAAAACTTAGAAGGTCTGTAGGAAAGGTCTGTGACTATGGAGAGAGAGAAGCTCCATTCCAGCCCCAGCCCTTGTGTGCAGCCCTGGGGCAGGAACTACTTCCAGAGCTTCTAGCCCATAGACTGAGGGGGAATTGAGTGACTGATCAGAGGGGGATTGCAGGGATCTCTTTGTTGAGGCAGGATTCTCTTGCTTTGCCCCTGCTTGAATCTGGGTCACAGTTCTGGGTGGTGGCCCTGGGGGGAGGAGGAGAGCTGGTGTGGTGGAGCTTGTAGTGGTGATAGAGATGAAATCATCTTTACAGTTTCAAGGCAGAAAAGAGTGCTTGTGGTCACTCATAGACCAGAGCACAGGCCAGGAAAGGAGTAAGCACCTCACCCCTTTTCATACCACCTTGGAAGAATTGAAAATTTATAGGTCCCTAGCAGTATCTCTGAAAACAGCTACACAAAACCCTTGAAGCTTGGGACAATACATTCTCCACACTGGAATCAGACCCCTACCTTAACAAAGAGTTTGTAACTCAAGTAATTGGCTAAGATCATGAACAAAACCTCACAAAAAAAAAAAAGTCAGATCATAGAATATTTCTTTGGTGACAAAGAAGATCAAAACATACAACCAGAAGAAGACAACAAAGTCAAAGCTCCTACATCCAAGGCCTCAAAGGAAAATATGAATTGGTCCCAGGACATGGAAGAGCTCAAAATGGATTTTGAGAAGCAAGTAAGAGAAGTACAGGAAAAACTGGGAAGAGAAATGAGAGTGATGCAAGAAAATCATGAAAAACAAGTCAACAGTTGCTAAAGGAGACCAAAAAAAAAAAAGTGAAGAAAATAACACCTTAAAGAATAGCCTAACCCAAATGGCAAAAAAAGGAACGAAAAGCCAACGAGGAGAAGAATGCCCTAAAAAGCAAAACTGGCCAAATGGAAAAGGAAGTCCAAAAGCTTACTGAAGAAAATACTTCCTTAAAAATTAGGATGGAGCAATTGGAAGCTAGTGACTTTGTGAGAAATCAAGACACTGTAAAACAAATCCCAAAGAATGAAAAAATGGAAGACAATGTGAAATATCTCATTGGAAAAACAACTGACTTGAAAAATAGATCCAGGAGAGACAATTTAAAAATTATTGGACTATCTGAAAGCCATGATAAAAAAAAAAAAGAGCCTAGACATCATCTTTCAAGAAATTATCAAGGAAAACTGTCCTGATATTTTAGAACCAGAGGGCAAAATAAAAATTGAAAGAATCCACCAATCACCTCCTGAAAGAGATCCCCAAAGGAAAACTAGGAGAGGTAGAATGGGGTAAGCCATTATCTCATAAAACTGACAAGAAAAGGCTTTTACAGTGGAGAGGAAATGGGGGAAGGTGAGAGGGAATGAGTGAATTTTATTCTCATAGGACTTGGCTTAAGGAGGGAATAACACATATACTCAGTTGGATATGGAAATCTACCTTATTCAAAGGAACATAGTGGGGAATGGGACAAGAGAGCAAGAGGATGATAGAGGGCAGGGCAGATGAGGGAGGGGGCAATCAGAACTTCTAAGGGAGGAAAGGGTCAAAAAAGAAAATAGACTAAATGGGGGGGCAGGATAGGATGAAGAGAAATATACTTAGTTTTTCACAACATGACTACAATGGAAGTGTTTTGCATGACTACACATGTATATCCTGTGTTGAGTTGCTTACCTTCTCAATTAAGGTGGGTGGGGAGGGAGGAAGGGAGAAAATTTGGAACCCAAAGTTTTAAAAACAAATGTTTTCACATGCAACTGGGAAATAAGATATACAGGAAATGGGGTATAGAAATCTATCCTGCCCTACAGGAAAATTGAAGGGTAAGGGGATAAGAAAATGGGGGAGAGATAGAACAGAGGGCAGATTAGGGGAAGGGGTATTCAGAAGGCACACCATCTTGGGGTGGGGGGAGGGACAAGATGGGGAGAAAATTTGGAATGCAAAATCTTGTGGAAGTGAATGTTGAAAACTAAAAATAAATTAATAAAAAAATAAACTGCTGGGCAATTTGAATTTTAAAAAAAGAACATCTAATTACTAGTATCAAATATAAAATGATAAATGTGACAACAATGAAAATTGAATTAAAGCAATTATTGTTATTTTTTCCTAAGTATATGCTATTACAACTGATCATATAAGTGAAACATATGAATATTTACAAAAATATAAAATGCTCAGATTAACAGAAGGAGAAATAGAATACTTAAATAGAAAAATTATAGAAAAAAGAACTTGAACAAGCCATCAGTGAGTTACCTGAGAATAAAATCCCCAGGATTAGATACATTTATAATGAATTCTACCAAACATTTAAGAATCAATTAATCCCAATGCTACGTAAAATATTTGAAAAAAAATAGGTTATGATTCCTACTTCCTTTTATGATACAAATGTTTTGGATACCTAAATTGTGGAGAGCAAAAACTAAGAAAGAAAACAATGGGTCAATTTCCTTAATGAAATACAAAAAAAAAAAAATACCAGCAAGGCAAATACAGCAATATATCACAAAGATCATATATACTGTGACCAGGTGGGATTTATAAAAGGAATGCAGGGCCGGTTCAATATTAGAAAAGCTATCACTATAATTGACCATATCAATAAAAAATACAATAAACATCATTGATTATCTCAATAGGTAGAGGAAAAGGCTTTGACAAAGATAATGTCTACCAGGGGCAGCTAGGTGGCACAGTGAATAGAGCACTGGCCCTGAAGTCAGGAGGACCTGAGTTCAAATGCAGCCTCATACCAAACACTTGACACTTACTAGCTGTGTGACCCTGGGTAAGTCACTTAACCCCAATTGCCTAAAAGCAAAAAATAATAATACCAATAATAATATCTATTCCTATTAAAAAAAAAAAACCACACTAGAAAGCATAGGAAAAAATGGAAACCTTTTTTTTTTTTTTTGTGAGGCAATCAGGATTAAGTGCCTTGCCCATGGTCACAAAGCTAGTGTTTGGTCTAAGGCCAGATTTGAACTCAGGTCCTCCTGACTTCAGGGCCAGTGTTCTATCCACTGCACCACCTAGCTGCCCCAAATGGAAACTTCCTTAAAGTGGTAAGTAATATCTAAAACTAAAAGCAAGTTTTATCTGTAACAGGGATAAACTTGAAGGCTTCCCAGTAAGACCAGGGGTGGAGCAAGGATGTTTATTATCATGAGTGTTCTTCAATTTTGTAATAGAAATACTAGCTATAGCAATGCAACAAGAAAAATAAACTGAAGGATTTAAAAAGAGGCAATGAGAAAACAGAAGTGTGACTCTTTGCAGCATAATGTGATGGTACACTGAAAGAACCCTGGAGAATCAAATTTAAAAAAATAGTAGAAATAATTAGCAACTTCAACAAAGTTGCAGGACATAAAATAAACTCACATAATTATCTACCAACAAAAACCACTACCAAAAATACTACCAACAAATCCCAGCAGCAATACATATAAAGTGAAATTTCATTTAAAATAACTACAGAGAATATAAAATATTTGGGAGTCTACCTTCCAAGACAAAGCTAAAGGGTATTTGCACACAATTACAACACTTTTCCCACAGATGAAGACAGATCTAAACAATTGGAGAAATATTATTTGCTCATGGATAAGCTAAGCTAATTTAATAAAAATAGCTATTCTACCTAAGTTAATTTATTTATTCAGTGCCATGCCAATCAAACTAACAAAGAATTATTTCATAGAACTACCCCAAAAAAATCATCTGATAGAAGAAAAGATCAAGAATATCAAAGGAGCATTTTTTTTAATTGAAGAAAAGAAGCCTATCAGTAGCAGATTTCAAGCTATATTACAAAGAGATAATTATGAAAATAATCTTGTACTGGCTAAAAAATAGAGCGATGGTTCAGTGGGACACGTTAAGTATACAATATTCAGTATTAAATGACCATAGTAATCTCATGTTTGATAAACCCAAAGATCCAAACTTTGTGAGAAATAACTCATTGGTTGACAAAAATTGCTTGGAAAATTGAAAAGCAGATTGGCAGAAACTAGGTATAGACAAACATATCACACAATTTACTAGGATAATGTCAAAATTGATAGAAGGTGATGCCATGAGTAAATTAGGAGAATATAGGTAAATGTACCTGTCAAATATATAAATAAATGAAGAGTCTGTGACCTAACAATAGACAGAGAGGATCATAGGAAGTAAAATAGGTAAATTTGTTTAAGTGAAATTGTAAAGTTTTCACACACACTAACATGACCTAAATGAGCAGGAAAATGGGAGGGGGGATGATTTATAGTGTTTCTCTAATAAAAACTTCATTTCTCAAGTATATAGGGAACAGAGTCAAAATTAGAGCCATTCCTCAGTTAATAAAGCATATGCATAGGAAATTTTCCAAAGAAGAAATCAAAGCTATTGATATCATATGAAAAAACACTCTAAATCATTTACTGATAAAAGAAATGAAAATTAAAATAACTCTTTACCACTTTATACCTATCAAATTGCCTAACAAAACAGGAAAGGAAAATGACAAATGCTGGAGGGAATGAGGGGAAATTGGGACACTAATACAATCCTGGGAGAGTCATGAACCAATCCAGCCATGCTGGAGAACAATTAGGGACTAAACCGAAAGACCTATAAAACTGCACATACCTTTTACCTAGTAATAACACTACTAGGTCTGTTTCCCAAAGAGATCAAAGAAAAGGAAAAAAAAAGAAACTATTTGTATAAAAACATTTATTGCAGCTCTTTTTGTGTTGGCAAAGAATTAGAAATTGAGAGGATTCCCATCAATTGAGGAATGACTGAACAAGTGTGCTATATGATTGTGATAGAATTCTATTGTGTTGTAAGAAATGATGAGCAGAATGTTTTCAGAAAAAGTTCAGAAGACATATTGGAATTCATGCAAAGTGAAATGAGTGGAACCAGGGGACCATTGTATAACTCCCAATGCTTACATTCTCAAATCTCAAACATCTTCAAAGTAAGTCTGACTTCCAAGAAACTAGTCCTCCCCACTTCTAGTACTGAGAGATAAAATGATGTGCTCCTACAATTCAATTTAATAAGTAAATTTAGGTACAAGATAGAGTAGTAAGTCAGGATCACAAATCAATGGGTAGGTATGGGCTGCAGAATTTGGATATAACATAGAAATCTTTAATTATACCCCAACAATAATTAATTTCTGCAATATTAGTAGTATTTTTGCTACAGCAGTTGGAACAAAAACCATGAGACATGAGTTAGAGGAAATTTTTTTAAAAGTTTTTTTTCCTGACCCTTATATCTGAATTTTCAGGGTTTCTAAAAAAATAATTTTTTTGAAGTACTGCAAGGTGCTTATTCCTGTGAATAAAGTCTGCTAGATGAACAGGCTTCATGGGATCTGCATCTGTCTTGCTATCCAGACTCTCTTTGGGGATCAGTGTCCAAATTAATCATGAGATGATGAATGAAGACTTTTTCATTTGTGATGAAAAATAAGTCCATCTGACCTGGTGCTTCAGCAGAAATGTCGTGAAATTTCAAAGTGCCTTTCTGCAGTCTCAAAACTCAAAGGTCCTCAAATTAAGAACCAATTTAAAATCTGTAGTCCTCATGCTGGTTGCAGCAGGGGAGCCAGTTTCAGATGATGCAGTGCATGAATTGAAAAAAGCAGTTAAGATTTATATGGTGGTAAAGCTATTACAAAAATGAGTTGATAAAGTTTTATTAAAAGCAACACATGAATTTCTATTAAAGTCTCTAATTTATGGGAGTAAATTTAGTCATTTAAAATCTTAATACAGCAATAAGTTTTTGTGAGAAATAATTATATCTAACATTTATATAGCCCTTATTATGTGTCATTCACTATGCTAAGTGCTCTAAAATTATTATCTCATTTAATTCTCACCATAATCCTGAGAAGTAGGTGCTATTATCATCCCCATTTTTCAGTAGAGAAAACTGAGGCTGCCAGAGATTAAATGATTTGCCCAGAGTCACACAGCTATTAAGTGTCTAAGTCTGAATTTGAACTCAGGTCTTCCTGAAACCAGGCCCTATACCCTATCCAACGTGCCATCTAGCTGCCTCTAATATATTATACCAAACACGCTTATGCAAAATGTTAAATAGATCTTATTGCCAAATTATATTTTCCTCAATTATAAAATATTTCTTCCTTCTGTGTCACATCACACTGACCAAACTATGTCCTACCATGGCAAATGTCAGCATCAGTGATCTCCACAATATTTTGCAAATAAGGGATTCTATGATTCAGTGATAGAATATTTATGTATGTATATATGTATGTACATATGTATGCATGTATACAAATGTATGTGCATACATTCCCTCCCCCCCCCAAAAAAAGACACTTTTCTAGTTGGCAAATATCAGTACCTAGAAGGAACATTTTAGGTCATCGAATACAACTCCCTGATTTTACAGGTGAGGAAAATGAGGTGCAGAGAGCTTGTGACTTACTCCAGGCCTTAAAGGCTGTGTCAGGTCCACTTACAACTACATTTCATTTAGTATTTGCTAGGATTATCATCACTAAAGAAATAACTTTGCTGCTTGGTAAATCTAGTTATATACACATGTTTAATATGGGACAGAAGGAGAGAAATTTTCTATTCAATGTGTTATTGCACTGGTGGAAAAACATGACAGAATAAGCTTATTGGCACTCTCCTGTAGAGTTTAACTTGGTATGTCTTTAAAGACCAAAGCTCATCTTTTTGTTTGTTTGTTTTTATCTTTGTTTTCAGACTGGCCTTGTGATTTTATCCATGTTGTCAGCCCCCAGTGAGAAACTCTCTCTACTAAGGCAGATCACCTCTGTTCTGCAACCTGTAAAATTTAGAGTTTGCCTTGGGCCACTGAGATGTTGAATTAATTGCCCAGAGTCATACACTAAGTTCATGTCAGGGATAAGACTTCCACCTCTCCTTGACTTTGAAATAACAAGATCAAGTATTCCTCCCAAGGGAGTAATTCAAATAAAGTATTGAGTTTTCCCCTTTTGTAATGTAAATGTTATCCAAAAAATGGAAAATTAATTTAGGGGGTATAAATTTCATAAAGTGTTTTTCTTCATATGTTTGTGCCAATATCATTATCTCTGTTTTACAAATGAAGAAATAGAGGTTCAGAGAAATTAAGTGACACAGTTAATGAGTATCAGAACTGATGCCTGAATTCATCTTCTGACCCACTACTCTAGTGAGGATCAAATGGGTTAATATATATATGACACTCTTAAAATCTTAAAATTCCATATAAATATTATTTCATTATCATTATTACTCCTTTATTAATGTGGAACTAAGAACTACGAAAAGTCAATTTACTTGTCAATCATCATATAGGCGATAAGTAGCAGAACTGAGTATTTAACTTTATCCCCTTACTCTGAATTTTTTGTAAAAATTTGGCTGTGCCTCATTATTCCTTATATTTAAAATTACACTATACTATAGCATTTGCTACTGACTTTAAAACATGTTTTCTTTTTTTTGTATTTTAACTAAATACCTTTTGTTGTTGCTTAAATAAATACCTTTTTAATTTTCTTTTCTTCCTTGTTCAAAGGAAGATTCCCTTTCTCCCTACCACTTAGAAATATACGTGTAAATTGTTTGATGTTAAGTGGAAGGCTAGAAGATAGTTTTCAAATGGATGAACAATGTAAATATAATAAAGATAGAAATAAGAGAGTATTTTAGTATACCATCGAATGATAATCAGGAATAAACACTATAAAACTCTTTTACATACTGGGACTGTGAATTGGCTTCATCCTTTAACCAGAGCTTCTGAGTCTCTAATCCTGCCAACTTTCCTGGTGTGAAATTGTTATTCTCTCTCCTCAGAGAGGAATATAAAGAAGATCCAAAAATCTCCACTCTTCTCTAGAATGTTAAGTAGACAACAGAGATTATCCCCTTTCTCCCTCAATGGGGATTCACACTGTGATGGTAGAAATAATAATAGCCTGAATTTACAAAGCAAGCTTTCAGGTTTATAAATTGATTTATACATATGTATACATCATTTTACAGATAAGGGAAATGAGGCTCTGTGAGATTAAATGACTGGCCCACAGACACACAACAAGTAAATAAATCAAATACAAAGCCATTCTACTACATCACAAATGTGCCTCTTAAAATGGTATAAAACGTTAAGAAAGTTTTCCTGTCCTGACTCTATCATGTTCCCACTGGTAACTCTAATTGTGGTTGCTCCCAGAAAATGCTACAATGTCCTTTGGAGAAACTTTTTTTGAAGAACTTTAGCACTGCATTAGGAAAGCAAACCTGTTCTGCATCTTATATGTGTTAAGACTTACCTGCTAACATTGAGAAGGAGAAGTGGCTTGGCTACGGCTATCAGAATTGCAACTTGGACCCAGGTCTTTCCAGTCTTTAAATGAGTTTTCTGTGAAAGAGTTGTCTCTAATAATGTAAAATTTTATAGGACAAATGGAGAAAAGTACAAAACAAAACACTATTGGGAACTGGGGAAGACTTCACCTCTGGGAGAAGAGTCAGGGTAGGTTTCATGGAAGAGGCGGCATTGGAATTAGACCTGAAGAGATGTATATGCATTCAAAAGGTGAAGATAAGGGAGAAAAGGCATTTCAAGCGTAAAGACCAGTATAAGCAAAAACAGGAAAGCTCTGGGCATGTTGAGAAGACAAATAATATTTTCATTTTGCTTGGGTTCAGATTAAACAGCAAGATTAATAATAAAAAAAACCTATCTAGAAGTTATATATTTGAACCAAGAAGAAAAATAAGAAGCAGTAAGGTAGAGTGAAAAGAGATGAACTATATGTCAAGAGATCCAGATTCAATCCTAACACTGACACCAACTCGTTGTGTAAGAATACATGAGTCACTTCATATATAGGAATTTCTCTTTCATAATGTGCCAAATAATGGCTTTGGAGTAGAAATGAAATAAGGTCCCTTTGAACTCTAAAGCTGTATTTAAAAAAAGTGCTAGCTTATTATTTATTTATTTTTAACATTCTTTTTCTATTAAATTTTGAGTTCAAAGTAGTCTTCCTCCCTCTCACCCCTCCTTCACACACTAAGAAGGCAAGCAATATATGAATTACACTTGTGAAATTATGCAAAACATATTTTTATATTAGCCATATTTCAAAAAAAGCAAGAAAAATAAAGTAAGAACACCATACTTCAATTTGCACTGAGTTCTTCAATTATTTCTCTGGTGGTAGATAGTATTTTTTTCATTGTGAGTCCTTTGGAATTATCTTAGATCATTGCAGCAATCAGAGTAGCCAAGCCTTTAATGGTTGATCATCATTACAACATTGCTCTCAATGTGCACAATGACCTCCTGGTTCTTCTCATGTCACTTTGCATGACTTCATATAGGTCATACAAAGTTTTTTTTTTAAATTTTTTTTCTGAAATCACTCCTCTCATAATTTCTCATAGCACAATAGTATTCCATTAACAATCATATTCCACAACTTGTTCATCCATTCCCCAACTGATGAGCATCTCCTTGATTTCCAATTCTTTGTCAACACTCAAATGCCTACTGTAATTTTTTTGTACACGTAAGTCCTTTGCCTTTTCCTTTGACCTCTTTGGGATACAGACTTAGTAATGGTATTGCTGAGTCAAAGGGCATGCATGGTTTTATAGCCCTTTGGGCCTAGTTCCAAATTATTCTCCACAATTGTTGGATCAGTTCACTACTCCATCGGTAGTTCATTAGTGTACCTAATTTTCCCTCATCCCCTCAGCATTTTTCATTTCTGATAGGTATGAGGTGGTACCTCAGAGTTATTTTAATTTGCATTTTTCTGTACAACAGTAATTTAGATCATTTTTATGTGACTATAAATAGCTTTGAAATTATATGATTCTTTGGAGAAGTTTTCCAATTCAGTTCCAAAGTCTAAAAACAATGATACACAAACAAGGGGATAAAATGAATATTAAGGTAAAGCAACCAAGATCTTATATTATTAGTATGTTAAAATTGGAAGTAATGGGAATTTTAAACAGTGATTAAAATGTACCATGTGAATAATTGGGTCAGTTCTAAGAACATAAAAGTGGCATAGCCTAGAGGATAATGTATTGCATTAAAAGTCAGGAAGATCTATACTCAATTTCTAGCCTCTGACACTTACTAGCTATTTGACCATGGGCAGCTCACTTAAATCTTTGGGCTTCAGTTTCCTCATCCCTAAAATAAAGGTGTTGGACTGAATATATTTGAAGATCCATCCCAGAACAATAGCTATGATTCTGTGGCTAACCAAATGTAAAAATGAGTTTGGCATGTAGTACTGACAATATCAAATAAAATTTGATAAATAGTCCTCAAAAGTCATTAAATCTAGAAAGTTTGTGTTTCTCCTATACTCCCCTCCCCAACTTGAGTGGCAATTGGGGGGAGGGCTACACTAACAAAAAGTAAAATTATGGAATTCAAACCTAGAGAGAATCTAGGCTGACAACATATAATAAATAGCAGTAAGGGAAGTTTACATGAATAGATATTCTAGATATGGATGCTTGCATTAAGGAATGTTTGTTGTATTTCTCCTCCCTCCCAACTTTCATAGGAGAGGACAGGCATGTCCTTCCCAAAATTTTGGGTTTGGAGCCATTATAAGAGTTAAATCTTTGGTCTGAAGAACTATTGTTTAGGCCCAGTATGGTATTTCTTACATTCCTATATTCTGGGATAACTCCTTTGATCTTTCCAAAAGTACTGTTTACCTTCATTTTAACAATGGAAGAAGGAGCTATTTATTTCATATTTAAGCAGAAATCTATTCTTTCTCCAAGGGATGCAACTTCGTTGTCACCTTATAAAAAGAGGCAGAATAATATAAAGAGAAAAGTGCTTCATAAGAAGGCTGGAGCAGGATCAAGTTTCCATTCTGTCCCCTTTACATACTATGCAAACTAGAATAGTAATTGAACTTCTCTGAGTTTTCTCACATGTAAAGTGGGGACACTACTGCTTGTACTATATTTCCTTTAAGGTTGCTACGAAGAAGGGCACATAGTAGATGCTTAATATATACTTATTGATAAATTGTAAATTTAGAGGCACAATATGAATGCAAATTATCATTATTTTTATCTTAAAGGAATAGGCAGTCCAGTATAATAAAAAGCAAATTGGCAAGAGGATCTTACTTCTGTTTCTAGTTTCTCAAATATTAAATATGTGATATTTTATAAAAAGCCTTAAATTTTTGGAAAATTAGTTTTCTAAACTTTAAAATGGGATTAAATAATATTTTCCTTCCCCAAGGTTGTTGTGAGGTACAAATTAGCTCACATATGTAAAAATGCTCAGCAGATATAAAATGCATTAGAAATGCAAGGGATTATTATAACTGTCAGAGTATTTAATTATTTAATATATCTAAAATCCTTGTGTGAGGATTGGAGCTTGATTTTATTTCCTTTATTATGGATTTTTCTTATTATGTTTCTTCCATGTCATACAGGGAAAGCATTTGTTGCAAGGTGGATAACTTTTATTCATTCTGAATTATAGGTCAGATTGAGCTTTTTATTTCATTAGAATTTTATGTTGGTATGACCTAACAGTAGTTTCTCCAATGGAGTTTTTGAATAATTCTCCTTTTAAATTTTGCATTTCAATTATACTGAAAAAAAAGAGACTGCATTTCAAATATCCTGAATGGCCTTAAAGTAAGCTTACAATCTGCTAGGATATGGCCACCCAAAGAAGAAATACTTCTGAGAGCCAAGATGGCGGAATAAGTAGTAAACCACTGCAATTTTCCCATACTAACTTCCAAACAACTATAAAATAGAGCCCTAGAACAACAGAATAAGCAAAAAGACAGGGCAAAATAATCTATTAGCACGAGAAACTTGGAGGTTTGGCAAGAAACATCCATCTCACTTGGGTGAAAGGGGAGTGTAGCCCAGGTGTGGTAGCATCCCAACAAGCCAGTAGCAAATTCCACCTCAGCAAGCCAACGGGAGATCCTGAGCCTCAGTGTGGTGGGGCAGGCAAACACCAACACCAGGATCCCCACCCCCACCCCCTTGGCTTAATATAGCCAGGGCAAACAGCAGACTCTAGTTCTGAGAACCACCATGTACTTCAGTGTAGCCCCAGGAAGCCAAACACTCCAGCTGCTGGACTTCCACTTGCTTCAGCAAAGCCAGAGCCAAATGGGCTAAACAAGTAGATGCCAACAACATGTGTGCCTAAGCAAACAGGTAGCCACCAGCCAGCACTGTCCCACCTTGTTTTTGTGTAGCCCCAGGCAAGCAGACAGCCTCCACAGCCCTCACTGTCAGTGCTTCAGTACCCCAGCGGTGGGGAACATGTAGCTTCAAGGCCACATGTAACCTTCTAGGTCCTTGGGTGTGGCCTTTTTACTGAGTCCAAGTTTTACAGAACAAATACCTTAATTAAGGGGATTTATTCTGTGAAGGTTGGATTCAGTCAAAGGTACACACTTGAGGATATAGTATGGCCTTCAGGCTGCTGGTCCCCACCCCTGGTGTAGCCACTGGGAAATGCAGAAACATCCCACTGGGACTCAGCACATACCAAACACTGCAACAAGGACCACGGCTCAGCACCAGGCAAGCTGCCAGAACCCTATGGCCTCCAGCAGTGCAAGCCAACCCTCACCACAAACTCCCTCCCCCACCCCACAATACAGCAACAAACTCAAGGGTCCCCCACGAGGCTCAGGGTAACATCAGTGCAGCACTAGGTAAACAGCCAGGGCCTGCAGCCACTAGCACAAGAAGGCAGAGACAGTTATACCTTGGAAGCAGAAATCAAATTTAAAACCAAGGAAAAAGAGCAAACAACAAAAACAAAAACAAACAAACAAAAAGAATCATACCATGAGAAGTTATTATAGAGACAAGGAAGATAAAGACACAAGCTCAGAAGAGGACAAGAATGTCAAAATGCCTGTGGGCAAAATCCCAAAGAAAATCAGGAAGTCGTCTCAAGCCTAGAAAGATCCCAGGGAAGAGCTCAAAAAGGAGCCTAAAAATCATATAGGAGAAATAGAAGAAAAATTGGGAAAAGAAACGGGAGTGATACAAGAAAATTATGAACAAAAAAGTCAACAATCTGGAAAACTGCTTAAAAAGTAGAATTGGTCAAATGGATAAAGAGAAACAAAAATCCACTGAAGAAAATAACTCTCTAAAAAGTATAATTGGCCAAATGGAAAAGAAAATATAAAAAATAGTTTAGGAAAACACCTTGAAAGTTAGAATTGAAAAAGTGGAAAGTAATGACTCTATGAGATATCACAAGTCAATCAAAGAAATTCAAAAAGATGAAAAAAATTAAAGAAAATATAAAATACCTTCTGGGAAAAACAACTGACCTGGAAAATACATTCAGGAGAGACAACATCAAAATTATTGGGCTGCCTGGAAGCCATAATAAAAAGTAGGATCTGGACAGCATCTTTCAAAAAATTTCAGGGAGAACTACCCTAATGTCTTGAAATCAGAGGACAAAATAGACACTGAAAGAATCCACCAATCACCACAGGAAAGAGATCCCAAAATAAAAACCCCAAGGAACATTATAGCCAAATTTCAGAATTATAAGGTCAAGGAAAAAAATACTGCAAGTGGCCAGGAAGAAACAATTCAAATATCAGGGAGTCACAATCAGGATCACACAGGACCTGGCAGCTGCACCATGAAAGGATTGGAGGTTGTGGAACCTGATATTCCAGAGGGCAAAGGTGCTAGGACTACAACTAAGAATCACTTACCCCGCAAAATTAAGTATAATGCATTAAGGGAAAGAAAGGTCATTCAATGAAATAGAAGGATTTTAAGCTTTCATAAGAACATCAGAACTCAACCAAAAATTTGACCTCCAATATCAAAACCCTTTTGCTTCAGAAAAGCCAGGGGCAAAGGGCCTTCTTTTGAAGCATAAACGGGTAAAAATGGAAAAGAAAACATGAGGGATTCAACAGAGCTAAACTGTTTACATCCCTACACAGGAAGGTGATACTTGCAACTCTTAAAAATTTTCTCACTAACAGTACAAAAAGAATGAATACACATAGAGGACACAGGTATAAGGTGAATTTGAGGGAATGATGTACAAAAAATTAAAGGATGAGAAAGAGAAGTACAAAAGGTAGAGAAGGAAGGGAGAGGTAGAACTGGGTAAATTATCTCACATGAAGAGGTGAGAAAGACCTATTACAAGGGAGTGGAATATGGCACGGTGGGTGTTGAGCATCACTTGAACCTTACTCTCATCAGTATTGACTGAAAGAGGAGTAATACACACAATGAGTTGAATATAGAAATCGATCTTACTGAACAAGGAAGTAGGAGGGGAGGAAACAAAGTAAAGAGTAGGAGGGGAGCGGGACTGATATGTGGGAAGGCAGCTCAATGGAAGTGGTAGACAGAAGCAAAACACTTGTGAGGTGAGAAATGGTAAAAAGAGAGAGGACAAACAGGAAGAATAGGATGAAGGGAAATACAGACGTCATAATCGTAACTTTGAATGTGAATTGGATGAACTCTCCTATAAAATGGAATCACATAGCAGAGTAGATCAAAAACCAGAATTCTACAATATGTTGCTTATAAAAAAACACACACACACACACTTGAAGCAGAGAGACACACAAAGTAAAGGTAAGGGGTGGGAGGAGAATCTATTATGCTTCAGCTGAAGTAAAAAGAAAAGCAGGGATAGCAATCCTGATATTAAACAAGTAAAAGCAAAAATATATCTTATTAAAAGAGATAAGGAAGGAAACTACATCTTGCTAAAAGGCACCATGTACAATGAAACAATCACATTAAAAGAGCAAGGAATAGTCTGCCTGTCAGATCTATGGGGAGGGGAAGAATTCATATCAAACAAGAGACAGAAAGCATTATGAAATATAGAATAAATAATTTTGGTTGTATTTAACTGATAAGCTTTTGTAGAAACAAAACCAATGCAATCAAGATTATAAAGAAAACAGAAAGGTGGGAAGCAATTTTTACAGCCAGTGTCTTTTATAAAGGCCTCATTTCTAAAATATATAGAGAACTGAGTCACAATTATTAGAATATAAGCCATTCCCCAATTGAAATGAGGATATAAACAGTCAAAGGACATAAACAATTTTCAGATAAAGAAATCAAAGATATCTACAGGCATATGAAGTTCTCTAAATTGCTTTTGATTAAAGAAATGCAAATTAAAACAACTCTAAGGTACCACCTCACACCAATCTGATTGGTTAATATGACAAAAAAGTAAAATGATAAATTTTGGAGAGGATGCGGGAAAATTGGGACACTAATGCATTGTTGGTGAAGTTGACAACTGATCCAGCCATTCTGAAGAGCAATTTGAAACTGTGACCAAAGGGCTATAAAACTGTGCATACCCTTTGATCCAGCAATACCCCTACTAGGTTTGTGTCTGAAAGGGATCATTAAAAAGGGAAAAGGACTTACAGGTACAAAAATATTTATAACAGCTCTATTCATGGTGGCAAAATATTGGAAATTGAGGGGATGTCCATCAATTGGGGAATGGCTGAATAACCTGTGGTATATGAATGTAATGGAATATTATTGTGAAATAAAAATGATGAATAGGCTTCTATGAACTGATGCAAAGTGAAATGAGCAGAGCCAGGAAAATATTGTATATAGCATCAGCAGCATCATTTGATAATAAATTATGAATGTCACAGCTCTTCTCAGCAACACAACAATCCAAGACAAGTAAAATTCTATCCATATCTAGATAAAGAACTGATGGACTCTGAACCCAGAACAAATCATTTTTTTCACTTACTTTATTCTTTCTCATGGTTTTACTTCCTTTTGATCTGTTTGTTCTTTGACAACTGTGACAAATATGGAAATATGTTTAACATGATAGCACGTGTATAAACCATATCAAACTACCTACCATTTTCAGAAGGGAGGAGGAGAAGGAAGGGAGGGAGAAATATTTGTAAGTCAAAGTCTTATGAACATGAATGCTAATTTTTTTTGTTCTTTTGTTCTTTTTAAAAAAAATATATTTATTTTTGGTTTTCAACATTTACTTCCACAAGATTTTGAGTTCCAAATTTTTACCCCATCTCCCTCCATTCCAAGATGGCATGCATTCTGAAAATCCTAACCCCTAGTTTGCCCTCCCTTCTTTCTCTCCCCCCATTCTCTTATTCCTTTCCCCTTCTATTTTCCTGTAGGTCAGGATAGATTTCTGTACCCCATTTCCTGTATTTCTTATATTTCAGTTGCATGTGAAAACATTTTTTTAAACATGTGTTTTTAAAATTTCTGGTTCCAAATTTTCTCCCTTCTTCTCTCCCCACCCACCCTCATTGAAAAGGCAAGCAACTCAGTATAGGTTATATATGTGCAGTTATGCAAAACACTCCCATAGTAAACATGTTGCGAAAAACTAACTCTATTTCCCTTAACCCTGTCCTGACCCCCCCCCCTTTATTCTATTCTTTCTTTTGACCCTGTCCCTCCTCAGAAGTATTTGCTTCTGATTTCCCCCTTTCCCAATCTTCCCTCCTCTCTATCATCCTCTTTCTGTCTTGTCCCCTTCCTCCCTCTTAAATTTCCTGTAGGGTAAGACAGATTTCCATACCTAATTGAATATGTATGTTATTCCCTCCTCAAGCCAAATCCTGTGACAATAAAATTCACTCTTTCCACCTTCCCCCATTTCCCCTCTACTGTAAGAGCCTTTTCTTTTCTGTTTTTTTTTCTGAGATAATTTACCCCATTCTTCCCCTCCCTTTCTCCTTCTCCTAGTATAATCCTCTCTCATCCCTTAATTTTATTCTCCAGACATGACTCCATCTTCAACTCACCCCATGCCCTGTATCTATCTATTTATCTATCTATCTATCTATCTATCTATCTATCTATCTATCTATATACATACATATAATTTTTTTCCCTCCAACTACCCTAATACTGACAAAGGTCTCATGGGTTAAAAATATTATCTTTCCCTACAGGAATATAAACAGTTCAACCTTAATAAGTCTCTTATGATTTCTCTTTCCTGTTTACCTCTTCATGTTCCACTTGAGTCTTGTATTTGAAAGTCAAATTTTCTATTCAGCTCTGGTCTTTTCATCAAGAATGCCTGAAAGTCCTCTATTTCACTGAATGACCATTTTTTCACCTGAAGGATTATACTCAGTTTTGCTGGGTAGATGATTTTTGGTTGTAATCCCATCTCCTTTGCCCTCTGGTATATTATATTCCATGCCCTCCAGTCCCTTAATATAGAAGCTGCTAAATCTTGTGTTATCCTGATTGTGTTTCCACAACAGGATAACACTTGAATTGCTCCTTTCTGGCTGCTTGTAATATTTTCTCCTTAGCCTGGGAACTCTGGAATCTGGCTACAATATTCCTAGGAGTTTTCCTTTGAGGATCACTTTCAGGAGGAGATCTGTGGATTCCTTCAATTTCTATTTTGACCTCTGGTTCTAAAATATCAGGGCAGTTTTCCTTGATAATTTCTTGAAAGATGATGTCTAGGCTCTTTTTTTGATAATGGCTTTCAGATAGCTCAATAATTTTCAAATTCTCTCTCCTGGATCTATTTTCCAGGTCAGTTGTTTTTTCCAATGAGATATTTCACATTGTTTTCTAATTTTTCATTCTTTTGGATTTGTTTTACAGTGTCTTGATTTCTCATAAAGTCACTAGCTTCCAATTGCTCTGTTTTAATTTTTAAGGAAGTACTTTCTTCAGTAATCTTTTGGATTTCCTTTTCCATTTGGCCAATTTTTCTTTTTAAGACACTCTTCTCCTCATTGGCTTTTTGGACCTCTTTTGCCATTTGGCTTAGGCTATTTTTTAAGGTGTTATTTTCTTCAGTATTTGTTTGGGTCTCCTTTAGTAAGCTGTTGACTAGGTTTTCAGGATTTTCTTGCATCACTCTCATTTCTCTTCCCAGTTTTTCTTCTATCTCTCTTACTTGCTTCTCACAATCCCTTTTGAGCTCTTCCAAGGCCTGGGACTGATTCATATTTTTCTTGGAGGCTTTGGATATAAGAACTTTGACTTTGTTGTCTTCTTCTGGTTGTATGCTTTGATCTTCTTTGTCAGATAATATAGTATGAGTCTTTTTGAGAGGTTTGGTCATGATCCCAACCAATTACTTGAGTTTTAAACTCTTTGTTAAGGTAAGAGTCTGCTTCCAGTGTGGAGAATGTGCTGTCCCAAGCTTGGGAGTTTGTACAACTGTTTTCAGAGATACTTGTAGGGACCTGTAAATTTTCAGTTCTTCCAAGGTGATATGATAAGGGGCGAGGTGTTTACTCCTTTCCTGGCCTGTGCTCTGGTCTATGAGTGACCACAAGCACTCCTTTTCTGCCTTGGATCTGTGAGGAGAATTTTGCCTTCATCACCACTACAAGCTAACCACGTCACTGCTCCTCCTCACCCCAGGACCGCCTCTCAAAACTGTGACCCAGATCCAAGCATGGACATAGCAAGAGAATCCTGCCTCAGCACTGGCAAATAGATCCCTACAATCCCCCTCTGATTAGTCACTCAATTTCCCCTCAGTCTATGAGCAGGAAGCTCAAGAGGCAGCCACCTCCCCAAGCCTTGCTAGGGAATTGGGGCTGAGACCTAGCTTGTCTCTCACCAAAGAAACAGACTTTTCCCACCAACCTCTTAAGTTGCCTTTGCCGTTCCTGGGTTGAGAAGTCTGGTAACCACCACAGCTGCCCCAGATTCAGTCTCTGAGGACTGCTCCAGGTTTGCTTTCGCCCTGTGGGCCCCTAGCAGAACTGTGTTCCTCTCCCAGACTGGTGAGATATACCTTTTTGATCAACCATCCAGGTCGTCTTGGGCTGGAAATTTGTTTCACTCTGTCTTTTTGTGGGTTCTGCTGCTTTGAAATTTGTTCAGAGACATATTTTTATAGGTATTTGGAGGGGTTTGGGGAAGAGCTCAAGGAAGTTACTGCTTTCACTCTGCCATCTTGACTCCACCCTCTAAATTTTTTTTTTCTTAACATGTAATTGGGGAAAGCAAAACATAATTTAAAGAAAAAAAAGAAGGAAATAGAAAAAAGATATGGTCATCTATGAATTACTTTTTATTAGTGAAACAAGAGTATAAAACTACAATAGTGTTAAAATAAGCTCTTTATAGATACCGGGTTTCAAATGCATCAGGCCTGAGTAATGGGAATTGATTAGGAAAACCTAGAAGTGTGTATCACTGTACCAGGGGGTAGGGGTGCTGGAGTGCCTTTTATCTACTCAGAAGTATTGGTCAAGTGATTGAACTCTACTGCTCCTGATAAAAGAAGAGGCCATTTTTTTCATATATTCTGACTGAATGACGTCATTGGCATTATCCCTTATTAGTGTAATCATATCCTAAGGTATTTTCTCTTATGGTTTACTTTAGATGTGACAGGATTCTTTTTTCTGTTTCTCTTTTTTTTTTTTTGACCTTCCATTTCTCTTATTCACACATTATTCTCCCCTTAAAGAAAACTATGCATTGGGCTTAATAAGGAAAATCTAATTTTCTTAAAGTAATAGTGAAAAAATAAAATGTTCTTAAGAATTTTCTTTCTTCCAACTTCCTTTGCCTTCCCTAACTTCATAAAGCTAAATTAAAAAGGCATTAATTTTTAAAGAAGGAAAACACAATCAAGCAAGGTTTTGGCTTCATTGCCTTTTCATTAATGTTTGAGTACACATTTTTTGTCATTAACTTTGAGATGCAAAAATTGTTACCTATATTATAACTTTGGAAATGTCCCAGTTGAATTGAATTGAATTTACTTATTTTTTTCTTATCTACTCCATTCTATCTGCAAATAGAAAATATCATCTGCAACATATCTATTAGGAATGAAGAGGAGGGTGCAATTAATAAAGCAGGTGTATACAATAAAATAGAATAAAGTTCTAAGATTTTTCTCTTTAAGATATGCCCTTCAATCTTCAATTTGGGTCATCAGAAACTAATGATAAGTATACAACAACACACATTCAAGTTTTCATTCACCTGAGAACAAGATAACAGGTCATGTGTATGTCAATGTGCATTATAGTGTGTATGTTGAGGCAGAGGGGATTAAATTCTTTAGGAAAAGCCAGCCACAGAAGGTCAAGATGATTGATGAAACCTCCTTAAGGGAATTAGATAAAAATCAGAACTTAATGTATCCACACAAAGTCACATGTGTAATATGTGAAGAAATCATAATAATAAACCTGGAGAAAGGGAACCAAACATCAGGTTTTCTTGCTGAGTTGTCCAATATGTTTTAAGTTATACCATTTCCCATTTTCATTCGAAATAATAATAATTTATATTCAGGGGGCCATCACCAATTGTCCTGACCTATGTCTTGCCACACAACTCCAACAACTCTGGAGGAGAGAGAGAGAGACTGATGACTTTGCACAACGCTGCTTCACTTAAATCCAATTCACCTGCAAGTGAAGGCATCATCTTCCCAATGTCCTCGGTCCTCTTCAAAAACAAAGGACAAACAATAGCAACAACAACAACAATAACAATTTATATTCAGATTATAATTCCAACTTTACAATCATAAAACATGTAATAAGTATCTATCATTTGTCTTTCTTCATAGAAACCCTGTGAGATACAGAGATCAGAGGTACAAGGCAATTAGTGAAGCCTCCTCAATGAAACCCATGAGCACTAGGAAGGCTTTTGAAGGTAAGTGGCTTCCAATGCCATACCCATTCCTCTGTGTCTTTCCCATTAGACTTATGAAAGTCAGACACCACCAAAGTGATATTAACCTTTGGAGCAGTTATCATCACCCTTTTTCTATACTGGGATTTCAGGGATTGAGAGTTGGAAGTGACCTTAAAGTCTGTCTAGTCTAACCTACACATGAAAGGAAGAAACAAACACATAAGGGAAGAGAATAAATAATTATTAAGCTCCTAATATGTGCAGGGAAATGTGTTAAGTTCTTTAAGAGTATTATCTCATTTGGTCCTCAAAACAACCTTATAGGTGTTAATATCCCAATTTAAAGTTGAGAAAATTGAGGGTAGACAGAGGTTAAGTGACTTGTCCAGGTCGTACATCTAGTAAGAATCTGAGGGTAGATTTGAAATAAGGTCTTCTTGATTCCAGATACAGCTCTGTCTAATTACGCCACCTAGCTTCCCATTAAAGGGAATCCCCATTTTAACATACCTAACAAGTCCATCCTCTTATTGCTGACATCCAAGTGGGGAAACTCATCACTCTTTGAGGCAGCTCAATCTATGTTTGCAAACCTTTCATTGTAAGGAGTTTTTTTTCTTAACATCAAGCACAAATAGTCTTCCTTGCAAATTTTTATTTCCTTTTGTTTTACCCAACTATATTGTCAGCCCAGACTCTCCTCTTTTCCAGGATGAAATTCAACAGTTCATTTGACTGTTGTTCAAATAACAGAGATTCAGGACCACTCACCATTCTGCCTTACCATTTTACCATTTGGCCTATTCTGTTTTTAAGGTGTGGTTTTCCCCAGTATTTTTTATGCCTCCTTTGCTCTTTGACTCTTTTTTACGATTTTATGATTTCATCACTCTATTCCCAATTTTCCCTCCACCTCTCTTATTTGATTTTTAGAATCATTTTTGAGCTCCTTCAGGCATTTTTTTTTTACATGACACTAATTCAAATTTTTCTTTGAGGCTTTGGATATAGCTATTTTGACTTTGTTGTTCATTTCTGAGCTTGTGTTTTGATTTGCCATGGTCAGGTTCTTTTATTGTTGTTGTTGTTTGTTAATTTTTCCAGCCTATTTCTGGAGATCTAATTTTATGTTAAAGTTGGGCTTTGCTCCAGGGGTGGAGGGGGCACTGTCCCAAGATTCTGCTTTTTTTTTAATTTCACAGTTTTCAAAGCTTGTTCTGGGGTTCTGCAGGTTTTCAGTTCTTCCAAGAGGGTGTGATGTAAGGAGAGGTACGGTCACTGCTTTCTGTGCTCTGGTCTGGTCTGTGAGCAACCCAAAACATTCTTCTCTGCCTTAGAACTGTGACCAGAATCCCTGCTCCCCTGGAGCCATATGCTGTAGTGTTCTAGTGCTCCTCCTAATCATGGAACTGTGACCTGGAACTTCATTTGGGCAATTAAAAACAGAGTCCTCCACCCCATACCTGTAAAACTTCCCCTGTAATCTTCTGACCAGTTGCCCAACCTCCTCATCATCTATGGGCTAAGAGTTCCAGAAGCTATTAGTGCTGAATCAATTGGTCCCAAGGCTGCTGTTGTCTTCACACATTGTGCTGAACTGCACTCACCATTCACTTCAGTGTGACAAATCTTTCTTTCCAACCTTCTAAGTTTCTTTGGGCTAGAAAATGATTTCACTCCATCCTCTAGTTGGTTTTCACTGCTCCAGAATTTCTTTTGAGGCATTATTTTAAAGTTGTGTGGAGAGGAATTTTAGAGAACTCATGGGAGTCCCTGCCTTTACTCCTCCATGTTGGCTCCACCCTACTGTCAATAGCCTTTGGATTCTGTCACAAAGTACATTAATCTGTTTTTGCCATATGCAAATTTTATGAATAGGCCATCTGTGTTTTTATCTAAGTGAATGATTAAGAAAAAGTTAAACATCATGGGACAAAAAAAAGATCCCTGGAATATTCCACTGAAGATTTTCCTTCAAACTACAGAGTTGCAAGCAGAAAATAGCACTTTATAAACTAATCACATGCTAACTTCGGATAGCCATGTATACATAAATGTCTATGTCAATGAACTTCCACTTACACAATTTATACTTTATATTTGTTTCCCAAAGTCATAAGCCATATGACTACTATGAAAATTTATTTTAATACTCCCATAAAACACTAAAATCAAATTTAATATCATATTTATTATTGTAGGAATTCCTTATTTCAATACTTAATTGAGGCTTTTCAAGATTCATTTATCATAGCCTTTACCCTTAATCACCAAGAAGATGCTTTTCATGAAGTGCTATAGCAAAAATGATGCTGATGATGATTTGACAGCCATTTTTTTTATAAGAACTCTCTCAGATTTTAGCTACATCAGTCCATAGACCAAGAGAAATCATTGTATCCATATATGGAACTGGTGCATCTGTGGGTTAAAGGGTATGAGCACGTGGGTAAAATTGTTGGTATCACAACAAACCAGAACCAGAATCAAAACCAAAATCCAAAACCCAAATCTAAACCCATTACCACAAATTTAGAAACCAATAAGGTTCAATAGCAAGGGAGCTCCACCCACAAAGTCATTGACTCTCCATTGAACAAAAAAACAAAGCTTACATAGGTTTCAATTTAGGCAAAAGTTGTTTTGGGTATGTGATGCTGTAGGATTAGAGAAGACCTCTTGCTGGTGGCAAGTAGGGTAGGAATAGAGAAGGTCAGAATTGTTGTTGAGAGCTGGTAAAAAGCAAGGTTCTTCTCCAGGTGAGCTATCTCTTATAACTACATCCTAATAGATAGGACTACCTTAGCTGTTTCAGCAGTAAGGAAGAGCAGGGGTTATAATACAGACAGAGTCAGGGGCAAGGTAGAGGAATTTTAGACAAAATGAAGTTGAATTATCTTTGTTTGCTACCTACAACCAACTTTGTGTATTGCTAAGGTGGAGTGGAAAATGCATAAGGTGAGGAGCTGTAAGGTTAGTGTATCTGAGAGAGCATTAATATATATGTTGAAGTCTCCTAATGTGAGAACAGGAGTCGAGGAGAAGAAAAAGACTGAGCCAGAAATAACTCTTCGAGGAAAGAAGATTCTCCTAGAAATGGGTAGGCAATATCTTACAGAATTTTGATTAGCTGGTAGATATGGATTGAGTGAACCTTGAAGGAGGAGCAGTTACTTATTAAGAGGGAGAACCAGGAAGTGGAAGTAGGAAGCAAGGAGTATTCCCACTCTCCCATTTCAAAGCATTAGCTGAGGAGGAATGAGTGAAAGTATATCTAGTGCTAGAAAATGGAACCAGAGAGATTGTGTCATCAGCAGGCAGCCAGTTCTCAGTTAGGGTCAGAAAAAGTAAGGAATGGGAAAGGAAAAGATTTAGGATGAAAGCAAGTTTGTTTCCTATGGAGTATAGGTATTGTAGAAATCACAGTAGAAAGAGTGGGTAGTTTCCAAATGGGACATTGTTGGAGGAAGGGTTGGTTTGAGTAGAATAGGAATAGGAGATGAGGCACTAGGAAATACGGTTTGAATGATGACTACTGAACTGAATCTGGGGATTCAGACTGAATCTGGGAATTCAGAATCACTATGATGGGGAGAGAATGACCAAGGGTTTGCTTATTAGATATTGAGGAATGGTTTTAGGCAGATGTTCATTGTTTGGGTTTAGCTTCAAAGTGGAGTCCACTCAGGACTTAATACAGTTCAGTGAACAGGTGCTTGGAGCTGAAAAAATGGTGTTACTCCCCTTCCCACAAGGCTGGAGACCAGGCTAGAGACATGATCTCTCTTCTTTTCCCTGAATGAAAGGAATATGGTATTTAATGGAATCACTTTTTCCCCCTCTAATTGATTTGCTTAATCTAATCCCATCTTTCCACTTGTTTCATGAGTTTTATGAGAGGAGAAAATCAGGATGGAATTTGATCTGCATCCTGGAAGGAGTCTTCATGTGTATATTAACATAGATCTGCTAAACATTGACTTATTCATGAATATATTCAAGTGTTGCTGACTGTAGAAGAGAGATAATACTACCTTTTTCTTTCTCCCTTTATATATGTTTCAGCAGTAACTCCCGTTAGCCATGGACACAGCTGAGGAACATGCATTCTATTATTTTTTAAAGGATTAAAAGTATTTATGAATTCCCATTTTGGAATTTAATCAATTACTGCAATGATTCTAGGTATCCATTTACACACATCCTACCTGGAAATGCATTTTTAAGTTTCCACTTACAAATTCATTATTTATAAGTCAAATTGCTGCTTTAAAAGTATATACAGTTTTACACCAACTGACAGATAATTAAACTGTTAAAATTAGCCACAAAATGTAGATATCTGTTTCATTTCTATAGTCTGTTTGAATTCTATGCAACTAAATGAAGAAAATGTGAGAACCTATATTCTTTGAGCACTATGAAAGGTCACTGGCATTGACTGGAAAAAAATAACTCATGGAAAGGGAAATGGGGAAAATACAGTGACATGAGAGATAAGTATTAATGCCCTAAACATTAATGTAAATTAGGCAGACTTTGTCATTGACGTGTCTAATTGAAGTTAATTAACTCAGAATCAGAAACCTTTCTAGTGATTGGTACATGACATCGTGTGGCTATGTACATATTATTAACCCCTTAATCTTAGAGTCTTAGGATTGAGAACTGGGAGAAACATTAGTGATAATCCATGTCAACAGTATTATTTTGAAGATGAAGAAATTGAGGTTCCAACAAATGAATATAATTCTATTCAACAAGCATAGTGCCTAGTTTGTATAAGGTAACATGTCATATACTGTGGAAATAAATACAAGGGTCTTCTCCAAAGTACCATAAGTTTGATAAGTAGCAAAATCAGGTTTCAAACTCAGATCTTCTGGCTCTAAATTAAATTTCAGTCAAACAAACCCACTCCTGTGGACTTTGTGGTGATTGGGAAAGAGGAGGAAGTCAGAGTGATAGAGATCGGTAGATAATTATTAAGCAGTATGCTAAAAGAAAGGGAACTCTCAACTTCTATGAGCTATTGAGTCTCATACACAACTGAATCTCTTGGGGTCCAGGACTCAGAAAATCTTTAGAACTTCATGCAATATATGCCTGGAAAGATGACCCCCCCAATATTTTTTAGAGTGATTTGAGAACAGTCATAGGGGTTAGCTTGGCTCAATAGTAAATATACCAGAATGACATAAATTGAACTTTTAAGAATATAATCTTTCATTGTCTATGGTACTATTTAACAGGATGTAGCTTCCTTATCTCTTTTAATTAGATCTATTTTAGCTTTTGCTTTGTCTGAGATCAGGATTGTTATCCCTGCTTTTTTTTTACTTCATTTCAAACATAATGTATTCTACTCTAGCCTTTTGTCTTTACTTTTTGTGTTTCCCTCTGCTTCAAATGTGTTTCTTGTAAACAACATATGGTAAGATTATGGTTTTTAATCTACTCTGCTATCCCCTTCCATTTTATGGGAGAATTGATCCCATTCACATTTATAGTTATAATTACTATCTGTGTTTTTCTCTCCATTCTATTTACCCCTCATTTAGGCTCTTCTCTCTCCTTTCTTCCTTTCCCTCCTCACTAGAGTTTTGCTTTTAACCATGGCCTTGCTCAATCTGTCCTACCTTCTATTTGCCTTCTCCATTTTCTTTCCCTTTCCCCCTCCTACTTCCTCTAGGTTAAGTTAGATTTTTATGCCTGAGTATGTTATTCCCTCTTTGAATCAAGTCTGATGAGAGTAAATTTCAAACAGTGCTTTGTATCCTTCCCTTTTTTCTCTCTCTCTACTGTCATAGGTTTTTGTGCCTCTTCACTGATGTAATTTACCCTTTTCTACTTTTTTCCTTTCCTCTTCTCCTAGTACAATCCCTTTTCACCACTTAACTAGATTTTTTTTTATCATCACATCAAAATCCATTTATACCCATGCCCTCTGTCTATATATACCCCTTCCAAATGTCATAATAAAGATACAGTTCTCAAGAGTTACAATTATCATCTTCCCTTGTAGGGAATTGAATTATTGAATAACATGGTTTTTTTCCCCTGTTTAACTCTTTATACCTGTCTTCAGTCTTGTGTTTGAAGATCAAATTTTCTGTTGAGCTCTGGTCTTTTCATCAGGAAGATTTGGAAGTCCCCTATTTCATTGAATATCGATCTCCTTCCCTGATAGATTATGTTAATTTTTGCTGGGTAGTTGATCCTTGGGTGTAATCCAAGATCCTTTGCCTTACAGGATATCATATTCCAAGCCCTCTGATCTTTTAATGTAGAAGCTGCAAGGTCCTGCATAATCCTGACTATGGTTCCAGGATGTTTAAATGGTTTCTTCTTGGCTGCTTGAAGTATTTTTTCCTTGACCTAATAATTCTGGAATTTGGCTACAATGTTCCTTGAAGTTTTCCTTTTGGGATCTTTTTCAGGAGGTGATCAGTGGATTATTTCAACTATTTACCCTCTGGTTCTAGCTCCTTTTCCATTTGACCAATTCTACTTTTTAAGGAATTGTTTTCTGCAGTCAACTTTTGTCCTTCCTTTTCCAAGCTATTTACTCTCTCTTGAATATCTCTCATTAATTTTCCCAATTTTTCTTCTACCTCTCTTATTTGAGTTTTAAAATCCTTCTTGAGCTCTTTCAAGGAGGCTTTTTGAGCTTGATACTAGTTCATATTCCACTTTGAGGTTTTAGATGTGGGTATATTGACAATGTTGCCCTCTTCTGAATTTGTGTTTTGATCTTCCCTGTCCCCATAGAAATAATCTATTGTCATTGTTTCTGCTTTTTGCTCATGATGTTTGCCTATATCCTGGCTTTCAAAGTTGATCTCTCTGCTAGAGCACAGGGGGTGCTATCCCAAGTTTCTTGTGCTGGGGGCCAGGGACTTAGTCCCTGGATTTTTGTGCTGGGGCCTTAGGTTCTGACAACTGGAGGCTGTAAGGGTCTGGCAGCTCACCTATTGCTGAATGGAATCCCAGCGGTGGTGGCTAGCATGTGCTGAGGCCAGGTGGTTTTTTTTCTGCATTTCCCTAGTGCTCTACTGAAGCCCTTGGGTGAGGGGGGGAGGGTATGGCCCCTGAAAAACACCCTGATCACAGTTCCAGGGCCAAAAGGAACACCAGTTCTTGTGGCTATATGGGAACAGGGGCCCTTCCTGGGTAAAGACCACAGCTGAGACCAGGAGAGAAGTGACCACACTTCTACTAAGATAACACAATTTAACTTGAAAATTATTACTCCCCCCCCATAGGAGATAGGAAAACATATATGATTCAGGGAATATTGATTAGGACAATGATAGTGGCCAAAACTTAAATCAAATAAATCAAATAAATCTCTTTATCTAAAACTATAATCAAAAATTAGAAAGATAAACATGGAAGTTAATTAAATGCTAATAAATAGTTTTATTTACCAAACTATGAAGTTCAAAGTTTTTCCTGATATAATGAAAAATTGGCAATTAAACTTGTAATACTTTTTTTGATCTATCACAATAAATGTTTCATAGCATGAATGGATATGCTAATAAATTATTAAAATTTAATTAATAGTTATTTTTGTTTTTCAAGAAAATTGAATGACAAGCCCAGTCAAAAATCCATGTCCTACAAGGAAACAGAATGTGAATTTAAATAGGTGTAGATAGTTTTGAATGACAATGAGTTATTTCTTTTTAATCTTGTATTTTGAACGGAAACATAGTTTTAAATGAAAATACTCATCATACAAATTACATTGATGATATTCCAAAGCACATTAATCGCTTTAAAAATGTAATTATTTTTAACCAAGCCAGTTCCACTAAATTAGAAATGTAGGCACTACTCAAATGGAAAGATCACTTTATTTAAAAACACATTGTTTCTTATAGGTTCCTATTTGCTAATTAATCTAAAAGTCATATAGCTTAATATCTTAAAAACATTCAAAATATGGTTTGATACACATACTTATGTATATATATAAAACACTTAAATTCAGAGCTTAACCAAATTTGCTTCCAAAAGCAACTTGCTTAATATTATGTTTGTTTGCTCACCTATTATTTTGAAATTACACAGTAACTGACAATAACTTAATTGCCCTCACTTGTGACAGATGGTACTATAGGAATAGAGAAGGGGGAGGAGGGCCACTTATAAATTGCAATTTGTATTTATATAGCATTTAGAAATGTTCTAATGCAGCATTTTATATTACAAACATTTACATTTTATTCCCAGTTCTTGCCAGTAGAATGATTAAGTAAAACTACAACATAGTTACCTCACCTGAACTTGTATGCAACATACCACATTTTTAAAACCTCTCTACTTCTCTAAAAATAATTGACAGAAATCTATTCTGTCTACCTTCCACACCCCATCACATTACAGAGAAGTGATTATAGTTAGGATTAGATATCAGTTATACATACATGTAGAAACACATACATACAGGCCAAGTAGGGAAATTGTTTTGCTCGACTGCATTTGTAACAAGTTTGGTTTTTTTTAATTCTCCTTTTTAATGGGAGAAAGGGAAAATAGATTTCTGCAAATAATAATTTAAGAAAATGGAACGGTGAAGGAGTGCTATAGATTTGTAATGTTGAACACATTTTCAGATAAAGTCACTATTTTGTTACTTTTACTTAATCTTTTTACCTTTCAAAAAGTTAGAGTAATCCATAAATTTTTGTACTGTAAGAAAAAAATGAAATAAAAAAACTATATTAACATAAAAATGTGACATGATTCTTCTCTTATGACATTTTGTTATACATGTTTAATTTGAAACATTCTGCAGCACTATGGTGCTTCTAGTAGTAGCACATTCTAGTACTCCAGTGCTAGACACTTCTAGTGTCTCTGGCCAGAATACAGTGCCAAAGCCAGATTTTTTTGTTTGTTTGTTTTCTTTGGTTTAGTTTTGATTTGCTTTGGTAGTTTTGGTGGTAGTAGTAGTGCTGTTATTGCTGGCAGACAAACATAAAAAAGGCAATAATTTGGATGCAAAGGTGAATGACAAGGCTTTGCCGTTTCACTAAGTTTCTATGCAATTTCATTAGCTTCTCCCCCTGGGAGGAGTGAGGTGAGCTTCATTTTTAGTGATTCCGTAAGCTACCATCAAGATTGGAAAAGGGAGAAGAGTCACCAGATCTGTGTTTTAAGGATGAAGAATCCTGATTCAACAACTAAATTTTAGTTTAAAAGACTTCTGTAAACCTAAAGCAGATATTTGTTTGGAATCATAGAATTTCCGTTATCACCGGATATGAGCAGTCAAGATAATATATTAAATCTTAGCCTGGGTGCCCTGGTGATCACTTTTGTTTGTTTTTGTTTTTTTGCTAGGCAATGAGGTTAAGTGATTTGCCCAGGGTCACACAGCTAGTGAATGTTTTGTATCTTAGATGTTAGTGAATTCCTTTCCTAAAGTATTCATTTATCTGTTTATGTGGCGTATACCTGAATATATGGCAAGGTCTACAATGGCAGGTAGTTTTTCAATTTCATTTTTGTGTTTGCATTTGCAGTACCTAAAACAATGCCTTGCACACAATATACAATTGATAAACTATTATTGAATCACATTTTCAAGAGAGCTGACGACTTCAGAGAATTTAAAAAGACCAAAAACTGAGAAAAGGGTCTAGCAATTAGGAGATTGTTGGCAGTATTAGAGAGAGGTTTCAATGGAGTGGTAAAGAAAAAGGCAGATTTTTTTTTAAATGGGTAAAAAATGAACGGATTGGGCAAGAAGTGTAGTCATGGAGTATGGAAGTCTCTAGGAGTCTGACTATGAAACAGAGGAAAGATAGAAGATTATAGCACAAGGGGATGACAGGGTCATGTGAAGGCTTTTTCCCCCTACAGGATGAAGGAGATTGGAATGTGTTCAAAGGCAGCAGGGCAGGTAAGGTGAGATTGAAGGTGAGAGATTGAGAACGGGAGTAGATTCCCAAGGGGCATAACAGGGGATGAAGTGAAGGGTATAAGTTAAAGCAATGAAGGAGAAAATGAGCAGATCAGCAACAACAGCAACAAAAAAGGCAAAGGGCATAAAATAATTAAAAGCAAACAGTGTGATAGTTACAGTCAAAATTATACTTAAGACAAGGTAACCAGAGCTTTGCCCTAATATGCCAAATTGAGAGAAAACAAAATTTAAAAGCCATATGCAGCCCTTTTGTCATAGAGCAATATGGTTTAGCAGCTAGTTGGCAAAAATAATTAGCTAAAAGAGGAATCTACCAAATGGAAGTCAGAGGACAGATTCTCTACCTCACACTAGGGCAATTGACAGATCATTGGGCCTGGAGTCTGAAAGGCCTGATCTGACCTTAGCCATGTGACACTGGGCTTACCCTCTACCTCAGTCTCTTCAATTGTAAAATGAAGATACTATTATCACCTATCTCATAGCGTTTCTGTGAGGATCAAATGGTACAATATGTATAAAAAATACTTAGCACAGTACCTGACCCTTCCCTTCCTTCCCCTTATTTCCCAGGCGATGATCTCAACCCAGTGTCCAAGCCTCTGAATCCTACTCATAGCCAAGTTTTCTGACCCATAACCTCAATATGAGGGTCTATTTCCTTTCTCTGAGCACAAAAATTTCAAGTCTCTGATCTAAGCATCACAGCCACAAGGTAAATTCAGTCAAGAAATATGAGTTTGCTTAAAAACTTTAGTTTGATTCTCAAATAAAGGGATTTGCAAGTTGCTCAGTGTCATTCTTCATGTAAGAACAACAGAACTATCATTTCACTCACTTAGTTAATTCTTAGTCATTCTACTACTGGGGCATGGTTTGGCTGTGTTCACAAGCACAGAACCAGAATTTTTACAATTAGTACTTCTAGGTCTCTATCATTTGTGCAGCCATGATGACAAGGCAGCATTTGCTTTACTCAGCTGAAAATCAGGATCAAGACATCATATCACAGAATTAGAGTTGGAAAGTACCTTCACGTTAATCAAGTTTTAATTTTGTTGCTGTTGTTGTTGCTCAGTAATTTCCAGTCATGTCTGACACTTTGTGAAGCCTTTTTTTTTTTTGGGGGGGGATTTCTTGACAAAAATACTGGAGCAGTTTGTCATTTCCTTCTCCAATTCATTTTACAAATGTAGCAACTGAGGCAAACAGTTACTTGCCCAGGGTCACATAGCTAGTAAGTGTCTGAGACCTGATTTGACCTCACAAAGACGAGTCTTCCTGAGTGCAGGCCTGATACTCTATCCACTCAACACCTAAGTTGCTCCTTATAACTAAGGAAACTGAGCTATAAAGAAGTTAATTGAATGACCAAAGACACATAGCTAGTAGGTGCTCCAGATAAGATTTCAACCTAAGTCTTCCTGATTCAAAATTCAAAACTTGATTCACAGCAGCACACTACCTCTTGTAATGATTCTTTTTATACATAAGTATCCCACCTTTCCTCAAGGAATTATGCAAAATTTAGGATGTAGGAAAAAAAGCCAACAAAATGATTAATGACAAAGAAAATTAACTTTTGAAATTTACTTTTAGGTAAAAAAAATAAAGCACTGCCTCTTTTCTGTGTGTGTGTGTGTGTGTGTATTTGTATGTGTGATTATTATAGGAAAACAAAAAGGTGTGACTTCAAGTATAAGAAAGATTTTTGTAAGGGTGCTGACTTGTGTTTCCCTTACTTCATCAGAGGAGCAAGGCAGAGGAAATAGGTTTGGACTGCATTAAGAGAGAATTAGGTTACATGCAAAGAGTAATGTTGACAATAGAGGTGATTAAAAAGAAAAAAAAGTAAAGTCTAAGGAAAGCCAGCAGGATAAAGTGTGTGAATATTTTTTTCAATAATAAAACTATAGAATTGCTCTCTATGGAGGGCTTTAAAATAAAATCAACAACTGTGTCTTTTCCAGTTTACTTTTTTTCTCTCCCTAGAGAGCCCTTTGGTTTTATTCTACTTTAAGATAAATTTTCTCAATATCAGTCTGTCCCCTTCCCAGAATTTTCCTCACTTCCCCTGTCTCCATTTTGTTTCCTTCATTCACCTCAACTCGTCCACCTGCCTTTTAATTTCCTTTTTTGACAAGAAGGAACCATTGCTTGTGAAGAGAAGAGAGACATTGAGTGAATTTCCGTGAAAATTATTCTAGGTTTTTGAAAAAGTGTAGCGTAGTGAATGAATGTAATAGACAAAAAGATGATTTTGTAAAAAAAATTTTGTAAAAAAAATGATTTTAGGTTGAGTAAAGCCATAGCAGCATCGAGGACATTTGAGAGTATTAGGAATGTCTAGGATTAGGTATGCCTGGGAATGAAACAGAAGTTCCCTACTACCTCCTAATCTGAAAATTAGTTACTTAAAAAATGCTTCACATATTTATTAAGAATTTCTGCTTGGTGCCAGAAAGCAGAAGTAGTAAAAATGACCGAAAAGAGAAAATAAAATAGGTATGATGATTGGGAAAAACTTTCTAACATACTTTTGAAGCATAGTAAAAAACAATGACTGCCTTGGGACACATCAGAGACCCACAGACTAGCCGTGTAGAAACAGAGACTGAATCACCACTCATTAGTTGTATTGTAGTGGGGATTGTTTTCTGGGACATAGGACTTGGGATTGAAGGCCTCAAATTCTGAGATTCTCTGAAAATTTTGGAGATTGAAGTAAAGAAGTTTACTTTACACTTCATAATGGGGACACTTTAAAAAGTGAATGAGAACTTGATGTTGAAGGAAAATGTAAGAAATTAAATTTATTTTTTTCAATAGCAGGTTAGATCTGGACTTCAAACTTATTGACTGTAAACACATATTACAGATTGTTGTCATATTCTCATATAAATATCTTGATCTTGAGCTCTACTAAATACATGCTAAATGGAGGTTTGTTTGTTTTTTTCCATAAGAACCTTGACACATTACCCTTTGCCTATATAAAACATTTCATCTGTTCATTCATGAGTTTAACTATGCTGCAGACTATCCTGTGGAAAGAAATCTTATTATCTTCAGCTTAATGTTTCATTATCTAGAGCAATATGAGGATATTAGACTGTGATTGCTAGTTCTCTTTGGAGATTACATCATTTAAAATCTTATTCCATCTTCATTTCAAATTTTATTTTTTCTTCAACTAAATACACTCAGAGTACATTTAAATGTTGCCTTTCAAGCTTTTTTGGTAGAAAGTTTTGCAGAGAAATTACATATTCTAATTAGGTTTTCCTTAAATTGCACAGATTACTCTCACACCCATTCACCCATTTTACACCCAAGCAGAAATAATGGAAAGCAAACTATATTACCTTTGAATATGACTTGTTCTGGTTTCTTTTCCTTTGGAGCCATAGAATGAGGGGGGGAGAGACCTCTAAAAATAGAGGTAGAGTCTCTAATAAGCACAAAATGTGTAACAATCAAACTGGAGACATACCATCCAAAACTACAGTAAATGAGTTAAGTATTTTTTATGGTTGAAAGAATAACATATTATTTTAGAGTCTATTATATGTTATGAAGCATACACTTTTTCAATGACAAATGCCCTGCTGTCTTTGAGTCTTGTCTTCCTTTATAGTTCCTAGAAAATTGCTATTTTATGACAAAATATAACATATTCTGTTGGGAGAGAGCAATTAATTGAACAACTCTACATGCTGTTTCTCTCCTGTTGCCCTTTTCATTAGCAGGGAATTTTCTGATTGTCATTAACAAAGAAAAATGTAATTTTAATTGAATCACTAAGACTCTTGCTAAACAAATCAGATCTTTTGATTTCTGTGTGGGGCGTGCGTGTGGTTGTTGTTTAAAAGATATTTAAGGTCCCAGCTTTAAAATCATCTGCCCAAGTCATCAAGTTCTATAATGTATAATATACTGAAAGAGAAATGAAAATGGTAGTGGATCCTGGAAATATTAAATGATGAGTGATTCTAAGTTATATGTGAGTTTTAATGGTACAATAAGTTCTGTGTGTCAGAATGAAATTAGTTACAATTCTAGGTGATCATAAAAGCTATCAATATTAGAATTAATAATTTCAATTTTGTCAAAATTCTAGCATTGTTTCTTCTCTATTATTGACATTATATATATTTTAAAATAAGGTTTCATTTTGGTGACATTATTGAATTAAATTCATTTCATCACTTTCACATGACTTTTGTTTTTCCTAGATGAATCCCTAAGGCTTGTACTATAATAAATCATAATTTCCTCTCTGCTATTCATGAAGCAGATATTTAAAGTCTTATATTCATTGGATTTGCACATCTGACTACAGCTTGATAATTCAACTGGGGAGCAATTCCTTTAAACATGATTCCACATGTAGTTTGTTATTTTTGTTCATTTGTGTCTGACTCTTTATGACCCACTACTTCGGGTTTTTCTTAGAAAAGATATTGGACTGGTTTGTAATCCAGGCAAATGGGGTTAAATGACTTCCCCAGAGTCACATTCCGAGTAAGTGTCTGAGTTCATATTTCGACTGAGGTCTTCCTGACGCTAGGCCCAGGGCTTTACCCACTGTGAAACCTCCCTGACCCAGAATAAAATTAGCTATTAGCTAATTTCACTTGTATAGACATTTTTGCATGTCAGTGACAGGCAATGTGGCATATTCAGGCCCTATTTATATAATACTAGGACAAATAATTTTAAAGTGAAATAAGTGAACAACAAAAAAACTGCTTATGTGCAGCCATGAAGACATAAAAACTAATAATGGATGGCTGTTGGCATTAAATTTTTTGCTATTCTCATCATTTTTAAACAAATTTAGTCAAATCATCTTGACCATATTGTTAATTAACATGTAATGTCCAATTTTAAAGTTGGCCTTTTGGTTTTCAAGTCATATGAGTATAACTATATAAAAAACTGTAAATGTGTATTCATAATTCAGTCTATTTATTTAATTGACTGCATAAAAAACTGAAGTTTTCCTCTATTAAATGATTAACTAATATTTAAGATGTCAATGTTTTGTCATTATTATTGTTACCTGATCACAAGTAACCATATTCCTATTTCTTAAAAACAGTTATCCTCTATTAAAAAATACATCTTTAGTGCTCATTCCCATAGTGGCTCTTGATGCTTTTAATTATGAAATCTTCCAATGTGGTTATTCTATTTCTTTTCATGTATGTTATATACCAAGATGATTTATATCCTTGTGTGTATCCCGTTCACTTTAAGTTTCTCTTGCTCTAGCATTGTAGTGAAGAGCTTTAGAGATTTAAGTCTACTTGAATATGAATGTTTTACTACTCTACCCTAAATTGCATCATATGTTGAGCCTTGTTTTGGAATTAAAAAAACAAACAATCCTCCCAGAACTTTCTGTAATCAATAAATCTCAAGGATCACATCTAATATTTGTGTGTTTATGAGCAATATGAATAATTTATTTTGTCTTCTACAATGCACCAACTCCTCTTTGACCCTTGAAATCAATTTTTGTTAATACTCACAATATCTCTTTCCCCTTCTTACCCAGAGTAATTACTCACAAATGTCAGTGCTATTAAGAAAGTCTTGATAAAATTATAATTTATAGTTTATCTCTTTTATCAAATTGTCAGGAATTCTGAGGAACCAAACATGAAGTTTTTATCTGTTTTTCACCAGGTGAAAAGACAATTTTTATTTCTTTATATGTCTTGATATTAACTTTCTGTTTTTGTCTTGCATATAAAATGGGATGGCTTTCCTTTCTTAAGTAAATTTCTGTTTCAGAGAAAAAGTAAGATACATGATGAAATGAAATAAAGAAATGGAACCACGTGTGGAACAGTGAATAGAGTAATTAAAAGCAATACACTTTGGCGGAACCAAGACATCAGAGTACAGGCAGGCAGCCAAATGAACCCTCCCACCTCTCTAAATAACTTTAAAGTAATGTCTCAAAAGAAATTTCATAGTAACAGAGGCAAGAAAATATCAGAAGGAGACACTTTTCCAGCTTAAGACAACTTAGGGTGTTCTCAAGAGAGGTCTGTAATACCAAGGTGGGCACAGGCCTGGAGAAGGGCAGGAGCATCCATAGTGAACCTTGGAGGTACACCAACAGCAGCATGAGATTTTTAAGCTCTCAGACCAGAAATGATAAGTAAGAACCAGTAAGAAACAGATTAGAGAGGACCCTTTTCTTATGCTGACTGCATCTGGTACAGTTTGGCAACTCTATTGTCCATAAACAGTTCAGGTTCACAGTTCCAAGACAAAGAGGAAAACTTGTGGTCAATCACAATGGATCAGGGACCTTGATCACAGTTTCAGGGCCAAAAGAAAAACCTTTACTTTTATAGGAACAGGGGCCTTTCCTAGGCAAAGGCCAGACTAGAGACCAGGAAAGAAGTGACTACACTTCTTCCAAGATAACACAAACTTGCAGGCACCTAAAACTTGTGGACCCCTAGAATTAGCTGTGAAAACAATAGCGTGAAAAATCCTGAAGCTTGCTATAGTGCCTCCCCAGCCCAAGGTGAACAGAGTCCAATTTTAACATAAAATTCAAAGAGAAGGTATAGGCTAGGGAAATGAGAAAGCAACAAAACAACAAGAACCACAACAAGAACTTGACCATAAAAGCTAATATGGGGGCTGGGAAGATTAAGACATACTTTTAAAACAAAAGATAATGATATGAAAACATCTATAAGCAAAGCTTAAAAGAAAAATAGACATTGTACCCAAGGGCAGGAAGAATTCCTGGAAGAATAAGATATGAGTGGTAAAGGAAAAACTTGTTAGAAATGAGAGTAATGCAAGAAAATTTTAAAAAGAGAACTAATAGCTTGATAAGAAAAAAAGGCACAAAAATCCTGAAGAAAATATCATCTTAAACAGAATTGGCCTAACAGCAAAAGAGGAACAAAATTCACTGAAGAAAAGAACTAAAAGAAGTAGAATTGAACAAATAGAAAAAAAAGTTATGAATCTCACTGAAGAAAATAATTCCTTAAAAATTAGAATTCAGTAAGTAGAAGCTAATGAATTTGTGAGAAACCAAGAAGCAAAAAAAGAAAGAAAAACAGAAGAAAATATAAAATATCTAATCAGAAAAAATGTCTACTACTTGAAAGGCAGGATCTAAAGAAGATCCTAGACATCATCTTTCAAAAAATTATGAAAAATAGAAAAGAAATTATCAAGGAAAATTGTCCTCGTATACTAGAATCACAGGCTAAAATAGAAGTTGAAAAAAAAATCCATCAATCATTTCCTAAAAGAGATCCCAAAATTAAATCCACCTGCAATATTATAGCCAAATTCCAAAACTCCCAGGTCAAGGAGAAAATATTACAAATTGCCAGAAAGAAACAATTCAAATATTATGGAGCCATAGCCATGATAATGCAAGATTTAACAACTTCTACATTAAAGTAAGAGAGCTTAAATTATGATATTCTGGAGGGAAACTGAGCTAGAATTACAACCAAGAATAACTTCCCCAGCAAAACTGACCATAATTTTTCCTGGGAAAAATAAATATGAAATAGATGACTTTCAAGCATTCCTAATGAAATGACCAAAGCTAAACAGAAAATCTGACTTTCAAATACAATACTTACGAGAAGTATTAAAAAGGTAAAGAGGAAAGAGAAACCATAAGGTATTCAATAAGGTTTAACTATAATTCTGTATGAGAAGATGATTTTTGTAACTCCTGAGAACTTTCTTATTATTAGGGCAGTTAAAAGAAGCATATATGGAGAGGGCATGGGCATGAGTTGACTATGATGTCATAATAAAAAAATAAAATTAAGGGGTGAGAAAGAGAAATACTGGGAGAAGGGGAAAAGGAGAGGTAGATTGGTATAAATTATCTCACATCAAAGAGACAAGATCTTTTACAGTAGAGGGGAAGATGGAGAAGGTGTGTGGGGGGGAGCACTTGACCCTTACTCTTATTGGAATTGGTTCATAGAAGGAAAAACATACAATCAGTTGGGTATAGAAATCTATCTTACCCTACAATGAAGCAGGAGAGGAAAGGGTTAAGAGAAACACAATTGTGAAAAAAAATTAAAACACATTTTTCTGCTAAAGGCCTCATTTCTCAAACATAGGGAAATGAGTAAAATTTGTAAAAAATAAAATAAAATCCATTCTTCAATTGTTAAGAAATTATAAAAATGTAAGCAATTCCTCAATTATCAGAGGGTCAAAAGACACAAACAGTTTCAGAAGGAAAAATGAAAGTTACCAATAATCATATAAAGTGCTCTAAATCACTCTTGATTAGAAAAATGCAAATTAAACCAATTCTGAGGTACCATATCACACCTATCAGATTGCCTAGAGTGACATGAAAGGAAAATAACAAATGCTGTGGCAGATGTGGAAAAATTGGGAAACTATCACACTGTTGGTGGAGTTGTGAATTGGTCCAACATTCTGGAGAATAATTTGGAACTATGCCCAAAGGGCTATAAAACTGTGCATATCTTTTGACCCAGCAATAATACCAGTACTAAGTCTGTATCTCAGAGAGATCAAAGAAAGACAAAAGGACCTCTTTGTATAAAAATATTCATAGTAGCTTTTCTCATTACAACAAAGAATTGGAAATTGGGAGGATGTCCATCAATTGTGGAATGTTTGAAAAAGTTGTGGTACTTAATTCTTTTCTTTCGTTTTGCCTTTAATTAATTATTTATTTATTTTTCGTTTTCAACTTTCACTTTTGAGTTTTAAATTTTCTCCCCTTTCCTATCCTCCCCCCTCCCCAAGGAAGCATGCAATCTGATATAGGCTTTACTTATACATTCATGTTAAGCATTTTTTTTTCACATTAGTCATGATGTAAAGAAGAATTAGAAATAATGGGAGGCAGGTGAAGCCAAGATGGTGGAGTGAAAGCAGAAACTCGCTTAAGCTGTCACCCAAATCTCTTCAAATACCTTTAAAAAGTCATTCTGAACAAATTCTAGAGTGGAAGAACCCACAAAGAGACAGAGAGAGGCAGATTTCCAGCCTAAGCCAAACTGGAAGGTCAACAAGAAAGGTCGGTTGCACCAGCCTGAGAGAGGAGTGTCCAGAGCACAGAGCACAGCAGCAGACCTGGCCTAAGAAAAACTGAACCAGGCTTCAGGGACTGAATCACCAGCAGCAGTGGCCACTTCCAGTCTTCTCAGCCCACAGATGCCAGAGACAACTTAGAAGGTCAGCAGGAGGGGGTCTGTTGGAATTAGGTAAAAGAGAAGTGCAGTCCAGTGCAAGGCTGCTGGGCATACAATACTGCCCCTGCACCAGCAAACCAGGAACAAGCTTTGGGAGTCACTGAATCAGCAGCAGTAGAGGCAGCAGCAGCACTGCTCCTGGAGCTATTAGCCCACAGACTGAATATTTGAAAGTCACCTATTTCGACTTCCAGAAGCCAAAATGGTGAATTAAGCGGTAAGTTGCTCTTACCCCCTCTTATTGACCTGGAAAAACCTAGAGAATATTACCCCAGGACAAATACTTAAATAGTAGAGTCAGCAAAAAGACTAGATACAGTAATCTTTTAGCTCATGAGTCTAGGGGGATGAACAGCAAAGATCTCTCTTGCTGTGGCTGAAGGGGACCAGCACAGGAAGGTAGGTGTCCCAACAAGCCAGTGGCAAGTCCCACCTCAGGAAACCAGTAACCAGGCCCTAGCCTCCAGCAAGAGAAGCCTGGGACAGTGCCCCCTATACTCCAGAAGCAGAAATGAAGTATAAAAGGCAGTAAAAACAGGTAAACAACATGAGCAAGAAGCAACAAAGAAAAACAATGTCCATAGAAAAATGTCTTGGTTACAGGGAAGATCAAAACCCTAATTTAGGGGATGATAACATTGTCAGTATACCCATATCTGAAACCTCGGAGAGGAATATGAACAGGTCTCAAGCCCAAAAAGCCTTCTTGGAAGAGCTTAAGAAGGATTTTAAAAGTCAAATAAGGGAGGTAGAAGAAAAATTGAACAATTCATTTAAAAAGTGGGGGGGAAATTGCACTGAAGAAAACAACACCTTAGAAAGTAAAGTGGGCCAAATTGAAAAGGAGGTACAAAAGCTAACTGAAGAACTAATGGGAGGAACCATGAGAAAGAAGAAATAAAACAAAACAACAAAAGAATAAGAGAGCAAATAGTGTGCTTTCATCTGCATTCAAACTCCATTGTTCTTTCTCTGAATGTGAATCTTTTGGAGTTGCCTTAGATCCTTGCATTTCTGAGAAGACCTAAGTCCATCAAAGTCAGTCATCACACAATGTGGCTGATATTGTGTACAATGATCTCCTAGTTCTGCTCATTTCACTTTGCATCAGTTCATATACAAGTTTCCAGGTTTTTTCTGAAATTTGCTTGTTCATCATTCCTTATAGCACAATAGTATTCCATTACATTCATATACAACAATTTGTTCAGCCATTCCCCAATTGATGAGCATCCCCTCAACTTCCAATTCTTGACCACCACAAAAAAAGCTGCTGTAACTATTTTTGTGTATATGGGTCCTTTTCCCATTTTTATGATCTCTTTACTTAGAAGTGATATTGCTGGGTCAAAGGGAATGCACATTTTTATAGCCCTTTGGGCATAGTTCCAAACTGATCTGCAGAATGTTTAGATCAGTTCACAACTACACCAACAATGCATTAGTGTTCCAATTTTCTCATATCTTCTCCAACATTTATCATTTTCCTATTTTGTCATGTAAACCAATGTGTGTTGTTTTATTTTTTGGGGGGGGTGTTAGGCAATGGAGTTAAGTGACTTGTCCAGGGTCACACAGTTTTTAAGTGTTAGTGGCTGAGGCTGGATTTGAACTCAGGTCCTCCTGAATCTGGGATGGTGCTCTATCCACTGCACCAGCTAGCTGCCCCTCATGTGAGCCAATCAGATAGGTGTGATGTGGTACCTCAGAGTTGTTTTGATTTGCATTTATCTAATCAATAGTGATTTTGAGCATTTTTGTATGACTCTAGATAGCTTTAATTTCTTTCTCTGAAAACTTCCTGTTCATATTCTTTGACCATTTATCAATATAAATTATAATTATATTATATATGTAATATAATATAAATTGTTATATTATGTCAATATAAATTATAAATTCAACTCAGTTCTCTATATATTTTAGAAATGAGGCCTTTATCAGAGATAATGGCTTTAAAAATTGTTTCCCAGTTTTCTGTTTCCCTTCTAATCTTGGTTTCATTGATTTTGTTGTGAAAAAAACTTTTCAATTTAGTGTAATCACAGTCACCCGTTTTGCATTTCATAATGTTCTCTATCTCCTGTTTGGTCACAATTTCTTTCCTTCTCCATAGATCTCAAAGATAAACTATTCCTTGCTCTTCCAGTTTGCTTATAGTATCAGTTTTTATATCTAAATCATGTACCCATTTTGAATTTATCTTGGTGTAGAGTGCAAGATGTTAGTCTATGCCTAGTTTCTATCATATCATTTTCCAGTTTTCCAGCAGTTTTTGTTAAATAATGAGTTCTTATCCCAGAAGCTACAGTCCTTGGATTTATCAAATAGTAGACTACTGCAGGCATTTACTGCTGTGTCTTGCATACCTAACCTATCACAGTAATCTATGTGGTATACAATTGCAATGGGATACTATTATTCTATAAAAAATGATGAACAGAATGGTTTCAGAAAAACCTGGAAAGTCTTACATGAACTGATACAATGTAAAGTGAACAAACCAGGAGAACATTACACACAGTAATAGTAATAACAGTGACCAACTGTGAAAGACTTAGCTACACTGATCATTATGATGATCCTTAGACAATTCCAAAGGATCCATGATGAAAAATGCTCTCCACCTCAAGAGTGAGATCTGATGAACCCTGAATAGAGATTGAAACATTTTTTTCACTCTTTTTATGTTTCTTACTTTTTTTTTTGGTAACATGGCTAATATGGAAATATATTTTGCATGGTTTCATATGCTGATATTGTATTGGTTGACTTATCATTGGGTAGAGGGAGAGAATTTGAAACATATAGATGTATATATGTATCATGCATGCACGTACACACATATTAAAGAACAATATCAAAATAATTCTGGAGTTAGGGGACATGTTATTTTGGTTCTATTTTCTCAAATTTTTATTTAAGACATAAACTCCCCTTCTCTTGATTCTTTCATTTATTTATTTTTTTATAATTGTTGTGACCAAATAATTACATTTTTTATTAAGTTCTGTTTATAAAATATACACATTAAATGAATCAAGGCACTGATTTTTAGAATGTATAATATTTGCTTATAGACTTAATCTTTTTGTTATTTCAAAAGTTTCAATGACTGAGTCAGCATGGGATAATAGAATGAGTATTGGACTTTGTTATATGCCCTAAGTTCAAGTCCTATTTCTTATGCATACTAGATGTATAATGTGAACATAACTTCTTTGGAACTCTGTTTCCTCCTTTGTTAAACTGGGAAAATGTGTGTATTTTCTACCTACAAAAGGTAGTTTTAAGGACAAATTTTCACAAATCATGAAACATGTGAATATGTTTTTATTAATTATTGTCATACTATAAGAACTCATAGATGTAGAGAATGTGTGATAATGACTAGTTTTAATTTTCCATATGTCTCCAGAAAAGATGTGTTATTATTGTTCAGTCCTGTCCAATTATCTGTGACCCACATTGGTGTTTTTCTGGCAAAGATACTGGAGCAGTTTGCCATTTCCTTTTTTAGCTCATTTTATAGATGAAGAATCTGAAGCGAACAGGATTTTACTTGCCCTGGGTTACATGGCTAATAAGTGTCTGAGTCCAGATTTGTATCCAGGAAGATGTGTCTTTCTGACTCCAGGCCCTGCACGCTATCCACTAGCTACCCAGCTGCCTTCCAGAAAAGATATTACCTTGCCATTTAGATGGTAGATTTAAACTTCTGGGGCTTAATTTTCCTCATTTGTAAAATGAGAGAGTTGCATTAGATGACATCAAATATTGTTTCCATTTCCAAGTTGATGACGATTATAATGAAGTATGAAACATTTGCCTTATTCTAGATTTATTGATGGCTTCATTATATTTCCCTACCATTCACTTTTTTTTTAAGCAGGAGCTGATTCTGTGAAATATTTAGGCTATCGGAATTCACTTGGGATCTTAATTTATGGCCTGCTTGGTTAATCATTTTCCATTTACCTGTTTTTGTCCAAAAGTTAAAATTGAACTTGAAAAACAGTTGAACTAGGAAATGGTCCAAAAAGTAATAGAGGAGATTGGTAGTGGCAGTAGATATATTCTGTCATAAGCTAGTCTGTGCTTAAGATACCAGGCCAGTATCTTTTGTATAATTTTGTTTTTCTAGTTTCTCTCCATATTTATTTATAACATTTAGCTCTACCTCTGGGATAATCCTATCTGGATTCCATTCACTATGAAGGAGGTGTGTTGTTGGTTTGGGAAATTTTGTTCTTTCCAACACTTTGGCAGCGTGTACTTGTTAGGTGTTTTAAATACTAGCTCTTATGGCTTTACAGTGCTGATTTCAAAGTATAGGCTTCACTGTAAACAGCAGGATTCCCTAAGCTCATGGATAAGAGAGGGTTCTGCCAGAAGTTGCCCATGCCTGGTTTGCTCTCTAGACTCACTTCTGCTTCTTGGAATCCTTGGCTTCCTTCAAGACTCAACGAAAACACTACCACCTGCAAGAGGGTTTTCTCCTGCCCCTTCAGCTGATAGCATTTTCCTATCCAAGATATCTTATGTCTTCTTTATAGCTTTATATATTGGATAGATAGATAGATATAGATAGATAGATAGATAGATAGATAGATAGATAGATAGATAGATATACACACACACAGATATGCACTCACACGTATATGTGCTTGTATCCAATGTCTCTTCCATGGAGTGCAGGCTTTTTGAAGGAAAGTACAAATTCATTTTTGTCTTTATAACCACAGTGCCTAGCTCAATGCTTGAGGAAGGTGAATAAGAAATGCTGATTGATCGATTGATTGACTGATGTCCATGAGTGGCATCATAGCTAAGAGAAAGGGGAAAGTACAATAATAAGTAGAGGCCACAGGGCAAACACAAATGAAAACACACATCATTTTCCTAGAAAAGACTGAGCATGTTTGTCATGACCTTGCTCATCTGCTTTCCTCCAGCCCTAAAAGCCTCTCCTCCTTTACATCAGTTTCAGATGAAATGATCCTACTTTCTGGTAAAGTTACATATTCTAAACTGATTTGAATTTTGAGTAGTTTTAGTTGCCACTTCAATTAACTTAGAACCAATCAACAATCAGCTAGGGATGAGCCGAGTTGTAAAATTGGGATCCCTTGATGATTTCATTATTTTTTAAGTGTATCCCTCAGGAACTTCACCAGTGGGCATGTGGGGATGTGTGTGTACTCAAGTTTCCATTCTCCTGGGTGGTTTGTGTACTATGACAAGACTTGATAGAGGGAAAGATGATGGGCGGCATGTGACAGAAAGGTAAAATCTGAGACTGATGATTTCTGAGCACTCTTGAGTCCCAAAACTCCGTGAACAGCTGTTAGCTCCTTATCATCAGCCCTACTTCTTCTCCCTTCAACTCTTATCAACATCATTGAAAGGGGCAATCATTCTGGTTGAGGGGCCTGCCATCCCAGCCACCATCAACAATAACCACAAAGCAGCTGCCAATGATAGGTATCTAAATCTAAGATCCACAAGAAGAGCAGTGCACCACCTCCACCCTGACCCCCTCTGCCCAAGACCACCAGTCATGCTTCCAGACTTGCCTAGAAGGCTATGTTAAGCCTTTGTAGAAATGCAACCTGACAACTTCCTCTGCATATTCTACATCCATCCCTTCACCTTTTATTTTTATTATAACCAATGAACATGATGCTGACTGTTTCTTTGATAGTAATGCTAAAAGCACCCCCCTTTATATAAGAGGAAATTGGATCCCATCGGAAAGTACCTGGATATTCTTTTCTATCATTGGCATGGTATGACATTGGCGATAAAAGTAGCTAGGAGGCATAGTGAAAAAAGAGCTGGATCTGTAATTAGGAATCCCTGAGTTCAAATAGAGCCATTGACATTAACTAGCTGTGTGACCCTGGACAAGCCACTCAATCTATCTCCTCAGATTCCATTTTACAGATGATAATAATAATAGCACCTTCTGACCAATCCTTCAGTTATTGAGGATAAAATGAGGAAATATTTGTAAAATGCTTGGCAGATTGTCTGTGAACTCTTCTTAAGAGCTTGGGCCTCTCTTCCTATTCTGTACTCCTCTCCCTCCTCCTCTGGGAAGTAGGATTTTGAAAGCTCTTCTGTACCTAACTGCTGTTTTGTCTTCTTCTGCATAGGGAGGAGGTAGGGATTTACTACATCTGTTTCCACATTTTCTTCTTTCCTTGTGGCCTCTGAGCCTCAGTTTCTTTTGATTTTTTGTAGCTTTACCTCTTTGTCTCAGGATGTGCACAGAAGAGTCCAACTACGAGAGTCTGTGATTTTAGTCCTTTGGTGACAAAGAAGCCAAACTTGATGTTGGTATCTCATTTATTGATCTGTGTATAACCTTTCACAGTTCTCCAAGAATGGAAGATCAACCATGTTATGCTTTGATAAACATGTCTGGAGAAGCAGTATAATTCAAAGATTCGGTGTCTATTTTTCCTGATGGTTATTTAGCCTCATCACTCTACACCTTGACTTAAAGAGGTGACAGACATCTTGATTTTGCCCATCCACAGGAAACAGAGAACAACTAAAGAACTGTGGCTGAAAGGGGAATAGACAGCTACAGCCCAGACTTCCCAACTACAGTCTCCCAGCTTATTCTGGTTAGAGACACATAAGAAGTTAAGAGCTCAGGGAGATCTGTCCAGTGACACAGTTGAAGCAAGAAGTGTGGAAAGGAAACTAGAAAGAAATAGAAGTCTCAGCCTTCCTTGCTATTTCTAAGGTAGAAAGTTGAGTAAAAAATGATTTCACAAGGAGATAAATCAACAATGAATCTCAAAAAGAAAGAAAAATGGATAGAAATGAAAAAAAAAAAGACCAAGGAGAAATTCTAAAAAAATTAAAATTTTTGGAAGAAATTTTAAAAAGAGAATTAAGAATCATAAATGAGAAGCTTAGAGCTCACTAGATTTCACAATGAAGAAAATATGGTTCTTAATTTAGAATTAAATAGCACAATGAACAGAATAGATAAAATTTAGTCCATCATAAAGGTTCTCCGTATGGAAGTAGAAGCTGTTCAACAAAAATTATTAGATTTTCAACACAAACATAATAAGATGGATAAGGATTTGGGAGTAATAACTTTAAAAGAAGATATTATGAATGTACTTTGGGGGAAAATCAGAAACCTTAATTTAGAATTTAAAGATGCAAGTAGCAGGGTACAAGAAGTAGGAAAAAAAGTTTAAAAATATATCTGAGGAAACTGAGGCTTTAATAATGTGAGTAACAAGTGCGGAACAGAGAAAAAGAGAAAAGGACAAATATTTGGCGGGATAAAAGTGAACAATGCCAGCTTACTAAATAGATCTAAATTACATACACGCCAAATTGATTAACATTGATGATAAGATACATAGAAATAACTTAAGAACCACAGGTCTTCCTGAAGAAGAGGTTACATCAAAAACTTCGAATACCATGCTCCAGGAAGTAATACAAGAAAATTGCCCAGAACTTTTCATTTCAGACAAAAAAAGTTATCAAAGAAATACACAGATCACCACCCACCAAAAACCCAATACTCAATACTCCAAGGCATTTGAGTGTTAGAATTCACAATATCAGTAATAACAAATTCTGAAAGTGTCCAGGAGAAAGCTGTTTAAATATGGAGGAATACCAATTTGTATAACAGAGAATTATTCTACAGAAACAAGAAATCAGAGGAAAGAATAGAGTCATATATTCCAAAAAGTTCAGGAACTTGTTAAAACCCAGAACGCTATATCCTTCAAAACTGAGCCTACTCACCATTGAAGAAAATGTTATCTTCCATAAAAAAGAGGCATTTGAAGAATTCCTGAAAAGAAGTCCTGAAATAAGCAGAATATTTGACTTGAATTTATAGAAACAAAAGAAACACAAATTAATAAGGATACGTAACAAGTAGATTAAGGAATGGAATCAGGATTGTTTTGTTTATATTCTATTTAAAAAGTTAAGAGGTAAAGAAGGATCACTTAAGGACAAAGGACATTAAATTAGAAAGGAAGAGCTAGCAATATTAAACTCCTGTGAAAAGATTTATGAATCAACATCTTTTCTGGTAGGGAATCACTTAACTTCCCTCAAATCTACACTTCTTAATATCTGGCTTTTTTTTTTAAGAGAAATATTCAAATATTATTGATGCCTTTTTTATTGAGTAATTTTGCTATATTTTTTCAGGTTCAGTTTGTTTTTCAGGGTATGTTTGGAAAACATAATAAAAAACCAAATTAAAATACAGAAAAATATTTCACAAACCTCATTGATGATGATAATTATGGCATGAGTTTACCAGACTCTTTACAATTTCCTGTTGGATACTCGCTACCTGTCTTAGCATCAACTCTTCTATATGACTAAGAACCTGCGCTGCACAATTCAAAACTTACATAGCCAGCAATTGAACTTAGGTCATGCTAGCTGAAAGACTAGTTTTCCGTCTGTTATAACATGTTCCCTCTCATCATTTCTATATTTTATGCCTGTTTTTTAATATTGAAATAAATATTTGATATAATTTGTGTGGGTGTTCCTTTGAGAAATGCTTCCCATCAATGTTTGTCCATCTTACATGATAGTTTTCCCTCTCAGTTTCTTTTTAATTTTTTCTTTGATTTAGTATTTTATTTTTCACCAGTTATATGTAAAAACATTTTTAATATTTGTTTTCAAAATTTTAAACTTCAAATTATCTCCCTTTCTCCCTCCTTGATCCCCCTCGTAGAAAAGAAAAGCAATTCAACATAGATTATACATGTATAATTATGCAAAACATTTCCATAATAGTCAGGTTGTGAAAGACAACATAGACCAAAAAAAAGAAAAATCCTCAAAAAAAATAAAGTTAAAAAAAAAAGGATGCTGCAATCTGTATTCAAACACCATAAGCTATTTATCTGGGTGTGGATAGCATTTTTCATCTTAAGTCCTTCAGAGTTGTCATTGATTGTTGTATTGCTAAGAATAGCTAAATCCTCCACAGCTGATCATCTTACTCTCCTGGCCTGTGCTCTGGTCTGTGAGAGACCACAAGCACTCTTTTCTGCCCTAGAATTGTGAGGAGGATTCCCACTTCATTATGGCCAAAAGCTTTGGTGTGCTAGTGATCCTCCTCACCCTGGGACTTCCACCCAAGATTGTGACCTGGATCTGAGTATAAGCAAAGCATGAATCCTGATCCCAGTGCTAGTAAAGAGACCCCTGTAATCTTCTTCTGAGTGTTCAAACCCATTACCATCCATTGGCTGAGAACTCTGGAAGCAGCTGCTGCTGCTGATTCAGTCACTCCGAAGGACTACTCCTGGTTTTCTGGGGCCTGGTCTGCACTGGTGTGGCTTGTGATGGACTGTGCTCCATTCTCAGCAGGGGGGATAGACCTTTCCTTCAGACCTTCTAAGCTGTCTTTGGTGTCTGTGAGCTGAGAGATCTGAAAATTGCCCTTCAGCCACTCATTCAGTTGCTCTGAGGCCTAATATTGGTTTGCTGGGGTTGGTCTGCATTTGCTCAACCTGGGTTTGACTGCACTCCTTTCTCACACTTTTGCAACAGACTTTATCTGCCAAACTTTTAAGTTGTCTTGGGCTGGAAAATTGTTTTATTCTGTCTTTTTGTGGGTAATGCTTCTCTAGAAATTGTTTAGAATCATAATTTAATGATATTTGAAGGGATTTGGGGGAAAGCTCAGGCAAGTCCCTACCTTTACTCCACCATCTTGGCTCCACACAAAAAGACATATTTTCGGTAATTATTTATTGAGTGTCAACTATTTGCACAGCAGTCTAAGTAACAAAGAATTATGAGATCTAGTCTCAGAATCCCCAGTTTATAATCTTTTGTTTCTCTTCTACCATTTTCATATTCTTCATTAATTCAATATTTGCTCATTGCTATTTATTCATCTATTTAATATCTTCATTTCCTGATCTTTACAAGTCCCCAACTCATTGTTCATTGACTATATATGCCCTTCCCTTCCCATTTTCATTTTCACATTCTTTGTTTGGGTGATTTTTTTTTCTATCTATCTCTTTCCCTTTTATGAACAAAGTAATGCAAACTTATGAGTATGTACATTAATGTCTAAATTATATGGGAAACTGAGAACATGAACTCACAGAACTAGTAAGAAAAGAGGGGGAAAAAGTTAGGGACACATGGAACTTTGAGTCAGAAAACAGTTTTGAATCCTAACTCTAATACCTAGATAAGTTAAGTGATGACCAAATTCAGATGGATAGGAAGTGAGAGAGCTGGGATCTGAACCTACCTTTTGACTCCTTTATGTTGTAGATGGATTTTAGTTTATCCACTAAATTGACAATGTTTGGATGACTCATAAATTTTAAACAAACTGCCTTATGATCCTAGGCCAATTACTTAACCTCTCAGTGCCCCCAAGAAATTCTCTTAAGACTAAAACTTGCAGAGAAAGTGGTTATTTTTGTAGAGACATAATAGCAGAGTAAGTTCTAAGAAAAATTCACACTGGATACCATCCAAGTGGTTGAAGAATGGTTGTTATCTTAGAGAAGATATGAAAGTCAGCAGACAACTCATAAAAACTGGTTCATCAGTACATTAATTGTGAACAGACACTGTGGATGGCTAAAGAATTAGACTCAAAACTGAACAGTAAAGCTAGATTCCATATATAGAAAAACATATATTTATATAAATAGAAAAGTTATGTAGAAATGTCTATATAAAAATAGAAAAGTTATGCTAAAGGCCTCAATATTGTTCCTGAAACCAAAATCTCTATGCCTGCAAAACAAGAAATGACACCGTTTTGGGGTAATTAATTATTAATTTATTAATTAGGCTAGCCAGCAATCAACAAATTGATGATCAGTGGTTTCTCTCAGTTACTAAAGACTCCAAGGGAGCCCCTCAAGTGCCTTAACTCCCTTCTGAAAGAAAATAACTGACAAATGAAAATCAATCTTGATAGGTGGACATTTAGTGAGGTCTCCTTCTGCTGAGAACATGGCTTAGTCATGAGACTCAGCAGCCTCAAGATAGCCACGCAGGGGTAGCCATCTCAATCCAGATCTCTCTAGGTCTCCTTCGTGAGCTGGGTTATTCTACTCTCTGATGGAGGGGATAAAGGACAGAGGCTTCTTCCTCAAGGCAAAGGCTTATCCAGATGAGTTCTAGTTGTATTCTAAATAGAAATTAGATCTCCCAGTTGGGTGGCATCATGCCTTGAGGCTAGGAACAAATGCCATCACTCAGCTGCACCCTTCAGAGGCTGACAGGCATTTTAAGGAGTTGAGGTTTAACAGAAATAAAAGTAAAATGGTGGATCACAAATTAGTAATTAGTTATTAATATAATAGTATAATATTATTTTATAAGGAACTTTAAATAATTTTGATGTATGGATTAAAAATTTTTTGGAAGAGTCTTCAAGGCATTTCATTTTACTAATTTCAGAACTTACTTTGCAGTTTCAAAATGACACTTTATTCTTTCCACTATTTTTTTTTTTAGCTTTTGGATTTGTAGTTCAAGAACAGATCTCATCTTTTGTGATCTTATGAGAAGTCTTATAAATTGCTGTAATGATGCCCTATTAAATGACAGGGAATTATTTAGGTTATTAATATGGTGAATGTAGGTATGTATATGTATGTGTATATATATATATATATATATATATATATGTATATATATATATATAAAATATGTATGAATGTGTGTGAGTTTATGTATATGCATAATCTTGCTTCTCACAATAATTCAGAGGAAACTACTATTATTCTCCCCATTTTAGAGGTGGGCAAACTGAAACACATGGAAATTAAGTGACTTACCCAGGGTAACATAGCTAGGAATTATCTGCGCCCAGATTTGATTGGAGTCTTTTTGACTCCAGGTCCAAGAGCTCTACTGTGCCGACTAGCTACCCATGACAGGTCAGAAACCTACAGAATAGTAGGTAACTCCTCTGTCATAGGGTTCTATGGATGACTTTGTGATATTAGAGGTATGTTCTCTGATACCATAGCTCACAAGCCCTCAAATACTGTATTTTTCCCATCTATGTCTTTTACCAGTTATTATAGCCTTGTGTTACTAACCAATTGTTACATCTTCAATATCATCTAACTAGTTACTATAGCTACAATATCATTTTAATTCATGTTTTCTCCTCAAAATCCTAACCAAATAAATATCAGTTGCATTATATAGAGATTGATATTTATTGCAAATAAATAAGAACAAGTATCTCCAAAACAGGGAAACATTCTCTTTTATGCCTAAATACTTGGGGAGAGTTGACTCAGATAAAATAGTGACTACTTGGCATTCACCCAACAATTTTAGCTTCTTGGTGTAGCATTGTCAATAGAAGAGTTGCTCCCTTGGTGCCTTGATTAATTGATCTGTTTTTTGTGGAATGAGTCATGCAGTTTTTATTTTTCCCTGATGCCTAGCTCTTGTTAGAAGCAACACCCCTTCTCTATGCAATTTAGACTAATTTTCCTTAAAAGGTGATCATATCTTCCTCCAGAATCATTTGGTTCAAGGAATTAAGTTTGTAAACAAAGAACCCAAGAGGAACTACAGGAGTATACTGATGCATGGATGGTGAATCACAACAGGTAATTCTGAAATAGGAACCTTGCTCAACTTAATCCCTTCAAAATGTCCTCAATGTCTGTTACTATTGAATATCCTTATTCTGCTCTATCTAAATACCTTGTTTTGTTAACTATTCAATGACTTTGAGAGTATCTCATTTTGTTCAAAATCAAACCTAGAAGATGCAAGCAGTAGTTTGAGCCAGGTCCAGCCCAGAACAGCTCCTCACTGGGTCTGGCTGCTATTGCTACCACTGAACTCTTCTGTAGCTAGAGTTCTGATGCATTTTTGTATGCATCAAAGCTCACAAAGTCCTTTTCTTTTATATCCCATGTCTAATATTCATCAACCTAAAATCTGGGATGGGAGAAGAAATCACAACAGAAAAAGACAGTAAAATGTGTTCATGGCCAACCTCATGGCTACCAAGTGGGAGAGAAGCTCTCTCAACCACTGTTTTTTTTTTCTTTTTCTTTCTCTTCACTCAAAAGCCACCTGGGACAGAGACAATTTTTTTGTTTGTATCTTTTATATGCACACTCAATTTCAGCTTAGTATCCAATTAAAAGGTTATCTGTCAGCAAGGAGTAAGATGAAAAGAAAAAGGATAAAGTATACCTTTGTAATGCTGAATGGGAGCAAAGCCCCTCTGTTATGAGTCCCCAGAAGCAGCTGTAGTGTGCCTGCATATAAATTTATACAATGCAGGGCATATTGTTCAAGCTTTAGAGATTGTATACTCATTCCAAGTAATCGCATTACAGCTAAGTCCCGCCTAGTGAGAATAACAAATCCTCTAAAGGGGTTGGATTAGTCAAATTTGCACTTCATATTTCCATTAGGCTGGAACTGATTACTAAATTTTACATAGTTATAACTTTGAATACTACAAATTAAAATCCATATGACAACTTCATAGGATTCATTATTTGTACTAATTGCTACCTAGCTGGGGACCATGACTTAACATGTTAGTTTCATATTATCTACAAATTAAACAAGTTTACTATTTATGCCTTCATTTAATTTATTGCCAAACATAACATATTGAAAAGTGAATTTGAGGGATTCTGTAAGGGTTCTCCTTCTAAGGTGAGATCAGCTGATTGATGACTTCTCTTATATCCAATCATTTATTTAATTTCGTCTAACTACTGATCTAGTTCAATGTTTATTCTTATCCACAAGAATCACAAGACTTTATGAAATGTTTTTTTTCCCTAACATCCAGGCACACTGTATGAACAACACACTGTGTTCTGCTAGCCTAATAATTGTGCTCAAAAAATGAAATAAAATAGTTGGTCAATTGTCCTTATTTTGTGTTAGTGAAGTTGATTTAAAAAAATAACGCAAGTAGAAGAATTTCACTTCAGTGGATATGGATGTGTGAGTGTAGGTTTTTGTATTATCATGAGGACTGGACATTTTTATGGTTCAGTGGCTTTTTAATTGAGAATAACCTTTGTTTTGAAGATGTGAAGAGATGAAGAAGGGGCAAGATTATACAGACTAGAGATGATTAGAAACTACTTTTGCTCTGCTTTCTAGACCTGATTTTGATTTTAAGTCACTTCATGGGGAGAATCAATTTCCTATATTTGACTAGAAATACCTTAAGCTGTATCTCTCAGAACTTCATCATTATAAATGAGGATAAAGGCAGTTATGAATCCCCAATAATGAATGGTAATAGAAGGTTATTCAATGAGGAACATTTGTGGAAAAATGTGTAAGAGAGAAATACAAATTGAAAGATTTTCACAATATCAAATCACAGTTCTACTTGACAGGCAAATACCAAGAAATCAGTCCTTCCTACACCCTCCAACCCCACACATCTTATGCCTAATTCTAATAGCACAGCCTTTAGGGAATATAAAATAGAAACAATAAATGAAACTATTGTTTTCTAAGAGCCTGAAGAATTTATTAACATTCACATTTTGTGGACCTTACCTCCTTAGTCACTGAAATCTCATATTTATTTAGTTTCCCTCAGAACAAAACAAATTATTGTTACATTCCCCAAACATTTGTGATCCTCTCCACAGGCAGCTTTCATGCCTCTCTATCATTAAGTCTTTGGATTCAGTGGCTCCTGTTGTCTTTTAAAGTCCCAGCAAACATGAGCTGTCAGCCAGCTGTTCCTTTCTGAGCACTATAGTTAAGATGCATAGACCAGATCATTAAATTCCTTGAATCCTTACACATTTCATTTTGCATCATTCAGTGCAGGAACAATTTTCTTTTGCAATTGTATTCACATGCAGCTGTGATATAAGGAGGGTCTTAATGAAAGAAAAACATTTTAAAACACTTAACTATATACCCAGTACTCTGTTAAGCTTCCAAGATACAAATTTACTTGGACAAAGTAAAGTAAAGAACTTTAATGATTTATGCAATAAAACATTCAACTCTTTACACCTTAAAATACTTTTAATATACTATATGCCCTCCTTTGTAGCAATCACTTGTTTTCCATAATTTAGCCTTAAACTTATAATATTTTAGCACATATATGAGTCTAAATCTTCACAAAACTACTTTTATTACATTGTATACACTTTGCATTTTTCCAAGAATAACCATAATTCAATGCATACATTTTTAAAATATAAATTCATTTATTTGTCTTTTTAACATCCTTTTCTTTTGTTTTTAATTTTGACTTCCAAACTCTGTCCCTCCCTCTTACCTTCCCCCACCAACTGAGAAGGAAAGCAAATTATATAAATTATACATGTAAAACAATGTAAAATATATCTCCATATTAGCCATATTATGATAAAAAAATCAAGAAAACAAGAAACTCATACTTCAATTTGCACTCAAAATCTATCAGTTCTCTCTCTGAAGGTAGGTAGAATTTTTTCATCAGTCCTTTGAAATTGTCTCAGATCATCATACTGATCAGAGTAGTCTTTCACAGTTCATCACCATTACAACATTTCTGTTAATATGCACAATGGTCTCCCAGTTCTCACTTCATTTTGCTTAAATTTTTACAAATCTTGTGATTTTTTTTCCCTGAAAGCATCCTGCCCTTGTCATTTCTTATAGCACAATATGATTCTGTCACAATCATATGCCACTGCTTGTTCAGCCACTCCCCAGTTGACAAACATCACCTCAATTTTCAATTCTTTGATATCACAAAAAGAGATGCTGTAAATATTTTCTACATATGTGTCCTTCTTCTTTTGCTTTGATATTTTTTGGTAAGATCTAGTAGTGTTATTATAGGGTCCAAGAGCGTGCAGAATTTTATAGCCCTTTCCACAAACTTCCAAATTATTCTCCAGAATGTTTCAACAAATTCACAACTTCACCAAAAGTTTATTAGGATACCTATCCTCCTTCATCCCCTCCAGTATTTATCATTTCTGAGAAGTATGAGGTGGTACCGCAGAGCTGTTTTAATTTGTATTTCTCTAATCAATAATAATTTAGAATATTTTTTCATATAACTACATGCCATTGATTTCTTCTTCTGAGCTGTTCATATCTTTTGATTTTATCAGTTGGGGAAAGGCTCTTTTTTAAAAAAAATTGACTGCATTCCTTATATATTTGAGAAATGAATCCTTTATCAGAGAAATGAGCTAATTTTATTTTTTATATTGCTTCGTTGTCTCTGGCACCTTTTATCAAATATAGTTTTCCTGATTATCTCCTTTATATTATTTGCTTTCGTTTTATCTGAGATCATAATTACTACCTTTTTTTTTCTTACTTTAGCTGAAGTATAATAAATTCTGCTTCAGGCCTTTATTTTAATTATCTCTGTGTGTTTCTGTTTAGTTTGTCTCCTGTAAACAACTATTGTCTGATTCTGGTCTCTAATCCATTCTGTTATCTATTTCTGTTTTATGGGTAAGTTCCTTTTGTTCACATTCACAGTTATGATTACTGTCTATTTTCTTTCATCCTATATTCTTTTGTTTATTCTTCTCTTTCCTTTTTTATCCTGTGCCTCCTCAAAAGTCTTTTTTTTTGCTTCTAACAACTGTCTTAATCTCCTCCTTTTTATATTGCTCACATACCTTTTATCACTTTCTCCTCCTATTTCTTTATCAAGATAGATATCTGCTCACAAATGTGTGCGTGTGTGTGTGTGTGTGTGTGTGTGAGTAATTCTGAGGAGGATGAGGTTCATGCATTGCCTACCAGCTTGCTTCTACCAATATAAAATTTCTTCTTTGCCTATACTTTTTTTTTGTGAGAAAATTTTCCCTATTCTACCTCTTCCTTTCCCCTTCTCTCAATGCCTCCGTTTTTGTCAATCTTTCATTTTCTTTTAGGAAATCACCCAAAGTAATTGACTGCCCTCTTTGTAGACTCCTTCTAACTACCCTAATGATGATAAAGTTCTTAAGCATTACATGTGTCATCTTCCCATATAAGAATGTAAATAGTTTAACATTATTGTCTCTTATGATTATTTTTTCATGTTCATTTTCTTTTATTCTTTTCTTGAGCCTTATGTTTAAAAGTCTAATTTTTTATTCAGCTCCACTCTTTCCATTAGAAATGCTTGAAAGAAGGGCAGCTAGGTGACACAGTGGAAAAAAAAAAACTGGTCCTAGAATTAGGAAGACCTGAAATAAAATCTGGACTCAGACGCTTATTGGCTGCGTGACCCTGGACAAGTCACTTGACCTGGATTGCCTCCCCAAAAATGCTTGAATGTCCTCTATTTCTTTAATTTCCTTTTTTTTTCAGAAGGGTTATACTCAGTTTTCTTGGGTAGGTTGTTCTTGTTTGTAATCCTAGCTTCTTTGTCCACTGGAATATCATATCCTAAGCCCTCAACTCCTTTAATATGGAAGCTGCTAAATCTTTTGTTATTCTGAGTTAGATCCCTCAATATTTGAATTGTTTCCTTATGAATGCTTGGAATATTTTCTCCTTGAACTAGGAGTTCTGGAATTTGGCTATAATATTCCTGGTGGTTTTCATTTCGGGATCTCTTTCAGAAAGTTACCAGGGAATTTTTTTTCTATTTCTATTTTACCCTCAGGTTCTAAGATATTATCAAGATTCCTTGATAATTTCTTGAAATATGATGTCTTGGCTCTATTTTGAACATGAACTTTCAGAGGTTCAATAATTCTTAAATTATATCTCTTTAGTCTATTTTCTAGGACAGTTGTTTTTCTGATGAGATATTTCACATGTTCTTTTTTTTTCATTTAAACTTAGTATTATTGTTTCTTGAAATCTCATGAAGTCATTAATGTTTCTAATTCTTTCCCAACACTTTTCCAATTCTAATTTTTAAGGAATTATTTTCTTCAGTGAGCGTTTGTATTTCCTTTTCCCAATTGGCCAATTCTATTTTTTTAAGGAGTCATTTTCTTTAGTGAATTTTTGTACCTCTTTTTCCATTTGACCTATTCTGCTTTTTAAGGAATTCTTTTCTTTGGTGAATGTCTGTGCTTCTTTTACCATATGGAAAATTATTTTTTTCTTTAAGGTTTTATTTTCAGTATTGTTTGTGCATTTTTTACCAAGTTACTAAATCTCTTTTCATATTTTTTTTGCATCACTCTCATTTCTTTTTCCAATTTTTCCTTGACCACTCTGTCTTTAACTGACCTTCCAGAAGTTCTTGTTGGACTTTGATCCAATTAGCCCTTTTCTTTGAGGCTTCTTTGTTGCTGTTTTCACAATATTGTCTTCTGAGTTTCTGCCTTGGTCTTCCCTCACTCCATAATAGTTTTTATAGTCAAGTTATTTTTTGGTTGTTCATTTTTGTACCCTACTTTTTGACTTTTAACTTTATGTTAAAGTTGCACCCTGCTCACCTATGCAAGGGAAAGCACTGTCACAAGCTTCAGGCTTTTTTTGTACTGCTGTTTTCAGAGTCTGTTCTGGTCTGTTCTCTGGTCTTTATCCAGGAGAGGGCCCTGCTCCCTTGAAACTGCCAGTGCTAACTCTCTTTTTGATCCTGAAGCTCCAACCACATCCCCTAGTCTCCTGTAGCCACAAGTGCCTGTGTTCCTCTCTGCACTGGAACTGTGACCCAGAACTGCTTAGAGGAAATGCAATTGCCAGTTGACTCCAGCTACACCCAGTACCAGTGAAGTGTCTCCTGTAATCTTTCTGACCCCTTTACCATCTCTGGGCTGAGAGCTCCCAAAGCCACTATGACTATTACAGCTGTGTCCATGGCTCACCACTGGTACTGCTACTCTGAGCCTACCCCAGATCTTTCCTGCCGACCCAAGTTTTCTTTTGCTGGGGGGAAAAAAAAGACATTTTGATCTCTTGTTGGCTTTGATGCTTCAAAATAAGATTTGATTTGTTATTTTAAATTTGTCTGGAGGGTGATTATGGGAGAATTCAGCTGCTTTTATGCCTGTACTCCACCGTCTTGATTCTATGTCTTTTCCTTAGATTTTCAATGAGCTTTGAATCTTTTAAGTTCTCAGGTCATTGATGCATACTTATATCCATCTCTTGGACAACTTCTTATCTTGTCATCAAAGATTAAAACATCATACAACATCATGTTGCAGTATTTGTCTCAATTTGGGAAAATCCATAATTCTGATACAATTCTGCTTTTTGGAATATCAACATTTAAAAAAAATTAAATTTCATTTTAGACTCAAACACCAGAACACAAATACAGAATAAAGAAAAAAATCATAAACTTAATATTGGAACTTAAATACAAAGTTAAAAAAAAAAGCATGTCATGTGCATAGGAGAACATAACAGAGGATATGTAATGTAATGATACATTTTCATTTCAAGAAAGCCTATATGATAAATACTACACGTTGTGTTGAAAGCTGTCCATCTTTTCTTTGCTTCCTCATAAGATTTATTTTGTTCTCTGCTGTGCATGTTTTACTTTGTTCTTTTTTTGCCCTTCCCCCCCGAAGGCTACAATTAAGTGTGGATATATTTCTATATAGATATAGATATAAATATATACACACATATATATACATATATATACATACATACATAAATATATTTTCCCTAACAATTTCTACTCCTAATCTTTGGTTTTTTATATTTGTACATATCTCATTTCCTATCCCTCCTGACTCTTCTACTTTACTTCTACTTACTACCTTGCTCTCCTATTACTTAGCCTACCACTCCTCCAATGATCCCTTCCCTATTCTCCCATTCCCATAAATCTAAACACCCTACTGTAGCCCCCTATAACCTCTTCCCTCACCCTCCCCTCTAGAGATCCCTCCTTTGTCCTCCCATTCCCACTGACCTAAACACCCTTTTATAGAGTAACAACTGTTTTTTTTTTTTTAAGTTCATAAAACATTCAATGAGGACATGACTTCCACATCTACTATCAGGAGAAAAAATACTTTAAATATTTGAGGTGGATATTTTATAGTCTGGTGAAGATGACCAGATCTTCCAGGCTCACCTGCAGTTCTGAAAATGGTCTTCATTAATCTCTGAATGAAAAAAAAGTAGAACTCATCAATAAAATTTCTTCTAATATTTAGTATTGATGTATTGTCTTACCCAAAAGAAGTGTGTTTTTCTTTTCATTCATATAAAAGGTTAGCAGATTTTTTTTTAACTTGTCTTTTATTGCTCTACCAATTTCAAGAAACTTCTCACTCAATGGAGAAGAAGCATTTACCAGCACTCTAGCTGTCAGGTTTCCCTGAAGATTTGGTTTTTTTTAAGTAAGGGTTTATTAACCTGTTTTGCAGCAATAGTTCATTAACTCTTGCTAATATTATTTTTTTTTAATTTCTATTTCCTTTGTTATTCAGTGCCACTAATCCAATTTCAATTTGGGTTTAAAAGATTTTAGCACTTAGCACAACGTCTGGCATATAGTGGGTGTTTAACTCATACTTATTACCTATTCTCCCCCTTATGTAAACATTGAGAATGAGCCACCTTCCTGTCCCCTTCAAAAAAAGAATAGTATTGATGATTTTTAGTTTTGTTTAAGGAATAATTTAAAATCATTGTGCTACTGGGCTTTAAGGCTACTGGAGCATGTTTTTCATTAGTGCTTCTGTGCTATAACCTGGCTCTTGTAAATTGCAACTAAAATCATCTTATTACCGGAAAGGATATCCTCAATGCCTACAAATGTGTATATGTGTGTGTAAGTATATAACAGGGATGGGGAACCTGCAGCCTCGAGGCCACATGTGGCCCTCTAGGTCCTCAGGTGCCACCCTTTGATTGAATCAAAGGTTTTATATATACACTTAAATGCCCCATATTATATAATATACATAATATATGTTCAGATCTGTCCTTAAAATGCTGTAGTCCAGTGGGGGAAGAATATGCAGCCTTAAGGCCACATATGGCCCTCTAAGTCCTCAAGTGCAGTCCTTTGACTGAATCCAAACTTCACAGGACAAATCCCTTTAGTAAAAGGATTTGTTCTGTGAAACTTGGACTTAGTCAAAAAGCTGAACTCAAGGAATTAGAAGGCCCCATGTGGCCTCAAGGCCATGGGTTCCCCACACCTGCTGGCATCTGACATTTTCTTTCAAACATAATGGTCAGAACTTGAGGTAAGCCTATTAAACACTATTTTTTTTTTTCTGACCAAAGTACTGTGGTATGACACACTGTGGGGTTCCTTATGGGCCACAGTTTTCAATAATGAAATGTAGTATCTGGTGGGACAACTGGTTAAGAGCTCATTATCAGAGTTTTATACTAACAAAAACAAATGAAAGTACATATACCTTCCTGCCTAATATAAAGGATGCCAATTTCTACAGTTTGACATTTCAGAGGATGTCAAACTGGCACCTGCAGCTGTAATCTTTAGAGAAAGGGGCCTTTGAGATTTCTTTTTCATTGTAAGTTTCTAGCAGTAAGAGAACTAGGCTTCAATATCCTCCTTTTATTTGTGACCTTGGGTAAATTACTAAACATCTCTATGCCTCAATTTCTGTAACTGCAAAATAAAAACTTAGACTAGTTTTCTTTCACCTGATCTTTGATCATAGGATTCTGTGGTCCTTCCAGCTCTAAACCCTAAGCTCAAGTTCTCAAGAAAATGTAGTTTCAATAATATGCTCCGGCCTAAATGTCCTTAGCCTTTCCATTTCCTCATCTATAAAATATGGAAGCTGAATGAAATTATTTTTAAGGTCTATTACACCTCTAAAATTCTAGGATTCTTATCATAGAAACACATTAGGAAATGAACCATAAAAACAATCCTACATTGGTCAGGATAATTGATTGCAAAGGTGTCTGTGATAGTCTTTCATTCAAAGCAAGGAATTAAGTACATGCTGTCAATTTCTGCCATGAGTTATTCATAGATAACTTCCACTACAGTCAATAGGCAAGTGACTGTCAGCAGAATTGTGCCTGTGGAGCAGAAATCAATAAAGTAGTCCAATGAATACACAGTCTCATGCCAATGATCCAGGTATTGCTCTTATTCTACAGCCTCAAGGAGGGATAATTGGTGATCATCTCCTCTTCAGAGGCCTGGCTCAATGAAATAAGTGTGCTCTAGAGGAGCTCCTTCAGAGACATATATCTAAACTGAAATGACAGTCACAAAGTGGAAGTATGTCCAACTTTCTATATTGAATAGTAATCTGCAAGTTAATACCATGGCATTTTGTGCTCATTAAAGAGATTAAAATATATGATCATTTATTCAAATGTGTAGGGGTGCTAAGGAGAGTAAAATAGGAGTATGTATATAGTGGAGGAGGGGAAGGAGTTATCATCTGCCACCAAAAAGTTAATTTTCCTTTTGTTTGGTTTTGTTATGTTTTGTTTCCAGCAGAAGAATTGGAAATGCTGAATACTTTAGTGAACAGACCATGTATGCAACAATAATCTACTTCAGGAATAGCAGATTTATTTCAAGTTAAATTCTGATGTAACAGTTTGAAGGTATATTTGAATACCAAGTCACCCACCCCACTTTTTTGAAAGTGGTCTTAATAGTCAGAGAAAGCAGACAGCAGTTTATGTTCTGTATTCCTTTGCTACTTTTTAAAGTTTTATTGATTCCTTCTGTTTTTTTTTCACATCATAATCATTCCCAGAAATCCTTTCCCTTTATACCTAACTCAGTGAGATTGAGTTACATAAGATAATTAGTTTATGTTTTATTAATTTGGGTATTTTACCCTTTTGAAGAATATCATGTTTCCATTAAATTCTTGGGTTTTTTTCTAGTATGTAATTATATATGGTAGATTTTAAAATAATTTGTTTGAACTTTGTGAATTCATCTAATTATTCTTAAAAAGAAATATTTTTAAATTGTTCTGTCTCTCTCTTTATCTCAGACTCCTAAAAATGTTAGTTTTGTTATTCTTTTGAAAAAATACTGCTTATTTTAGTTTATAATTTTTATAGTCTTTTTGATTTCTGTTATCATTTTCTCTCTAGATTTTAAGACTATTTTGTATTTTTTTTGGTTTCTTAATTTGCTTACGCTTGACGTATTTTTTTAAATTAATACTCTCTTTTTTCTTTTTTGTTAGTATATATTTCCACAAACACATACTGTTCTTCCCCCAAATCAAGTTTCTTTTGTTTCCTCCTTGTTGTCATTTTCTTCCACATAGTTGTTAAATCTCATTATGATTTGTTCTTCAGTACATTTATTTTCAGGATTTCATTATTAGCGTTCCAAATTTAGATCTGTGTCTTTTGCTTGTATTTCCTCCATTAGTTACTCTTTTATGCATTATTGTCTACACAGATTATGTTTAATATTTCTGAATTTTTACATTTATGTTTTACTGTTCACTAATACATGGTTTATTTCTGTAAATATAGAGGTAATTAGAAATATGCATTGTATTTAATATTCCCCTTAAGAGGATGCCACAAATATTTCAACTTCTCTAAGAGTCTGTGCAATTCTATATTTTCCTTTTTATTTCTCTTAGATTTATCCATGTCTAAGAGAGAAATATTTATGTTTTATAATTATTGTATTATTAGCTTTTTTTGCAATTCAGTTAACTTTAGCTGAGTGGGTGATGGACTAAAGTGAGAGAAGACATAACAAAGAGCCCAGTTAGCAGAATATTGCAGTAGTCCAGACATGAAGTTAAAAAGGCTTGCAGTAGTCTTGTAATTATATCAAAGAAGGGAAGGAAAGTATATGAGAGGTGTTATGAGGGTGCAATCAACAACACATGACAACACATTTTATATGGGTGGTGAGACATTAAGGAGTTGAGGATGATAACTAGGATGTCAGTTTGAGTCCCTGGAAGGATAGTGGTGCTGATGTCAGTAATTGAAAGGTCAGTAAGAGATGAGAGTTTTTTGGGGGGGGGGTTTTGGGGGAGAGAGAGGGAAGATAGTGAATACAGTTTTTAACATGTTGAGTTTAATATGTCTTTGGGATAACCAGTTTGAGATGTATAATAAGTAGCTGGAGATGTAAGATTAGAGGTCAGTAGAGAGGTTAGGTATGGATAAGTAGCTTTGAGAATCTTCATTATATGGACGGCAATCAAATCCATTAAATTGATGAGATCACAAAGCTAAATAGTTTAGTGAAAGAAAGGGGCTCAGAAAAATAAAATATTATATTAATTTTTTAAAAAGGCTCAGGACAGAGCCTTGATTGGGGGAAGGGGTCACCTATGGCTAATGGGCATCACCTGGATGAAGAGTCATTAAAAGAGACTGAAAGAGAGGAGTGACTGACAGATAAGAGAAGATGCAAGAGTAAGTCCTATTATAGAAATCTAGAGTAATGAGGATAACAAGGAGGAGAGGGTTATAGAGTGTCAAAGTAGAGAGATCAGAATGAGGGCTATGACAAGTCATTAGATCTGGCAATTAAATGACCACTTAAAACTTTGGAAAGAGTGGTCTTAATTGAAAAAATGAGGTTACATGCCAGAATGTAGAAAGTTTAGAAGAGATTATAAGGAAAAGAAGCAATTATCTATTGTAGATTGCCTGTTCAAAAAGTTTTGCCACAAAAAGGATAAATGTCAGATGATAGCTAGTGGGGAGAGGTGAATCAAGTGAGGGTTTTTGGAGTATGGGAAAGATATATTTCAGACATCTAGAATAAAATGTCCAGTAGACATTTGAAACTCGGTATGTCTAAAACAGAACTCATTATCTTTCCCTGAAACCCTTCCCCACCCTAACTTTCCCTATTAATGTAGAAAGTAATATCATCCTCCCACTCCCCTAGGCTCACAATTTAGGAGTCACCATGGACTCAATATCTCTCAATACTCGTATCTAATGTATTGTCAAAGCCTATAGATTTCTCTTCTATAACATCTCTCAAATATATCCCTTCTCTCCTCTGACACTATCACTATTGTATTGAAGGTCCTTATCACCTCATATTTGGATTATTTCAATAGCTTGTTGATGGGTCTGCCTGCTTCCAATCTCTTTCCACTCCATTCAGCAAGTAAAGTGTTGTTATTGTTGTTGTTGTTTCTAAAGCACAGGTCCAATCATGTCACTCCCTATTCAGTAAACTCTAGTTGCTCCCTATTGCCTCCAGGATCAAACATAAAAGACTCTGTTTGACATTAAAAGTTTTTTATTACCTACACACCTCCTACCATTTTAATCTTCTTATTGTCCAAAATGTAATCTTCAATCCATTGACACTGGCCTCCTGGCTATTCCATAAACAAGACACTCCATATCTTGACTTCAGATATTTTCTCTGCTGTGCCCCTCTCCCTGAACACTTGCTCTCCTCAACATTGCCTCCTAACTTCCACAGCTTCCTTTAAGTCCCAACTAAAATCTCACCCTGTACTGGAAGTTTTCTCCAACCCCTCTTAATTCTAATGCCTTTCCTCCTGTAATTATTCCCTATTTATCATATATATATATATATATATATATATATATATATATATATATATATATATATATATACATATACATATGTATGTATGTATGTATGTATGTGTGTGTGTGTGTGTGTGTATTTGTTTGCATGGTGTCTCCCCCATCAGTTTTTAAACTTATTGAGAGTAGGGGATTTCTGTTGCCTCTTTCATATCCCCAGTGCTTAGCATGTTGCCTGTCATATAGTAGGCACTTAATAAATGTTCATTGATTAATTAATATATGTATGTTTATAAACACTAGACAACTATAGGTGAATAGGAGGATACTGAAGATAAGTAAGAGAATGAGGATAATACAGTAGCCTACCAACTAAAGAAGATGAGATGGAATGAGCTGCAACTACTGGTGCAAATAGAACTGTTTCCCTTGGCAAGGAGAAGGGCAACTTCTCCATATGAGTTAGGAGTAAAAGAGAAATAGTGGAAGCAGGCATCTGGAAGATATGAGTTGAAGAAGAAGGGAGAAAAGGGAGATCTTAGCAATTGGCCCCATTTTTTGGTGGAATATGAGGAAAAGTTCTCACCTGTCAAAGGTTGGAAGAAGGAAGTCTATATGAGGTTTAGGTGGGATGAACAAATTTGTAAAAATTGCTATAGTGAGTGGGATGGTGAAGCAATTAGGGAGGTGTAAAAGGTTTCTCTTAGTACAATAAAGGACAAGTTGTGATTATATAACAAAATTTTAGTGGGTACATTCATTCAGCAATATTTTGTGATTTTCTCCAGCTTCATTAGACAGCACATGATAAAGGATGATAGTAATGTTTGATGGGAGTAATCCAGGGTTGAGTCTTGGTAAGCAAGGTCTATGATAGCATAAGGTAAGAGAATAGGACAGTGTGGAGTTATACTGGCTAAACAGCAGCATAGCCAAATGTGGGTGATGATCTTGAAAGAACTGAGGGTTGGAGGGATTAGAAATCACAGTGAAAATGAAGAACAGGACTTGGGGTTGTGAGACAGAGGAAGAGGGTAAATGAGAACAGACTGTGATCACATAAGGAAATTTTAAATGTGAGTTGATGTTCATGAAAAGAGTTGTGGTGCATTTGTGGATGAGACTATCTCTGTGTGTGGCTAAGGTGAGACAGAGAGTTAGGAAAAGGGAAATGAGTAAATAGAAGAACTTGGAAATTAAACTATTTGAGGGAGTATCAATATTTGTGTTGAAGTCCCAAAGTATGAGAGCAAGACTTGGGGAGGAAAGACCCAGAGATTTTCATTTCTCTATCAGAATGTTGGCAGCATGTTTCATCATTAGTACTCTTATCATTGAATATCGCATTGAGCAGAGTTCTTAAGGTTTTCATAGATGTTTGTCTTTATACTATTGTCATTTTTTTCCTCCTGGTTTATCACACTTCTTTCTGTATTCATTCATATAGATTTCCTAGATTTCTTCCTAGATTTCTCTGTATAGTCTTTAAAATTTAATGTTATATAATGTATATGTTGCCAAAATTTTATGATTTATAATTATAATTCTCTATTTCTTTATAACTTCTTAAAACAAAATAGTATGTCATTAAATCTGCAGACCATAACTTGCTCAGTCATTCCCTAATTGAAGGACACCCCCTCAGGCTCCAAGTCTTTCCTACCAAAAAAGAGCTATAAATAATTTTTATACATCCCTTGTAAATTCATCTGATCCTGTCCTCATCCCCTACCTGCTGTGGTAGCTAATTTGCGATGTGTTCAATTTAATTATCCAAATTGGTATATTTAAGTCCTTTATTTCTTGTTATATTATTCTTACCTTTTATAATTTTGGAAATATCCATTTATTTCTTTTAGATTACCATACCCATTGACAAAATATTAAGCAAAATAATTTCTAATAATGTCCTTTATTTCTTCCTAAGTTATTGTGAATTATCCTTCTTCACTTTTGATCCTAGTGATTTGGCATTCCTTTTTCTCATAAAAATCAATTTAATTGTTTTTCCCAAAAATAAGGTCTTAGCTTTGTTTCTTAGTTCATTTATTGATTGATTTGTTTTTCCACTTATTAAATATTAGATTAGTGTTTTGCTTTATTTTCCTTTTCTTTAAATTTTATTAATCCTTTCTTTGATTTTCAAGATTTTTGTTTTAATGTGCAGCTGGGTTTCTTAACTTCTTGCTTTTATAATTTTTATTTAGTGTGTATGCCTAAATCATTGATCTTTTCCTTTGCTATTTTATAAGTGTTTGAAAGTATAAAATTCCCATAAGTCCTCTTTTGGCTACGAGAATTCCCCAAATTAATGCTATGTGTTCTCATTTTTGCCATTATCTATAATGAGATTATTTATTGTTCCTATGATTCACTCTTTGATTCATTCATTCTTTAGGATTAAATTATTTAGACTCCAAGTAATTTTGATATTATATTCATTGACCATCTATTGAATACAACTTTCATTGTATTATTGTCCATAAAATAGTGTGTGTATGTGTGTGTGTAGCTTGCTTGCATTTCTTTGTGAGGCTTAATGCCCTAGTGAAGGGTCTATTTTTTTAGAGGTACCATGCATAGTTGACTATATATATATATATATATATATATATATACATATATATATATATATATATGTATATATATATATGTATATATATATATATATGCACACACATATATGTATATATGTATATATATGTATATACACACACATACATACACACACATACACATACACATATGTACACACATATGCTAGTCTATATCTAACTTTTAAGAAATTCTATTAAGCTTCTTGACTCTTTCTTTTTTTGTTTTGTTAGATTTTTCTATCACATTGAACCCCTCCACTGTTGCGGTTTTATATTTTGCCCTGTAAATTATCTAACTTTTTTCTTTAAGTATTCAGATGCTATGACATTTAGTCCACATGCATTTAGTAATGATAACAATCCATTTCTACAGGATATTTCAGTATCATATAATTGCTGTTTATCTTCAATAAAAATCTGTTTTTGCTCTTGCTTTGTCTGAGATCACAATTTCATTTTTTATTTCAACTGAATCTTAATAAATGTTGCTCCAGTTTCTTATTTTAACTGTGAATCTGTATGCTTCATTTGTCTTTCTTCTAAAGAACATATTGTTGGATTTGGCCTTCTAATCCATTCTGTTATTCTCTTCTGTTTTATGGATAAGTTCATCTCATTTATATTCAGTGCTATAATCATCCTTCCATTCTGGTCTCTTATAATCTTCTCTCTTTGTTTCACACCCTCTCTTTATAAAGCATATTTGGGCAGTGAAAAAGGAGTGTGTTCACCAGTGTGCCAGGTTTTGCTCCATTGTCACTCTTTTCTTATCCTCTCCCAGAGCCCAATTATACATTCTTACCTTTTTGTTCTTTCCTCTTAAACCTGTCTTCATAATTCAACAGCTCGTTTTAAGGACTTTTTTTTTCTCTTTGTATTTTGTTTTGTTTTGCTTGTGACTAATTCCTACCTAAATCTACTCTCTCTCTTATTCTCTCTGCTCTATCTATCCTGTTTCCTTGCTAAGCGAAATTCATTTCAGTTTTATACCCAACTCTCCCTCTCCTCTCTCCCTTGTCTATCCTCCCCTCTTCTCTGTCCTGCCCTGCCCCCTCTCGTATTTATGTCATAGGTATGTACTCTTTTTTGCTTTGATACTTCAAATCAAAGTGAGGTTCAAGTATTATTCTCCCTCCAGTTCTTCCTCCTTATGTGTAGTCTTCAACTAGTACAACCTGATTATGTGAGATATTTTCCCCCAACTTTCTTCTCCCTCTACATCTCAGTATGTTACATTTCTCTCCTCATTCCTTTCTTCTTTTAAGATCCTTGAAACTTAACAAAATTCATCCCAGTCCCTTGCTTTTATTAGACTAATATTAGAGTTCTGAGGGGACACTTGTATCTTCTCCCTTTATTAAAAGAGAAACATTTCATCATTTAGTCCTTTAAGGCTGCTTAATGATATTCAGCATTTATATTTTTCTTGTCTCAGTGTTTCTATTTCAAAGTTTCTACTTAGCTCTTGTCTTTTCATTTGGAATGCTTAGAAGTCTTCTACTTTATTAAAGGAAGATCCTTAAACTGACACTCTCTTCTCTCTGTCTCTCTCTCACTCTCTCTGTCTCTGTCTCTCTGTCTCTCTCTCTCTCTCTCTCTCTCTCTCTCTCTCTCTCTCTCTCTCTCTCTCTCTCTCTCTCTCTTTCTCCCCCCTAAACCCCACCCCAATCTCTGCCATCACATGAAACTCAGTTTTTCTGGGTGAGCTATTTTGGGCTGTAAGCCTACATCTTTTGCATTTTTCTGTGATTGTCTTGCCTTGGTGGCTCCTTGGTACTTGAATTCTTTCTTTCTGGCTTCTTGAAACATTTTTTCTTTGCAAAGAAACAAGCTTTGGTTGTTGGCTATAATCTTTATGGGGATTTTCATTCTGGGGATTCTTTTAGAAAGTTCAGTGAATTCTTTCTATTATCATTTTTTCTCCCTGTAGTTCTAAGATATCTAGGCATTTCCATGATTTCTTGAAATATGGTATCCAGATTCTTCTTTTGGGGGGGCAGTGTAGATATGTTATTGGTTTTTAAATGATTCTTAAATTTTCTCTTCTTGCTCTGTTTTCCATGTCAGTAGTCTTAGATATGAGACACCTTGTATTTTCATCTACTTTTTTACTACTTCGTTTTTATTTTATTTTTGTCATCTCCTGAGATCACTAACATGTACTTGGTAGATTCCAATTTTTAATGAGATTGTTGCTTGTTTAATATTTTTGTGCCTCTTTTGCAAAGCTCTTAATTCTCTTTACAAATTTTTCCACCATGTTTCTTTTTTTTGAAGTATTTTCTCTAGAATTTTTACTTTATTTATACAATAATTTTAGTATTTTTAAAAAAGAAAAATGTTGCTTCAGTTATTCAAGGAATTCTAAATGAACTTCTGATCAAACTATGTTTTAATCTGAAGTTTTGCTTGCAAATGTTTTGTATCAGTATTTTTTATGGGGTTGTTGTCTCTCACATCTCGATCATCTTAATAATCCTTCAGTCTTAGTTCCTGACTTCAGACTTTGTGTGAGGGACAAACTCTGCATACTCGTTGACCAGTTGTCTGGGTTGTGCTTCATTCTGTTTCTTTGTTTGTTTGTTTGTTCATTTTTGCTCTTTTTGTTGTTGTTCTATTATCTTACTTTTCCCCCTCCAAATCTGAATGCTATATTGTTCAAGGTTTTCAGGGAAAGCTCAGGCTGGGATTCATAAGCTTTCAGTATGCACAAAACGGTCCTATCTTATTACTGTCTTCCTACTCTGAGCTTTGTAAGCTCCTAACCTGCCTTTGAGTTTGAGCAACATATAGTGGAGGATGAATTTCAGAAAAGAGATTGACGTGGAAAAATCTGTTAGACAGTAATTATGGAAGTCTGGCTGAAAGACTATGAATGGTGGAGCAATAGTGGTGGCAGGTTTGAATGAACAGGGAAGGTGAATCTGAAATATATTATGAAATATATCAATAGGAATTTTCAGATGGTTAAATACAAGGAGTTAGGGTGAGGAAAAAGTAAAATATGACTTCAAGCTTTAATATCTTATTAAAAGAAGGAATGGTTACATCACCAGCAGACATTGGGAACTTAGAAGCGGGGCTGATTTCATAGAGAATACGAGCAAGAAATGTAAGATTGGTATTCATAGGAGTCAAAGGCTATAGAGTTATGGAATAATGCTGTAATTTTCATAAAAGTAAGCATCACAGTTATAACTAGGATTTCTGGCACTTGGAGTGAACTCAAGTTAAGAAGGGTGATAGGCATTAGTATACAATGTTTCATGATAAAAAGAAGAAACATTGAGGTTGCCCATTGGCAGTAAGAGAGAGAGAGAGAGAGAGAGAGAGAGAGAGAGAGAGAGAGAGAGAGAGAGAGAGAGAGAGAGAGTTCCCAGCTGATTCTTTTACATACAGAAATAATGACATTTTAAGAAATGTTTTCCCTTGTCCTGCAATGAAAGAGATGACATAGGTCCAATACATTCTACCTTGGTCCAAAATAGTGATTCTGTGAGATGGAGATGACTATTTCCCAAAGAATTCATTCTTGATCCTCATGACATGATGGGCAATGATTCCTCTTATCACCACAATATTTAGGTAAACATGGAAGTATGTGGTCAAAGGAGGCAGCAGATGGGATTAGAGTATATGGGAAGACGGGTTTAAGGGGAGAGGCATCAAGGTAAAAGCTCTAGGGTGGCATCTTGAGTTGGATGAAAATACAGAGGCCTCTCAGAATAGTGTTGTGGGAAGAAATTTTGCCCTTCTCCAAGAATACTGGGAAACCAGTGCAGAGCAATGGTTATTAATGCATTTGCTAGTAGTGATTGTTGGACAAACAAGTATAGTACAGTCTTACATAGAGGCATATGAATGTATATGTCTATATATGATTAAAGATACCCAAGAATATCTATGTGTATGTCAGTTTATGTATGTATATGTATGTGTATGTGTATATATATATATATATATGTTTGTATGTATGTCTGTATATGATACATATATATGTATATGTATATGTATATGTATATGTATATGTATATGTATATGTATATGTATATGTATATGTATATGTATATGTATATGTATATGTATATGTATATGTATGCATTATGTGTGTGTATCTTCTTAAGTGTAGCCTTCTTGGGAGAGGAGGGAGAGGAAAGGGGAATAAAAGGACAAAGTAAAAAGTGCACAGCAGAGAACAAAAAAAACTTACAAGGAAGCCAAGAAAAGATGGACATCTCTGAACACAATGGATAGTATTCATTATATATCTTTTTTGAAATGGAAATTTATTGCTGTATATTTTGAATCCTTTCTTATTTTCTGCTCTGCACATAGCAATACTTTCTTTTTCTCTCCTTATTTTGTATTTGAGTTTTTAATCAGTTTCTTTTTTCTTTTCTTATTGTAAATTCATTTTAAAGTAATTAATTAAAAAGTGTTCATGAAGGTTAGATTATAAAAATGAACAGCAAAACTGTAAGTGGATAGAACAATGGGGTAGAGTGGAACATTTTTCAGAATTCTAATTTGTTGGCCATGAGCTTTAGCAGCTTTGTTTGCATGTCGAGAAACAAATTGAATGCCTAGCTAGTAAACTCTTTTGATATGTAAGCATGTGTTTCCATGTACGTCTCTGGGGACAATTTCAGAAAAAAATCAGATGATTCTTTTTTTTCTGCTACTTTTCCTTTGAAAATTAAAAGAAACCTACCTCTGAAATTTGGGAATTCTGAAAAGCTCTAGGAAAACTGAAAAATATCCTCTGTTTTCCCATATGTACATTATGAAGTATATGCAAAATATACCTCAGCTGCAAGGGAAAGTTTCCCTGAATTTGTACAACTTACCCAGTGGTTGAAAGGCACCAACAGAGCGGGAACAGTTTCTGGACACATTTTATACAGATTCTACATTGAACCTTATGTATGCTAAGAGTATTCTTCTGGTAAAAATCAGCTTAGAAATAAATGGTATTAGATACCTCTCAAAACATACGAGCTTTAAGCATAACTAATCTTTTTTTTTTGACAGGTTTATTCCTTTGTTAAGTATTAATTTCAAAATAACATCATGGTGTACAACATTGATACTAATGCACAGTAGAAGAAATGTATGCAATAAAGCAAGCCTCAAATCAGTATTTATGAGGTCATGGAGTTAACTTGCCATTTCTTTTATGCAAACTCCATTTGGAAGACTCATGACATAAGGTTGTATTGTCATAAATAGAATTCATGGGCTAAAATGTAAATACTGTCATTAACATTGATATTAAGCAGGCTTAATTGTTATCATAGTAAGGAAAACAAGTCTATGGATCTAATATTTTCAGGCTAACAGACTTAAGCAGCACCAACTCTGCAAACCATAAAACTATCAAAAGGATTAAGCAGTTTGTCCAATTCAAATCAAGATGTATTTATTAAGTGACTATGGTTTGCCAGTGATTTAGGATCCAATAACAAAAATTGAAACAATCTCTACCCTCAAGGGGCTTCATTCTACTGACAGGAAAAGCATTAACTTAATTAGTATAAAAATTATAATAAATTAATAGGGAGGACTAAGGACTGGGGAAATTAGGATATGATTTTTTTTTTATTAGAAGAGACACTTGAGTTGAGACTTTAATTGATCTAGAGATTCCAAGAGCAATAATTGAGGTGGGAAAGCATTTCAGACATGAAGGGATGGTCTGAGCAAAGGCATAAAGATAGCATGTTGTAGTCAGAGAATGACAAATGGACCATTTTTGTTGGAACATGGAGTGTGCAAAGGAAAAAGAAAATGTGCTTGTAGTCTAGAAATAGAAGTTGGAATCAAAAGGTAAGCAGTTTTACATGGCAAATATAGGAAATGATTCATCTTAAAGTCAATTGGGAGTAAACTAAGCTTCTAAGGATTTGAATAGACAGATGAGGTTGTAAGAATATTAATTTGGCAGCTATGTGGAAAAGGGATTGGAGTGGGTATAAATGGAAAAAGGGCAACCAAAAATATTGACCTGACAAAGGAATAAACCTGTCCAAAAAAAAAAAAGAGGATTAGTTATACTCAAAGCTCGTATGTTTGAGAGGTGTCTAATGCCATTTATTTCACAGAGCAAGAATCTATTATGCAAGACCAGCCCCAGGAGTAATTGCACAATTGTAGTTATCAGATGAACTCTCCATACATCTCTCAGAGCAGTCAGAAAAAGGTGAGGCTCTTTCCTTATCAGAGGAGAAACAAACAAACTCCATGTTATTGTTTTTATCTTCAAATGCTGGGTGCTGCATAAGGTGCCTAATTTATAATCTTTTTGCCCTCTATGGTGTGTGTGTGTGTGTGTGCATATGCATGTGTAGTTTACTTCTTTCTTGTTCTTAGTTGAACACTCATTCTGAAAGAGGAGTATCTAAGCCACTGGTAAGTTTGAAAGATCAGTCAAGCAGCCTAGCCAACCCATTTATGACTCAGTGACTGAGCAAACATATTTCAGTTTCCATTCACCAAAAGAAAATTCGATAGGGACTCTGAAGCAAGAAAAAAAGACTTTCAGGACCCTGAGTCATGTTGTACACATCAGTCCCATGTGTTCTTTACATGTTAGATTCATTACTTTTGTGTTTCTGCTTTGAGTTCATTCTTACTATTGACCTTATATATGTTAGGGGACAGAGTACCCTCTGGTTTAGGAGGATTTTTTTTTCCTTATGATACTTTTCAGGAAATACCCTTTTAGGAAAATTAATTGTTTTCAAATTGTTGGATATGGGGGGGGGAGGATTTGGGGGGGAGGGGAAGAAAGGGTGGCACACCAGGTGGAGGCTCATGAGCAACATTAAGAGAGATCCATGCCCCTCAAAAACTTAATGTTAAATCACCATTATGAGTCTGGCCTTGAGAGAATGAGCCCTCAGGAGTTGTTACTCAGGGTAATAGATTTAGAGTTGGAAGAAACTTTAGTGATGATTGAATCCAATATTTTCACTTTACACATGAGGTAAACTAGGCCCAGAGAAGTGAAAAGAATTGTTTAAGGTCAAGCAATAAATAAGTCTTAGAAAATCTGGAATTTGAACCCATAAAATGACTCAGTGTCCAGCACTATTTTCATTGTGTCACGCTGCTTTTCCTAAAATAAGTGAAAGTTTTAGAGAGGCAAATTTCACCTTAGTTTTGGAGGAAAGGGGAAAATTTCATATATATTAGAGTTATTCAAAGGTGGAATGATTTCCCCATGACTTCTTTCAACATAAGGTCTCCATGAAATTCAACATTTATCTGTAGTTTTTACACAAAGCCTCAATAACCACTTTACTGGTATATTATAGAGGCAGAGGTTCAAGTAGATGGCCTCTGAAGTCACTTCTAATTCAGAAATTCTGATTCTGTGAATATCACCTCAGATATTTACTAGCTATGTTACTCGCTTATCCTACCAGAACTTTAGCAACCTTTTCTGGAAACTTATATTATGATGTAGTATAGGCGGAAGTGTTGGGATTAGAATCATATGAGACATAGCTCAAAAGTCCACCTCAGACACATACTAGCTATATTAAAAATTACTTCAGTACTCTGACTCTTTCTCCTTATCTGCATATAGAATTGACATTTATTTTACAGGATTGACAAGAGTATAAAATGAAATAATACATATGAAGTGTCTTGCAAGCCTTAAGGGCTCTATAAATATGGGATATTAGTGATTTAGGGCAAGTCGTTTCAGCCTCTCTGAGTCTCTGTCTCCCTACTTATATAATGATAACTAAAAATAATAATGGTGATTATAATATTTCACAGCTGTGTTTTTGTGAGGATCAAATGCTATAATGTGTTTAAAGTGCTTTAAAAACTTTAAAGGGGCATAATGGCTGTGTCCCCTTGGGCAATTACTATCTATGTGCCTCAGAAAATATCTTAGATCTCCTACACTAAATCATAAAGGGATTGAGGTCTATTTGGTAGAGGGAATTCACCCAACATGAATTTCCAATGTTGAATAAATTTCAGATCATTAGCATATTCATTTACTAGCCATGTCAAGGAGAGTAATTATGAGGAAATCATTTTGTAAATCATAAAGTGATATATGAATGTGAGTTATTTTTACTGGCCTACTTATGTTTCAACCTCATACATCATTTTATTTAATGTACCAAAAAAGAAGAAAAATCCCACAGTTCATCTCTTTTATGTTTTCCTTCATCTCCAGTATTGTACTTTTTCTGTTTCAGTAACAGTCTATTGATTGTATATGTCAACTGGGTATTTTTGTTCTCTGAAGAATTGAATTTTATTTCCATTTGCCCAAGTACATCTGAAAAATGACCATAATCCAGGCTGCTCAGAGGCAAACTTCTTATCATCATGTTTCATAATGCATTATTCAGAAATAATAGCAAGGAAGGCATGCTATTCTCCACTATACTTACCCTGGCAGGACCTGAATCTCTCAAATCTTTAGATATTTTCTCAAATGATGTATGGTTTCTACAGTCTTAAGAACATAAAGCTGCATGCATTGCTCAGCATTTCTCTGTCAGCTTTTCAACTTGTTCAGATTTAGTGCTCTTATATAAACTGTTTTCAAATAGCTCTAAATGCTCATTTCTCCAATGGCTACTAAATGTCAAAGGTGTTCTTATGCTCTTCAAAGCAGACATTTGCACACTTATCTCTTGCCTTTATAGATACTCTAATTTTAACTATACTGTTGTTTTATATATGCTGAAGTCAGGCTAGAAGATGCAGAAAACATCCAAAAGTTAGACAAGATAACAGATATTTTTAAGACGGAATCATATTTTTCTATAGCTGAAATGAAAATAAAATATGGTACTGCAAACATCTGTGACCCTTATTCCCGAAGAAATCTATCTAGTCTTTTTATATGTAGTTTTGAGAATATAGAGAATATTTGGGAGGTACTCTTCCTTAGGAATGTGAAAATTGAGAAACAATGTCTTTCCTGTTATGTTCTGAGCTCCTTGAGAGCAGAGCCTGTCTTTTAACTTTATTTTCATCCTCAGTGTTTAGCATAGTGTCTTGTAAAAAAAAAAATACACACTTAACAAATTTTTATCCATTGACTGACTGACTTAAACTGGGTACTGAGAAGAAGAGTAACCTACTTAAGATCACACAAATGAATGGACAATTCCAGACATATTTCTATAGTCTAGACTTTTGCTATTTAAAATACAGGCTAGGTCAATGGTTCCAAAAAGTTTTTCACAGTAAGCGTTTGATTAGATACAATGATATTGTTTTATTTTTACAAAATAGAATATATGTTATAACAAGTTAAGATATCCAAAGCATTTTCCTCTAACACCATTCCCATTTTATAAGTCTAGCTCTTATAGTTATTCATATTCACATTTTTATAAAATATGCTACTTATAAATATTAGAAAATACCATAAACTGGATAGATTGAGAAGTTGAAAGAAATACTGTGTTACTGTGATGAGCTCCAACTGGAATAGCACAATATGTGAATATAAGAAATTTACACTAGAGTAGAAAGGGATACAACATAAAGAGTGATTTTTTAAAGGAACTTTGGAATTATAGAAAGCAGTCCTATTCTCTACTGGGTAAATAGGTTTACTAGCTGTAATGTAAGGAAATCATTGCATAAATTCCTTGTAAAATTTAACCTTAAATTTTATTCACATCTAAATGCAGTTCAAGTGTTTTGTAAATATCATCAAACAATTATAGTTAGGGTCTTTAAACTTGTGCAAGATTTTTCATATGAGGTATGGAGAATCAGCTGGCAGCAGGGTCTGAATATTTTGCCTGAAATATGGAATATAGATGAAAGAATAATTTGTTTTTATTTATTTTTTTCTGAAACTGTGCTGGATACTGAACATCAGCTCAGCATGAAGGGAGATTATGCATATCAAAATACAGAAATTCAGCCTTCTTTTCAAGTCCTGCTCCAGTAGAAATCAATGAACAGCAAGCATCCTGAAATCAACAAAGTGATGAAGGGAGAAAACAAAAGAGGTTTCCACATCCCAAGTAGAAGAGGAGATGCAGGGTAAGGAAATCTATTTTTCATTAAAATTCTGCCACCATTATGTAATGGAGACAAAGCCACTATATCTCCATCTTCAATGTGATAATTTTCTTGGCCACAAGTCCCAAGAATGAATTTGACATTAGGTACAATGGGGGTAATTATCTTTCTTTAAAGATCTTTGAGATAATAGCAATGACTAGCACAAAATAATAGTTGAGTTTATGGCCCAAGGGCCTCCTTGAAAATTATGAACAGTACTGCTAGCTCTCATTAAAAAAGTATTGTTGAATAATTCAGCATATTTACCAGGAAGTGAATGTATTATTGGACATCTTCCCCCTAATCCCCAAAGACAGCTTAAATTATAAGCTTGGCATCATTGCTCAGGTAGTGCAAATGTTGATAAGAAAATTAATTTGATTGCCTTTTATTATAAAATGATTTCATTTTTCTTACTGCCTGGTGCCCATTTTATGACTCATTGGAATCAGCTCATTGCCTTGAATCTATGAAATGGGGATAAGGAAGAGTGAACAGGATAAAAAGTTCTTTAAAAAGCATTTCCAATTTTATTAAATTAGTATCTAAAAGAGAGTAATTTCCCCTTGAGTGTTTATGTAGAATTTAACATTTTAAAGTATTATCATAAATACTTAGTGAGCCAAGATAGTTACTTAAAGTGGAATACATAATCAATGAGATAAATTAGCTTGATTCCATTTTGTAAATGAGAAAACTAAGTAGATGATCAAGGTCATACAGATGTTAGAGCAGAATGAGTAGTCCACTGAAATTTCAGCTCAATTTCTATACTTCAATCCATACCATCTTTTTTACAGTTGTTATACTTGTGATATATGACATATATATCTTATATATAAAAACATATTTCTTACATATGCATATATAAAAGATATATGCTTGTTATGATATATATGAGATGTATATGTATATACACATATACACACAGGTGTGTATAATATATATACACAAAATACAAAAGTGTGTATGCATATATGGCTGTATAAACACATATACATTATATAGGAATAGTCATGTATGATTTTGAAACATTATACATATGACATTTATCTTGGTAACTCTTCTTATCTATTTCTCCCTCTTTGAAAATAATCCTCGCTCAACCTCCAGTATGATGAGGTCTAATAATTTTACTTTGACCCATTTATAGATGAATTTGAGGAATATTAAATAATTATGCCCTCTAAAAATATTGAGTTGAAAGGCCTGAATGTAAGAACCAGATTTAAAACTAAATGCCATCGATATTGCATGTTCATAACACCTTCTTTAACAATTATAAAGATAGCAAATAATACTTTTATATCTCTATAGAAGAAAGACCATGAGAAAATGAGCTTAAATTATAAAACCTGAGACTTAGATCATGCAGAAAGAAAAGAATTTCCTCAGTGGCTCCTTTTTTTTTTTTTAATATAGGAGATTGCTTTTGTTTTCGCCCTTTTTTTAAAAACAAAGGTGGAGAAGAAATAGGGCAGCTCAGTGTTGTAGTAGATTGATTTCTGTGTCTGAAGTCTGGAAGACCGAGTTCAAATCTGGTAAAGATACTTACTAGCTGTGTGACCTGGGCCAGTCAATTAAACCTTTTTACTTCAGTTTCCTCATCTGTAAAATGAGCTAAAGACGGAAATGGCAAACCAATCTAATATCTTTGTAAAAAAAGAAAAAAAAGACCCAAAATGGGGGCACAAAGGAGCAGGCACAACTGAAATGACTGAATAATAAGTGATGATATATATTTTATTAAATTATTTTCATAGTAAGTATACCATTAGAATCACTTAGTAGCTGGATGTATACACTCTGAGGATTTTCCTAATCTTTATCTAGCTTTCATTGAAATTCAAGGATTTTCAGTGGATGTTGATATTGGATAATGCTACAAAATAAATTTATGGTATGATATGATGAATATAGATACATTGACTATTAGTCTTAAAGTTGGAGAACTGGGCATCTATAAGAAAAAAAAGAAAACAATGTGTGAACAACAAGTACACCATGTATGTATGTATGTGTGTGTGTACACACAGACACAGAATTTTCATTCATATACATACATACAATTTTAATTATATATATATATATATATATATATATATATAATTTCATTTATTCCAATCTCCCACTTATTGATTAAAGAGTAATCTCTTCTTTCCCCCACCTTCTCATTGTTTTTGTTGTCTTTAATTGTAGAGTTATGTGTATCCTCATTAAATAAACTTACAATATAAAAGGGTGTTGATAGTTTACAATCAGGATTGTAGCAGGGAGTTTCCACATTGATAAAACTACTTTGAAGTATACTGAAGGTTTAGGTGGAAAATCCTGTCTCTGTACATTTTTTTTCCCCTTAGAAAAGTGTTACAATTGAAACTGAGGCAAACTTAGGCATAAAGTTCTGAGCACTTTCAATTTATTGGTAATACTAGTGATTACCAATGAAAGGTATCTTTATCTCCTCAGCAAGCAAAAAACTTTAAATGAAGTCAGACAGATAATTTTTGCAGACAAAAGGAGGAAGACCCAAAAGCTAGATAGCAGCATCACAGCTGAGGAAAACAATATGATTGGTTACAAAGCCTGTAGCATCATAGACGGGAAAAAAATATAATCGGCAAGAAATTTGACATGCTGTGCTAACAACAACTCCTTCTTGTGGTTAAGGAATTCTGATTGATTTATGAAGCCCATCTTCATCCTGCAGGTCTTGTTAGTGGAACAGAGATAACAGACTTCCTGGCACTGGTCTTCACCTTGCAGTGCTTGTTAGTGAGATAACAGACTTCCCTTAATTGTACGTGGGTATGCAAGGCTCATTGGTAAGATAAAAGGTCTCCCTTAATTGTGCATGGATAGTAAGATGTATAGAGATAATATATTTCTTTGAATTAAGTTGATTTATGGAACAACTTAGCTCAGACTAATGCTATTAACTCAGAGACAAAGAAAGTGAGTTAAATAGATATACAAAATAAAGAATAAAATAAACTACAAATAAAATTAATTGCAAAAATAGAATCAATAAAGAAATGGAATCAATATAATATTCTCCAGAGGTAGAAATTTGATAATTTTCCATTCTTCATTTGGTATTTACACTGCAACTAAACTCCACAGTAAGAACATTACAGTTACTCATTCCTATACTTGCCATGTTTCTAGGAGAAGTAGTTTCAAATTTCTCATGTGACAAAGATGCAAGTTCTCAATCCTTATGTAAAATAGTTTTACCTATTCTTTGGATTTTTTTGTGCTGAATTAATTTATTTCACAGAATACTTAATCAATTTGAACTGAAAGAGTCCTCGATGTCTTTGTATTTCAACTGTTCTTGAAAAAAAATCTCTAAACAGGATGCTTTACAAGTGGTCATCCAACATTTGTTCTACTGAACACCTGTCTCACTGAAAAGAATTTACTGTCTCCTAAAGAAGTCTAGCCTACTCTTTGAAAAAAGTATATTATTATTTCAACACTTACTTCACACAATTTTATTTTTTTTTCTAGTTCCACCCTCTGGAGACAAGCAGAAAAAGTCTAATCCTCTTTCCAGGTGATAGCCTTCCTATATTTGAAGACAGATTTTGTATCTCCTCTAATTTTTCTTTTCTACAGTCTACATATTCCTAATTCCTTCATCTGATTCATCTTATTAATGTCCTTGCCAAAATATGGTGCCCAGAAATAAACATAATCTGACTTCATATGCCTCACAGACATACAGATTATAGAGGAAGTATATAGCAAAATATAACAAAATTATAAGCTTCCCAGTTCTGAGAATCCCAACCTCTAAATGCTGTTCAACATGCCACTGTTTTTTTTTTTCTCTTTTACAGCTGCTGTATCAAATTGTTGACTCACATTGATCTTCTGAGTTCTTAAAATCCCCAGATTTTCTTAAAAAATCATAGATGTAAATCAGTAAGTAAGACAATTTTATATCTTATGAAGCTGAAGAACCCTAGTAGGTCTTTCTTGGTGATCAGGAGAATAAATGAAAGAAACTACAACTTGGGGATTTTTTTAAACCTTTATTGTGTAGGTTGTAAGTGGAAGGATTAGTTCTACTGACTACAATTGTTAGAACCTAAAGACAATTCTAAACTGCATGATTTTGTTTGTCTGTGCATGTGTGTGAAAGAAAAGATTAGTTTTTGTTTTATTATAAATCATTATTTGGATCTGAAGGGAACAAAATTATCTAGTTAGAAGCTTTCCTAATTTCACAGAAAAAAAATGAATATAAAATAAGACTAAAGTGGAGAAATCTACCTTTTGGGGTTACCATAGGATTTTTACATGGATGAAATTTTTAAATTCATAAGGATTACATTTTACACCATTAGTCATTACAAATTAGCCAAATTCCGTATGACCATAAATCATCCCAGGAAGTTTTTTTTTACCCTATGATCATTTAGACAATGTGATTGAGAAAACTTTACATTTGGGAAAAAAAAAACAGTCTCATAGAAAAGCAGAGCCAAGATGGCAGGGTGAAGACAGCATTTTTACTAAGCTATCCTAACACACTCCTTTGCAACAACTTAAAAAAAGTGTTAAATTGAATTCTGAGAAAGAAAAACAACAAAACATCACAGAGAGTTTCCCAACAAGCCCAGGGAACCATAGGAAGATGGAAAGATACTGAAGACACTTGGTTAGATCTGGCTGAGAGCACATTGTAGCTTTGCTTTAGGCTGTGAGATAGCAGAAAGAGTAGCCAATAACATAGGAATCATAAGGGGATTGAAAACTTGGTCAAAAAGATATCCCAAGGGATCCCTGTGGTAAAGGTAGGTGCAGGATTGGGTACCATTTGGTAGCTTTGTGAGCTCTTACCCAGTACTGGGTTATAACTTCCAATTAGAGAAGAGTGTTAACAATCAAAAAGGAGCAGAGCCTCAACCTTTTTAAAGTCTATAGCACAGACCAGGAGATCAGAGACCAGACATCTTGCTAAATCATTTTACTTTGAGAGCACCAGATATTTATAGGAAACACAGGTTTGTCAAAATAGTAAATTCTCAAAAAAGACAGTCAGGCCATTGCTCCAAACACCATGCCAAATCTAATATAAACTCCAAAGTCAAGAAACTGGCTGGAAAAAATGAGCTGACAAAAAAAAAATAGCAAAAGCTGCCCATAAAAATCTGCTATGGTGAAAGAGAAGCTTAAGGTATAAACTCAGATCACTAATTGAAAACATTAGTAAGTGGTACCACAAAGAAAAATTATTGTAAATAAGGCCAATAAGAGTTCCCAGAACTAAATAGAGATTTTTTTTTAAAGAAGCAAACAGAAGAGTTTTAAAATTAAATGAGTGGTAGAGAAACAATTGGGAAAAGATATGAGAGCTGTGTAAGAAAATTGTGAAAAAAAATTACAGCTTGGTAAAAGTGACATAAAAAAATCCTAAAGAAAATAATACATTAAAATTATAATTGGCAAAATGTTAAAAGAGGTACAAACCCTCACTAAAGACAATAACTCAGGGAAAATCTATGGCAGAAACTGGGCATAGACCAACACCTTACCACATATACCAAGATAAAATCAAAATGGATATACAATTTAGATATAAACACTGATAAAAGCAAACTAGAAGAGCAAGGAATAGTTTACCTTTCAGATGTATGGACCAAACATGAGATAGAGAACATTATGAAATGCAAAATGAATAATTTTTATTACCTTAAATTGAAAAGTTTTTGCATAAATAAAGGTAATGCATCCAAGATTAGGAGGGAAGCAGAAAACTGGGAATGAATTTTTACAACCAGTGGCTCTGATAAAGGTCTAATTTCTAAAATATATAAATAATTAAGTCAAATTTATAAGAACACAAGTCATTCTTCAATTGATAAATGGTCAAAGCATATGAACAGGCAGTTCTCAAAGGAAGAAACTAAAGCGATCTATAGCTTTGGGGAGGGTGATTGGGAGGGAGGGGCAGAAAAATTTGAAACTCAAAAGCATATGGAATTGATTGTTGATAAATCAAAATAAATTAATGAAAAAAACAAAAACAAAAACAAAATTAGTCATGTTGTGAAGGAAGAATCAGGACAAAAAGGAAAAACCATGAGAACTGTATTTCCCTCCATCCTATCCCCCCTGTTTATTCTGTTCTCTCTCTCTCCTTTTTCACCGTTTCTCCTCAAAAGTGTTTTGTTTCTGACAACCCCCTCCCCCAATGTGCCTTCCCTTCTATCACCCTCCCACCTTCCCTTATTCTCTTCCCCTCCAACTTTCCTGTAGGGAAAGATAGATTTCTATACCCAATTGCATGTGTATGTTATTCCCTCTTTGAACCAATAGTGATGAAAGTACTCCCCCTCACCTCCCTTATCTTTCCCTCCAAGGTAAAAATCTCTTTCTTGCCTCTTTTATGTGAAGTAATTCACTACATTCTACCTCTCTCTTTCTCTTTCTCCAAGTACATTCCTCTCTCAACCCTTAATTTTATTTTTTAGATATTATCTCTTCATATTCAACTGACACTTGTGCTCTCTGTCCATATAAACTCCTTCTAACTACCCTAATGCTTTGGTCTTTTCATCCAGAATTATTGAAGGTCTTCTAATTGATAAATGGTCAAAGGATATGAACAGGTAGTTCTCAGATGAAGAAATTATGGCCATCGATAGTCACATGAATAATGCTCTAAATCACTATTGATTAGAGAAATGCAAATCAAAACAACTCTGAGGTACCACATCTCACCTATCAGATTGGCCAACATGACAAAACAAGAAAATGATAAATGTTGGAGAAGATGTGGGAAAATTGGAATATTTATGCATTGCTGGTGGAGTGGTGAAATGATCCAACCATTTTGGAGAGCAATGGAACTATACCCAAAGGGCTATAAAAATGTGCATACCCTTTGACCCAGCAATAGCACTTCTAGGGCTGTAACCCAAAGAGATCATACAAATGGAAAAAGGACCCACATGTACAAAAATATTTGTAGCAACTCTTTATGGTGGCAAAGAATTGGAAATAGAAGAAATTCCCATCAATTGGAGAATGGCTGAACAAGTTGTGTTATATGAATGTAATGCAAAACTATGGTGCTATAAGAAATGATGAGCAGGCAGACTTCAGAAAAACCTGGAAAGACTTCTATAGACTGATGCTGAGTGAAGTGAGCAGAACCAGGAGAATGTTGTACACAGTAACAGTCACATTGTGCAATGACTAACGTTGATAGGCTTAGCTCTTTTCAGCAATGCAAAGATCTAAGACATTTCCAAAGGTCTCATGATGGAAAATGCTATCTACATGCAAAGAAAGAACCATGGAGTTTGAATGCAGATCGAAGCACACTATTTGCTATTTTTTTTTCTTCAGTTGTGTTTTGTTTCCTTTTTCTGATGCTTCCTCCTATTGGTTCTAATTCTTCCTTACAACATCACTAATGTGAAAATATGTTTAACAAGAATGTATATGTGTAGCCTATATCAGATTGTGAGCCGTCTTGAGGAGGAAGGGGAGAAAAATTTAAAGCTCAAAAGCTTATGGAAGTGATTGTTGATAAATCAAAATAAATTAATGAAAAAAATTTTAAAAAGAAAATTTAAAACTCAAAATCTTATGGATGTGAATGTTGAAAACAAAAATAAATTAAAAAAAGAAAATCACTCATTAAAATTAGAATTGGTTAAGTGGAACCTAATGATTCAATAATACATAAAGAAACAATAAAATAAACTCAAAAGACTAAAAAAAAGAAGAAACTGTGAAATATCTTGTTGTGAATACAAGAAAAGAGATGCAATTTTTTTAAAGTTCCTTGATATGTTAGAAGCAAAGGGTAAAGTAAAAATTGAAGTAATCTGTCATGTCCTGAAATGAATACAAAAATAAAAACTCTCAAAAATAATACAGTAAAAATTCAGAGTTCCATGGTCAAAGGGAAAATATTGACAGTAACCCAAAAGACACCATTCAAATATTGAGTAACCAAAGTCAAGAAAACACAATATTTAGCAACTACTACTCTAAAGATATAAATGTCTTTGAATATGATATTCTAGAAGGCAAATGACCTAGGATTACAACCAAGAATAACTACACAGTGAAACTTAGTACAATATTATAAAGGGAAAAAATGTCATTTAATGAAATAGAGAACTCCTGAGCATTCATGATTGAAAAAAAATAACAGAGCTGAATAAAAAAAAAATTGACATTAAAACACAAAACTCAAAAGAAGGATAAAAATGTAAGCATGAATGAGAAATCATAAGTCACTTATCAAGTTTTTTTTTTTTAATTTCTGTATGGAGAGATTATACATGAAACCTTTGAAACATTATTATCATTAGGACAGTTAGAAGGAGTCGACTTAGAGGACATGAGTGTGAGTCTATTATGGTGAGACATCTCAAAAGAAGAAAGGAAGGGTGAAAAAATTAGATGCAGTTGGAGAAGGGTGAGGAAGAGAATGAGGAAAAATAAATCATATAAGAGGACACAAGGAAGATTTTCTTGCAAAGGAGGGGGAAATGAGTGGGGTGGGTAATAAAAAACACTGGAACCTCACTCTACTTAAATGAGTGAATCAATAATAGAATGAATGGATGAATACACACAGCTGGATACAGGAATCTATAGTATCCAATACTGGTGTAGTAAGGGAAAGGGCTGAGAGCAAAGTGGGATGTGATAAGAAAAAAGGGACATAGCGGTCAGAAGCAAAACATATATTTGAGATGGGGACAAAACTCAAAAAAAAATAGAATAATAAGTAGACAAGAATAAGATGAAGGGAAATACAGAGTTAGCAATTATGAATGTGAATGGAATGAACTCACCCATAAAATGGAAGAGAAAAGCACACTGCATTTTTTGTTGTTTTGTTGGTTTTTGTTTTTTTTTTTTACAAGAGACAATCTTGAAACAGAAAGATACACACAGCTAAAAAGGGAGGAGGAGGAGGATGATAAGAGCAGAATATTTTATGCTTCAGCTAAAAAAAATCTCAGACAAAATAAAAAGAAAATAGTCCCAATTAAAAGAGATATTCAGAGAAACTAATTTCACTATTGTGATATAAGTAATGAATAATATCAATACATATATGCACCAAATGGCATAGCATCCATATTATTTTTTTAAAGATTCTTCATTAATTTATTTATTTTTAGTTTTCAACATTCACTTCCACAAGATTTTGAGTTCCAAATTTTCTCCCCATCTCATATCTCCCCCAACCTCAAGACAGCATGCCTTCTGAATACTCTTTCCCTTAATCTTCCCTCCCATCTATCTCCTCCCTTCTCTTATCTCCTTCCTCTTCTATTTTCCTGTAGGGCAGGATAGATTTCTATACCCCATTGCATGTATATCTTATTTCCCAATTGCATGTGGAAATAACTTTTTAACATTTGTTTTTAAAACTTTGGGTTCCAAATTTTCTCCCTTCCTCCCTCTCCACCCACCCTCATAAGAAGGCAAGCAATTCAATTCAGGTTATTCTCATGTAGTCATGCAAAACACTTCCATAATCATCATGCTGTGGAAAACTAAGCATATTTCCCTTAATCTTATCTCACTCCCCCCCCATTTATTCTATTCTCTCTTTTGACCCTATTCTTCCTCAGAAGTGTTTGCTTCTGATTACCCCTCAGCTAATCTGCCTTCCTCTCTATTATCCCTGCACCCCCTTATCCCCTTGTCCCCTATTTTCCTGTAGGGTAAGATAGCTTTCTGTATCCAACTGAGTGTGTATGTTATTCCCTCCTTAAGTGAAATCCAATGAGAATACGATTCACTAATTTCCTCTTACCTTCCCCCACTTCCCCTCCACTATAAAAGCCTTTTCTTGTCTGTTTTATGTAAGATAATTTACCCCATTCTACCTCTCCCTTTCTCTTTTCTCCCAGTATAATCTTCTCTCACTCCTTAACTTTATTCTCCAAATACCATTCCTTTATCTTACACTCACCCTGTGCCCTCTATCTATCAATCTATCTATCTGTACATATAATTTTTCCTTCCAACTACCCTAATACTGACAAAGGTCTCACGAGTTACAAACATCATTTTTGCATGTAGGAATGTAAACAGTTCAACCTTAACAAGTCCCTTATGATTTTTCTTTCCTGTTTACCTCTTCATGCTTCTCTTGAGTCTTATATTTGAAAGTCAAATTTTCCATCCAGCCCTGGTCTTTTCATTAAGAATGCTTGAAAGTCTTCTATTTCACTGAATATCAGTTCTTTCCCCTTGCTGATTACACTCAGTTTTGCTGGATAGGTGATTCTTGGTTTCAGTCCTAGCTCCTTTGCCCTCCAGAATATCATATTCCAAGCCCTCCTGTCCCTTATGTAAAAGCTGCTAAATCTTGTGTTATCCTGATTGTGTTTCCACAATACTTGAATTATTTCTTTCTGGTAGCTTGCAATATTTTCTCCTTGACCTGGGAATTCCAGAATTTGGCTATAATGTTCCTAAGAGTTTTCCTTTGGGGATCTCTTTCAGGAGGAGGTTGGTGGATTCTTTCCATTTCTATTTTATCCTTTGGTTCTAGAATATCAGGGCAGTTTTCCTTGATAGTTTCTTGCAAGATGATATCTAGGTTCCTTTTTTGATCATGGCTTTCAGATAGTTCAATAATTTTTAAATTATCTCTCCTGGATCTATTTTCCAGGTAAGTTGTTTTTCCAATGAGATATTTCATATTATCATCTATTTTTTCATTCTTTTGGTTTAGTTTTACAATGTCTTGATTTCTTATAAAGTTACTAGCTTCCAATTGCTCTATTCTAATTTTTAAGGAATCATTTTCATTTGGCCCATTTAGGGAGTTTTTCAGGGAGTTATTTTCTTCAGTGTATTTTTTTATTCCATTCTGTCAACTGTATTTTTAAATGAACTGTTCAATTTTTCTTCTTCCCTCCCATTTGACTTTTAAAATCCTTCTTGAAATCTTCCAAGAAGACTTTTTGTGCTTGAGACCATTTCATATTCTCCTCTGAGTTTTCAGATGTGGGTATATTCACAGTATTGTCCTCTCCTGAATTTGTGTTTTGATCTCTCCTATCACCAGGATATTTTTCTATGGTAATTGTTTTTCTATTTTGCTTCTTGCTCATGTTTCTGTATTTTTTCTGGCTTTTAAAGTTGATCTCCCCTTCTGGGACACAGGAAGTACTGTCCCAGGATTCTTGTGGTGAGGTCTAGGTCCTGGTTACTGGTTTCCTGAGGTGGGGCTTGCCATTGGTTTGCTGGGATGCCTCCCTTCTTGTACTGGTCCCTTTGAGCCAGAGCAAGAGGGATATTTGCTGTTAATCCCCCTAACCTCATCAGGTAAAATACTATTGTATCTAGTCTTTCTGCTGACTCTACTATTTCAGGATTTGGAGGCAATATTCACTGGGTTTTTCAAGGTCAATAAGGGAGGGTGCAAGCAACTTACCATTTACTCTGCTATCTTGGCTCCCAGAAGACAAAATAGGTGACTTTAAACCATTCACTCTGTAGGCTAATAGCTCCGGGAGCAGTGCTGCTGCTGCTGCTGTTGCCACTACTGCTACTGATTCAGCCCTGTGCTGGACCGTTCTTTTCTCTCACCCAGTTCTGACAGACCCTTGCAGCTGACCTTCTAAGTTGTCTCTGGCATTTATGGGCTCAGAAGACTGGAAACTGCCACTGTTGATGATGATTCAGTCCTCAAAAGCCTGATCTGCCTTTGCGTAGCTCGGGTCTATGATGAGTCCTATATGCTGGATTGTCCTTGCTCAGGCCTCTGCAATGGACCTTTCCTGTCAACCTTCCTGGTTCTCTTGGGCTGGAAATCTGCCTCACTCTATCTCTTTGTGGGTTCTGCCGCTCTAGAATGAGTTCAGAGTCACTTTTTAGAGGTATTTGAAGAGATCTGGGGAAGAGCTCAGATTAGTCCCTACTTTCACTGTGCCATCTTGGCTCCACCAAGCTATGCGTTTTTGATAAAGTGAAAGTTTCTCTTTGCTGATCCATTTTCTTGACTTTGTCAATATTTTTTTTTGTCATATACTGCATGTGTCATTGGACTTAGAGTCAAGAACACTTGAAATAAAATCTTTTCTCAGATACTTACTAGCCCTGTGATCTGGAGCCCATTACTTAATTTTTCCTCAGCTTATTTTACATTTGTAATATTAGGATCATAATAGCCACTTGTTTGTGGAATCAAGTGAGGTAGTAAAGAAAGCAGCCTGGCATATAGTAGGTGCTTAAATAAATGTTTGTTGACTTGAAATACTGCCTCAAACTGGTATATTCCCAGGCATATTATGTTAGTGTACCACAAGACAATATAGAAAGAATTGTTCTACAACCAAATCTCTGAGATTCTTTCCCTCTAAATGTAAAAGAATAATGTGAAGAGAAGATGCTGCATTACAAGGAGGTGAACTGACCAATATGTTGTAGGCTCATTTTCTCTGAGCTATAATTTTTTAAATGTTTCAAACACCTCTACACAAGTGTTGTTAAGATGAAAAGCCTCCTGTTTTAGCTCTGGAGTTATGTCTCTAGAAATGCTTTTGTACATCTCAACTATGGCACTGACAGCTAAAGGAAGACTAATTATAGGTTTCAGTTTGCACCTGGGTGAAAATTAACTTTTATGCAGCCTTTAAAATAAACCTTTTAAATTATTATCATTATGCTAGTGTTGCATAAATGCCTTTAATTACACTTGTACAGCAACATTTGCTATAATCACCTTTAATATCCAGGAGCAACCAAAAGGTCTTTTCTTTCTTCTCTTCTTTCCTTTTTATTAAAATAAAAATGGAAGACCATTTCATTACTTGATGAAATCACAGGACATTTTATTTCATATTATGATTGGAAAACAGTAAAATTAGCACATAGACTACTAAAACCAAGATGTATAGTTGATGCTAGATTTTTTAAAATAAAACTATTTTCATTTTAAATTAAATTTGGAATTGTGGGGGAGGTCAATACAGAGGGCAATAAGATGGCAATATAAACTTTATGGTTTAATGTGTTTGAATTTCAGCATATTCATCTTATCCAGATGTAGAAAAGACTGTATATATCCCAAACTTTCCCATAATATTTTATTCTATAAATGGTGTTTTCCTTGAAAAGAAATAGATGATCCTTATATTAAAGGGTTTTATCTAAAAGTCATGTTTTCTTTCTTGGATTTGAAAATAATGAATTTTCTCTTAGAAGACAAACTAACTCTACAAAGCTCAATAATAGAAAATAGGGGAGTAGAAATTTTGCCTTTGGCCTTTTCAGTTTTCCTTTTAGTTGTCTTTTACAAGAATTTATTTGAAGACTATCGAAATGTATCATCTATGTTTGGTTCTGTGCCTATATAAATGGACATGATGCTAATTTTTATGAACTTATTTAAAAATGCAATATAAACTCAGTTGAAAAAAAACTTCAGGGACTAGTTATTTCAAATTATTATTTTTTTTAAATGTCAGTCAGGAGATGGAGCCAAGATGGTGGAGTAAAAGCAGTGACTCGCTGGAGCTCTCTCTCAAACCCCTCCAAATACCTGTAAAAATGGCTCTAACCAAATTTTGAAGCAGCAGAACCCACAGAACACTGGGCGAGACAAATTTCCAGCCAAAGACAACGTAGATGGTTGATTGGAAAGGTCTACTGCACATGGGTAGGAGAGGAGCACAGTTCAGTGCAGGCCATGCAAAAACAAGGCCTCAGCAAACCTGGAGCAGTCCTCAGGGGATTGAATCAAGGGAATCTGTAGTGGTTTCCAGACTTCTCAACTCACAAATGCCAAAGACAACTTAGAAGGTGAGTAGGAAAGGTGTGTCATACCACAGTAAGAGAGGAGCTCAGTCTCAGCCCAGTCATGGTGCAGCCCTGGAGTGGTGGCTGTTTTCACAGGGGGGGCGTCAAGAGGCTGATTAGGGGGTGATTGCAGGGATATCTTTGCTGATGCTGAGGCAGGATTCTCCTGCTTTGCCCCTGCATAGATCTGGGTCACAGTTCTGAGTGGTGGTCCTGGGGAGAAGAGGAATGATCTTGTGGAGCTCATAGTGGCAAGTAGAGAGGGAATCCTCCGCACAGTTCCAAGGCAGAAAAGAGTGCTTGTGGTCACTTATAGACCAGAGCACAGGACGTGAAAGGAGTAAACACCTGGCCCTTGATCACACCACCTTGGAAGAACTGAAAATTTACAGGTCCCCAGAAGTGTCTTTGAAAACATCTACATAAAACCCCCGAAGCTTGGGACAGCACATTCTCCACACCGGAATCAGACCCCTACCTCAACAAAGAGTTTATAGCTCAAGTAATTTGCTAGGAACATGAGAAAACAGCACAAAAAAAAAGTCAGATCATAAAATCTTTCTTTGGTAACAAAGAAGATCAAAGCATACAACCAGAAGACAACAAAGTCAAAGCTCTTACATCCAAAGTCTCCAAGAAAAATGTGTATCAGTCCCAGGCCATGGAAGAGCTCAAAAAGGATTTTGAGAAGCAGATAAGAGAAACAGAGGAAAAACTAAGAGTGATGCTAAAGGAGACCCAAAAAAAATACTGAAGAAAATAACACCTTAAAAAATAGCCTAACCCAAATGGCAAAAGAGGTGTAAAAAGCCAATGAAGAGAAAAATGTCCTAAAAGCAAAATTGGCCAAATGGAAAAGGAAGTCCAAAAGCTTACTGAAGAAAATATTTCCTTAAAAAATTGAAATGGAGCAATTGGAAGCTAGCAACTATATGAGAAATGAAGGCACTGTAAAACTAATCCAAAAGAATGAAAAAAATAGAAGAGAATGTGGGGCCTACACATTCATCAATATATGTTTTTCCTGATATCCCAAGTTGATAAGATGTTTGCTATTTTATATTATTAGGTATTGCATTGTCAAAATAGTATAATACATATTTATATTATTATATTATTAAATTAAGTAATATTGACTATATATAAATTATCATTATATTATAGTACATATATAACTATGTGTGTGAATATTAATATCATTATAATAAAATATGCATTTAATATAAAATGTGTACTTATATATAATAAATACCATGCTTATTAATATTAATATTATAATATCATGACACAGATTTTTAAAAGCACTAGTGATGGCATTCTGAGAAAATGAGCTTAAGAAATGACCCAGTATTTCTCATGATCATTGATCCCAAGGAATTAACTCCATCCATGGTGTGATGTGGCAATGTGACTTCATCTGACTTAAAGAACCTGAAGAATGCAGAAGGGAGGAAAGTTAATCTTGTGTTTCAAAGCATACATTTAAATTAATCCTTGTCCAACTGAGTTTACTAGAGAGTATTTCAGCATCATATGGAGATATTCAGGGGGTTTTTTTCCTTGAAAACCTTTTAGAGTTTAACAACTTGGTCTTTTCATGACTTTGTTTGGGGGATGCTAGCCTAATTCCAAGAGTGCCAATGGATGGATAGAAGGAGAAAACACCTGTTATTTCTACCACTCATACTACAAATCCAATGGAATAACACCTGTAAGATCTCTGAATCTGACCTTTACTCAACAGCTGTATTTCTTTTTATTTGGTACTGTACCAGTACAGTTGGAAGCTTAATATATGGTTTTAATGGGATAGATAACATTTATTAGGCTTGGATATATGAATGACAAAGAAATAATTGCTATAAAATTAAATAAATACATTAATTGTTTTCACCAAGAATGTCCTGAAAAATTGAAAAAAAAAAAAGTCCTCCTAGCATCCACAGAAAATACTAATATGAATGGTGAGAGGGCAAAGCAACTGAACCACATTAAGTATGAAGTATAAGGCAAGATAGCTTGAACTAAGGAGAAATTTCTAAATAATAGATTTAGACAAACTCCAAATAGTAACATTATCTGTTTCAACTTTACAAGGAATCCCATGACTCTGTGAGAAGAAGAGGCCACAAACCATCCTCTGAGCCAGCATTCTTAACTTTTTTTATGTCATAGATCCCTTTGACATTTTAATTAAGCCTATAGGCTCATCTTAATTTTTTAAAATGACTAAAATAAAATACATATGATTATAAAAGGGAATAAATTATATTGCAGAACAGTTATCACATTTGTAAAAGGTTTACTCCTGTTTAAAACTATATTTTAATATTAAAATTTCTCTATGATTTCATTGATTTAGAAGTTCCTTTAAGCAGTACAAATAACAATTCATTCACATATGTAGGCATTCAATAAGTTCATTTAATAATTATAGATAGGTAACTTAGCACAGAGGTATCAAAAACTGCTGCATTATGATCTGTCAATACGAGCAAATGCTTCAGGAACCATAAAAGACTACAATTGGGAAATAGTTAAAATAAAACTTAAAAATCATAGAGCATAGGTAATGTTAATATGTGCTTTTCTAACTCAATATGCTATTGCAGGGACTCTCACACATGGTTTTGTAGTCCTGTTTCTATCTGACACCACTGGTTTAGAATGACAGGTAGAGAGTCTAAAAGAAAAAGAAAAAAAGACTCTGTGTGTGTGTGTGTGTGTGTGTGTGTGTGTGCCTGTGTGTGTGTTTGTGCATGCACATGTGCACATATGTTTGGGAGGTAAGAGCTTAGGTTCCATCTTTGAGACATAATGGCTTGTGATCACAAATTATTAACTTAAAATCTCAGTGCCCCAGATAAATTCTCATGAATTAAAGTTATGGAACCATTGCCAATAAGTACTGGTCGGAGTTTCTTCATGGTGAATGTTCCAACATCAATGAAATGATGAATGTAAAAAACAAACAAACAAACAATAAACTTTAGTTTTTAAAAAATGAATGTTGATACTTAAAATAGTGATGAACCATGCAATGGATTACAAGTATATGTAATAAACAAGTAGAGTGATTCTACATTTGTGACTTATTTACCCAAACTACCTTTAATAGCCTTTGTTTTTGTCAATTCCAGACCAAAATAAAAGAGAATTTCTTGAGCCAAATCACAGTAAAGTGTTTTATTTTGTCTCATTTAGACACATGGACTTATTTTTGGTAAGCTTTTGTCCTTTATTAGTTTAAAAATAAATTTTGGGGGTGGGAATTACATAGAAAGATAGTGAATGTAGAGAGAAATGAGAACTTTTTGGCCATCAATCCAGCCCCTCACATTTTATAGAGAAGTAAAATGAAGACCCAACATATTAAGGTCATGCAGGAAGTTAGTGTCAGAGGTAGGATTTGAACATATGTCCTCTGACTCCAGAATCAAAGCTCTTCTACCTAACTATGGTGAATCATAAACTGGCCTATCTAAAATTAACCTCCATTTTCATAGGATAACAAACATACACCTTTAGATTAATGAGCAATGAGATTCCAATCTACAGACCCACCCCAATGTCATTTTAAAAAGTCACATTCAGATCAGGAACTTAGTGAAGAAGGAGGAGGAGGAGGAGGAGGAGGAGGAGGAGGAGGAGGAGGAGGAGAGAAGAAGAAGAAGAAGAAGAAGAAGAAGAAGAAGAAGAAGAAGAAAGAAGAAGAAGAAGAAGTTGTTTACATGTCTTTCTAAATTTAATGCTAATTAAAATGTTTCTCTAGGTTGTTCATATTGAAATATGAATTAAAATCTGACATCTCAACTTTACATGTGCATAAACATCATAGTTCCTGATCCTGAAGAAAAAGGCCTAAATCCAGCCATTCTTTCCAGTATTTAAAGCCCTCTTTTTAAAAGTTATCTTTCTATCCTTGTCTGACATCATTGATAATCACAAGCACTTAGCTTTTCTGTCCATAAAATTATGAATTTCAGTAAAATAACCTAAAGAAATATCAGTCTACTTACGAGGTTAGAAACTGTCCCTTATTTCTTTTCTTTTTTTAGTTTTCAACATTCACTTTTTTTTTTTTTTTGCTTTTTGGTGAGGCAATCAGGGTTAAGTGACTTGCCCAGGGTCACACAGCTAATAAGTGACTAGTGTCTGAGGTCACATTTGAACTCAGGTCCTCCTGACTCCAGGGCCAGTGCTCTATCCACTGTGCCACCTAGCTGCCCCTGAAATTGTTCTTTATTTCAAAAGAAGCCACTGCAGCTATGAAGTATACAGCCAGGTGAACAAAAGATTATTTAAATTGTCACATTCTCCACCATTACCTTCCTTTAGAAATCACTAGCAAATTCAGAATTTATCCATGTATTCTATCCAACGTCTTACCTTATAAAGGTAAGACACGGACACACAATTGCTTGTCATAAACAAAAACAATTCATTTGTTTGCTTTATCTTTTAATAGAGAAAATGCTGGCCTAAAAAAAAAAAGAAAAACTAAAGGATTGCTAGTTTTTTTTTAATTTGACAATAGCATCATTGAGTAAAACAGAGTGTGTTGTATTCTACTAATAGACACTTCGTTATAGAGACATTTTACTTTTCAAAGATCCTACTATTTTTAATTATATTTAGAGTTCAAATTTTGCACTGTGTTGATTCAGGCATGACCATGATGATCTCAAGGAAAAAAATGCCTTTGAAGGAAGAATGCATAGAAGAAAGTTCTCCTTCTCCTTCCTCACCTCCACTAACAAACTCCTTTCTGCCACCTGTGATGAAAACAATACCCTAAACCCTACCAAATCCCACACAAGTTAGGTAGATTTTTCTTAAAACATAATGACATTTTATTAGAGATATTACTTACTCAGTGGACTTGGTTGGATTAGGGCTACTGCCATCACTTCCTACTTGTCTGAATCAGGAAGCACCACTTGGAGCTCCAATCTCTGTGGAGGTGTAGCTAGAGGGCCACAATGGGCAATGCAGAGGCAAGAGAACTTTGCTTAGCTTACTCAACTCAAGGTTTCTTCAAAACATACCCTTACAGAATATTCTTCTGTTGTTATAGCTAAATAAATCATCTTTTTAACTGTGGAGTAGAGTAGACCAAGAATGTCTCATTTCATTCCAATATTGAACACAAATTACTATGGGACTGAATTAGGTCTTGCCCCTACCACCAACATAATGTATAGGCTATGTCTTCCAATAGATTATAAGCTTCTTGAGGGAAGGGACTTTCATTTTTGTCTTTCTGTCCCCAGAACCAATCTCAGTACTCATCACACAGAAAGCATTTAACAGTTTTTCTTTGATTGGTTTACAGATTCAAACTTCACAAAGCAAGCAAAGAACATCAAGAAATCATTCTGAATTCTACTCTGCTTCACAAACCTTTTAAGTCATGCATTTAACATGTCTGATGATACATTACATATAATAAATGGATGATGTCAACCCTTCCACCCTTAATCTGAGTAGAAATTTTGGAAAACCTTTATCTTACAATTTAAGAATACTTTAGGCATTTAACAATTCATTATAAATAGACTCCAAAATGTGACTGTTTTAGCTAGCTATTAAAGTGGAATTGTGTAATTCAAATGATTTTAATCCCCCCAAAACAACCTTATACATTTTTCTACTTTAGACTCCACATTGCTTATTGAGGCTTATTGTTATAGTTAATTACAACTGGTAAATGTGCAAAGGTAAATAATAATAATAAAAACCAACCACTTAGAATTCTATATCTTTGTAATTGGAATACTTTAGTTCAATATATTCACTTTACAGGAAAGGAAACGGAGGCCCAGAAAAAATGAAATGTCATGCCCAAGATCATTCAGGTGATTGGTGGCATAACCAATGCTCTTTCCAGCATTCTTTCCACTGAGTTTGTTTAGAAGATAATTCTCTGAAAAATGCCAGATCTTTTTCAGTGCTTCCCTTTCCTCTTCTTTTTTTTTTATTTTCCTATTTTGTTTTGGGAATCCAGATTTAGACAAATATATTAAATGTGTGAAAACAAAAAGAAAATCATTCTTCCCATACAAATCTCTAATAAATCTTGACTGTATTGTGTTAGTACAACAACTTCTTCCTTTTAACCCATATATATACAAGAGGAGTCTTCCATGCTCAACAACCCCCCTTTACAATATGAATGGAATCAGGGCTGATTTCCTATACACATAAGAATCGAATTTCTTCAGGTAAACTTTATGCTTCTTTTGTGCCCACAGAACCATCTGGATACTCATCAGGAGTGTAAATATTCCAACTGGAAGAAAAGAAATACAATGAACATTGCCACTCAGCTTCTATATGTGCTTGAATTCATAATGTTACTAAATTGAAATCATTGTTCATAGACCTTAAAGCATATCTCAAATATTATATAACTTTCCATTTCATCAATTTTCTTAAATGGCCATTTTTAAGTGAAAGAATAAAACTGGAAGAACAATACATTAGCACAGAGTAGCTGAACAAGAAAGCTGTCTCTTGTCTCCTGGATTATATGATAGAAAACTTTTAAATGATGAGTTCTGAGAATTTCTTCTTTAAACTGTGCTTTTAAACAAGGACGCTAGATAGACACACACTTTAGGGCACATATTTGAACAAAATTTAATATAATTCATGTTCTAATATAAATTATTTTAGTTTTTAAAAATAAGTTGGCCTAATAGATTACCTAGACCTTATAACACCCATCTTTACCTTGTGGAATGAGAAGTTATTTAAGTGGTATTTTAATTTTTAATTAATATGTCACACTATTTCTCTTAGAAAAGTGTTCATTCAAAAACTCATTCTTTAACACCATTACACACATACACACATACACACACACACACACACACACACACACACACACACACACACATACACACACACTCCAGGCAAAAAAGGGAGCCTCACACAAAATGCACAACAAATATTTCCAATTTACTTCTTCTGGGATTCATGAAAAGTAAATTGTTATATGTGTTTGAAGCACATTTCCACTAAGCAAAACATATGAGAAGCATCTCCATAAAACACATTCTCTTCCCTAACAGATGGAAAACTATGTTTAAAAACTCGGCAATGTAAGTGGGGAAATCGATATAAAAATGAAAATGAAAATATTATAACCTTTTCTCTTCTAGTTCATACCAAAGATTATTATTAAAACAGTTACAGTTTTAGTTAATATTGACTTGTTCCCAAAAATTACTTTTTGTTATAGTGTATTTGACTTTTTTACTTGTCAAAGAATCTAGCAATCATCTTACCTGGTAAGGTTTGTGTCATAACTGTGAAACTAATCCATGACCCAATCTGTTACATTAAAAAAAAAAGTTAGCAAGCAATGCAAAACTGTACATTAATATTGTATTAAGGACACTTTATATTACAAAATATAAGAGATAATTTTAATTGTTTAGGTGACAACAAAGCTCAAAAATAAGGGGCAACTGGTTGAAAAAACACAGTAATGAAAAATCCTCCCGAAAGACTAAAGGTTTAGTTTGGAAACAGATTGATTAAATAATGGCAATCATGAAAAAAAATGTTGTATCCCTGGGAAACATGATTCGAGTCTTCTCCATAATACATTGTATGATGTTGCATACATTATTTACTAATTATAGATAGTTTTTTTATATATAAGATAATTTATGTAATTTATATAAATTAAAACCTATTTAAGTAAAACCACTTACAACTAATTTATTACCTGATGAAGCCATTAAATCAATAAAACTTGAATATGCATAAGATTTTACAAAGCACTATATTTTTACAAATAGTATTATAAATCTGTCATTGTATATACCTAACTTGACATGTGTATGCATGTGTAGTGCAAATTCAGTTACCAATGAAAGGGGGATTGGATAACCTACCTCATAGGTGTAGTTAGGACAGGAAACCAACATAAATAACCATGTGAAAGGGTTGTAAGTTGGACTTGGGAAACAGGCATTACTTCCTTGAGAGAGGAAGAAAGAAATCAGTCACATTAATATATTTTCTATTCAATTAAAAAAGCATTCATTAAGTTACTACTGTAACATGTGTCACAAAGATGGGTAATGGGGGCACAAAGATAAAAAAAGTATTTTCCCTGCCCCCAATGAGTTTAAATTATTTATTGAAATATCTAACTTGGCCAGGGTATTTTATTAATTTCTAATTGTCTACTTCTGAAATTCTTGTTATATGAGGGATCATATCATATTAGAGACCATCTCATAATGTCTAGTTTCCATTAAGCTTACTACTTAAGGGAAGTAATGCAGTGTTTTGGAAAACTATATCTACTAAAAAAAAGTTTTGGTAGCCTTTACCAAACCAGAAAGTCCTTATGTACAGGCGTAAAAAAGACTTGTATGTGAATCAGTTATGAGAGAGAGAGAGAGAGAGAGAGAGAGAGAGAGAGAGAGAGAGAGAGAGAGAGAGAGAGAGAGAACTGGCATCAAATTGTCAAATTGTTGGCCAAAAGATGGACTTGTTGTTTCGGGCCAGAGCAGGTCATGAAAACCCTCTAATTATACATTGACAGGGGAAGTAAACCCTTAATGATGCAATCACAGATCTCTAGATAGTGAAAAGAGTAGCATTTGCATCTGGTCATTTGTGGAATTAACAAAAATGATAATAGGTTTTTGAACAAGAATATCAATGACAATTTTTATTGTGAGGGCCTACCCATCTAGTTTCTTTAATGTATGTTTTGAAGAAAGAATCAAAGCATTTTCCCAAAATATTCTCATTGATATTTAGAGGGAGTGAGGATTTTTTTGTACCTAGTATTTTGAAATATTACAAATCAAATATTTAAATTGTAGAACTATAACAGATTTCAAAGAAGTATTTAGTTCTTTTTTTACTTTGAGAGAACATTAAGTTGAAACAATACAAACAGATATCCTGAAAGGAGGTTTTCCCTTTGCCTATGGGTATTTCATTATTTAACAAACCTCATAGCATAAGGAAATACTCTTCATTAAATATAACTTCTTCTGGATTTACTTTATGATCATTTTCATCATTTTACCACCTTAGTAGATAGCTGTTGCTCATCTTATTTTGTATATATCTAAAAGGCTTTTATCACACTCAAATATTCTTCTATCTAAACTATACTAAAAAAAAAATACAGTTCTCTTTACTTGATATCACAAAAAAAATATTTTCTCCCCGAAATTTTTTTCTAATTGTCTACATTTTTTAAGTTGCAGAAATACCAGGTACTTTTTAAAAAATAGTAATTAAAATTATAATATTTTATAAAATGAAATCAACTACAGCACAGTAGCAACACTGGGGGAAATGTCATATGTAGAGAAGCATGAAAAATGAGTTATTAAATTATCACTTAGTTTTGTATCTACTGAGTTTACAATAGTTTCTGATATAGTTAACTCCCACATATATCCCCACAGCATTTTTCATCAGAATAATAACAATTTAAAATAGGAAAAAATTGTTATCTATAGCTGTCACAATACTTAATAATGTGTCCCTCAAGTATGGTTAATGATTTCTTCCCTTTTGAAATTTTATCAAAAATAGTTTAGATAATAATTACCATATAATGATTTCTACTTGAATTATTTACTATGACATTTGTAAAGGAAAATATGACTCACAAAATTACCACTTTTTTCCTCAGTTGAATGATTTAATCACACAAACAATATATATATGTATATTTTTTGCTGAGAGTTCTAAGGTCACTATGAAATATTAGTACATTGATGCCAAAATTACAGAAATTGCTGAAATAGGAAAGTAAAAAAAAAATGAACTACAGCAAATATCTTGCTGCACTGCTTCATTTCATGACAAGTACATGTATAATGTAACTACTATTTAGGGTGCCTGCTTGCTGATGACCACAAAGTTTACCAAAAAAAAAAGGTAAAATAAAGATAAATCAAAATAAAGTTAGTACAAAAATTGTACGTTTTGAATGGGATATATATATATATATATATACATATATATATATATATATATATATATAATGTATGTATGTATAGGTATAGATATAATGTATACCTTATACTTTCTGAGAAAAAGATGACAACATTTCAAGATCTATGGGTTACCACAAAATGTATAAATGAAATAATGATGGTTCTGTCACATAGCAAGAACAAGAGATAACCTGCGGGGATCTGCTTTTGGATATAATTAATTATTCATCCAGCTTGTCAAGATTTGGTTATTACAATATCTTTAGGATATCAAGAGATTATGGATAATGCTGAATAAGAAACATGGGCAGGTATGGATGGCTTGTGACCTACATCATTGAAAGGATACAGATATCCACAAGATTACAGATCCATTGGCATCACCAGTTGTTCTGTCAGTGCCATATAATAAAATTAAGAGCGAATTCTGACTACTTGGGCTAGTTCATTATTTCATTTAAGGGATTATTAGCTATGGTGGATGAAATTAATTAATTAAATAAATGAATGATTAATTAATTAGTTAGTTAGTTGAACAACCTACATCTCTACCCAGTGTCTAGAGCTAAAATGATCCTTAGAATTCATTTAATGTACACTGATTGAAGAGAAGATTAATGGCAGTTAGTTCCACTATATATCTCTAATATGGCACCTGCCTCCTGAATTAGAAAGAAATTTTGTTCATGTTGTCACACACAGTAAAGTTGAGATTTGACCATCACGTGAGCCACTGAAATAAAGTGGATAGCTATAGTAAATCACTTCAGTTTAGAATGCTAAGCCATTCAGACTACTTATACACTTGTGCTTGAATAGTCAGAGGTGGGATATTAAACAAATAGGCTTGTTTTGCTCTTCTTTTAAAGAATTTATTACTGAATTACAGGCTTTTTTGGAACTCAAGCAATAATAGACCTTAGGCATAGAAAGAAATGGATGGAGGAGGCAGGAAAGTGATAAACTATGTAATATTTAGCATGAGGTTGAGAACAATGCTTTTTCAAGAGAGATGAGAGCATAGGAAACAACTTAAGACATATTAATAAAATAGTCAATACAATTCATTCACCACAGCAAAAGAGAAAAGAATGAACAAACCTGTGTGATTTGGATGAGCTAATACTACATTGATAAAATGATTCCCAGCTTCACATATCTGAAAACATTTTAAACAATATCAATATGATTTCTTTGTGATCTTCATTAGTTTCATTAAATTAAATTAGTCCATATGTATAAAGGAACTTATAGCTATAATTATACACATTTGAATGACGGAATAAATATATTTTGTGCACCAAAATTAATTTCAAACATTTCAGAGACTTCACAAATATAAAAACAAAATGGCCACACTCCCAGTAACAAACCCTAAACAAATTATTGACAGTTATCAATAATCACTTACAATTTATTTATAAGAACATGAAATATTGGGAAGTGAAAATTGGTTATGCTATATTACCTAACATTCACCATTGTCCATGAAGGCAAAGAAGAGATTGGAATAATCAAACATTCTGGTTTAGTATTCATACCAAACATGTATTGTTACTTTTCAAAGAATTAGAATACACTGAAATATACAAAAGAAAACCCTGTTTTTGTTTTTGTTTTTTTTATCATAATCCAGAAGGGACTTCCAGATCTTGCCATGTTTCAGAAGAAAACTGCTAGGTATTAGAGAGTTTGAATTGAAAAAAATTCCAGATAATCAGTGTTTTTTTTTTCTTAGCATTTCTAAACTTTATTTTATTTTTCCTTGTGGTAGAATGATATGTAGATTCTGCAGTGGCAAAAAATTCAACAACTACTTTTAGTCATCTGGTATACCAGGAATTATTTTTCCTTCTTTACTTCAAGAAAAAGTAATACTAAAATATTCATATAAAGTTCACATTAAAAAATGGCAGTAGACTTTAATTTTTTTTCTCTATTAGAATAAGTTTTTATTATATGGCGTGCTTCACCTAAATCATTTCAGACTAAATTTTAACTCATTCTAGATGCAGGGCAAGCACTTCCTTCTATTATGTCATTTTCATTACCTGCCTGAATTTTTATTCCTGTCTACAAATGGCAGTGATGTAGTATAACAATGTTAGTTAATAGATATATTTCTGTTTTGTTTTTGCCTCTAATTGTTCTATTTTAAATTATATTAAACTTCTAAGTCATCTGTTCTCTGTGTATTTGTAGAAATATGTGCTCCAGTGTTATGGTGAACAAACTGTTATTTGTCATACTTTATCATTTTATTAAATGCCACTTCTGTGAGATAATGGTGTTCTTTGGTTTACTATCTAAAATAAACATATTAGTGGGGGCTATGTCATCAGTAGACAGGGAACCATCAAAAAACTTAATCAGACACTCTATCTCCAGACTCTGGATGTTTTTCCTTGCAGTTCCCTATGTCTGGATTTCTTAACCTCCTCATTACTTTCCTAGTTGCCTTTAAGTCTCTTTTAAAATCTTATCTTTTATGGGAAACTTTTGCTAATTCCCCCTAGTTTCACTGCCTTCTCTCTGATTATTTCTGATTTATCCTATGTTTTCGTTGTTTCTACATAGGTGTTTGTATGCTGTTTACTACCTTTGAATGTGAGATCTTTGAGAACAGAAGCAGAAACTTTCTTTGAATCACCATTGCTTAACACATACCTGTCACACTGTAGATGCTTGATTTTTATTGACTACTTTCAAAAAATCGTTACAAAATAACTTTCATATCATTGTAATCTGATCATCATCATAAGAATTTATTAATGAATAAATTAATTTAAAAATTCAATGAATGAAAACATATTACTGCTTGCCAGAGCCTGTGCTAGATGCTATGTATGTAAATAAAAAAGTGTCATAGTTCCTACCTCAAGGAGGTCTTTACTGTACAAACATGGAATTGGTGACCATAATGGTAGTTGAGGTAAATCACATGGATAGCGTGTGGAGATATAGGATAGTTGATTGTAATGCTCTTTCGAGTAGAAATATTAGTATTTCTTTGATTACTATCCCTGTGACAGGAGGTGGAAAAAAGGAAGAGGGGGAAGGAGTGGAGGCTAGGAAAACCTGTGTTATGGCCAGAGAAATGGCAAGATGCCCTGATAAACCCCATTATTGTTGAATGGAATTTGAAATATGATCTAGAATTGGTAAGATATAATGAATTAGATAAATTTGCATTAATTCACTCACTAATTAGGGCAGAATGAAAACCTCCAAAACTTAGTAGACAATCTCCTCCCAGATAGCCAGCAATTGGAAGTCATCCAGAGGATAATTTTTCCAGGTGGGTAGAACCAGGGGAGCAGAAGAACAAATAGCAAGCTACCTAGGTTGGTCCTGGGTTCATAGTATATTTTGACTGGGTAAAACCATTTTAACATTCACAAAGTACTTCCACCAACATCACTCTATGAGTTAGTATAAGTGTGTTATCTTTATTCAATAGTTATAGAAACTGAGGCCAAGAAATTTATAGCTCTAGTCATTTAACTGGTAAATGGCAGAGCTGAATCAAAATTATCTCTGGATTCCAGATCTAGTTCTCTTCTAAGTATACCAAACTGTTGATCATACATGCCTGAAAAGTTTATTCTTGTTACCTTATCTCCATTTCACAAATAGTTGAGGCTTAAAAAGATAATATTACTTATCATTGAACATGGCTAGTGAGTGGCAGAGCTAAGATTCAACCTAGTTTTTCACAATATCAATCTAAAGTATACTTTCAATTTCTCTTCTAAGCATTACACATAAGAATAAAGGCTAATCCAATGTAAATGTCAGGCAACAGTAGGACAAGGGAAAAATAAATCCTGTTTGGTTTCAGAACACTGGATTTTGTTCTTTTTTTTAACTGATTTACTTTCTTTCATGAGGTTTACCTTAACATAATATTAAACATGAGTTTAGATTCCCTTAGCATAATAGTCAAAATCAGAGTTTGCATTCTAGAATTCTTTTAATTGACATTGAGAAAGCAGTCTAGAAATTTTTTTTAAAAAGCTGCGAGTGTTTAATCTTAGAAAATTTAGGAGGTTGATGATAGGTGGGAGATTTGTTGGGGGCAAGGAGATGGGTGTTAAAGATTTTCTTCTTTAAGTTAACATGCAAATGAATAACAGCAGGACAATAGACTTTAAGAAAGGACTGAAGGATTTATCATATAAAGGACAGTCATTTGCAAAATGGGGACAATATTTATATGAACTACCTTACAAGATTGTTAAGAAACACTTTGTAATAATACACACACACACACACACATAAATTTTATACACACACTCACACTTCACAAAGTATATAATTTATAAAGCATATATAGATATTCCCATCAACACAACTTCAAAATAATGTTTCAAATTGAATTCAGAGAAGCAGAGCAAACAAAAGGTGAGGCTAACAGATTTCCAAGACAAATCAGGAGCTCAACAGGAGAGACTGAGACACCAAGATGTGGGCCAACCTAGAGTGCACACAGTGGAGGAACTTGGGGCAGCTGGAGGAGCAGCAACAGCTCTGGGAGTTCTCAACCCAGAGACAGAAAGCGCATTATGTCACCACCCTGGTACAGAGGACCCTAAGCTGGCCCTGGATTCTGTTTGGAAACTCCATTGCCCATACTCATTTCTGAGTCTCAGTTCCAAAATGAAGAAGAAAGTTTGTGGTGGATCATAAGGGAACAGGGGCCCTGGTTGAAGTTCCAGGGCCAAGAGGTTCACTAACTAGCATTTGTGGCTGCATGAGAGTAAGGGACCTGATCACAGTTCTGAGGCCAAGAGCAGCACTAGTGCTTCTTGATGCAGAGGAGTATTGGGTCTTTATTGAGTAAAGAATATAGCACAGACCAGGAGAGCAGTGACCTCAGCTCTAGAAAATCCCAGGCCTCAGAACTAGCTCTGAAAATAGCAGCAAGAAAAAACCTGAAGCTTGGGACAGTGACTTCCCACCCCAGGTGAGCAGAGACTAATTTTAACATGAAATTTAAAGTAAAGAAAGTCTGGAAAAAATGAACCAAAACATAAGAAGAACTTGAACATAAACAGCTAGTATGATGGCAGGGAAGATCAAAACACAAACTCAGAAAAAGCAACAATTTGAAAACAGCCACAAGCAAAGCAACAAAAGAAGAAAATGTGAATTGGACACAAGCGCAACATTAATTCCTGAAAGAATTAAAGAAAGAGATGAGTGAGTGAGGAAAAAACTGGGAAATAAATGAGAGTGATGTAAGAAAATCATGAAAATATAATTACCAGCTTGTTAAAAGAGGTACAATACAGAAGAAAATAACACCTAAAAAAAAAACAGAATTGGCCAAATGGTTAAAAAAAAAGGCATACAAAATCTTTGAAGAACTCCCTAAAAAGTAAAATAGCTGAATGGAAAAAGAGATACAAAATGTCACTGAAGACAAAAATTCCTTAAAAATTAGAAGAAGAAGCTAATGACTCCAAGAGACATCAAGAGACAAAAAACAAATTCAAAAGAATGAAAAAAATAGAAAAAATGTGAAATATTTCATTGGGAATAAAAGCTCATCGCAAAAGAGATTGAGGAGAGATAATTTAAGAATTATTAAGTTACCTCAAAGCCATCATCCAAACAAGACCCAACATATCACATTTTTAAAAAAATCATGAAGGAAAGCTGCCCTGATATCTTCGATACAGAGGGAAAAATAGAAATTGAAAGAATTCACAAATCACCTCCTGAAAATAAAATTCCAAAATGAAAACTATTTAGCCAATATTATATTATAATATTATTATATTAGCTAAATTCCAGTTGAAGGTGAAAATATTTCAAGCAGACAGGAAAAAAAAAACAACACCACTCAAATATGACAGAGTGACAGTCATTATCACACAAGATTTAACATCTTCCATGTTAAAGAAGTGGAAGGTTTAGAACATGATACTTTGGAAGGCAAAGAAGCCAGCCAAGAAGAACATAACCAGAAAAAGGGAGTATAATCTTCAAGGGGAAAAGTGGATATTAATGAAACAGAAGACTTGCAAGCATTCATGATGAAAAGATCAGAGCTGAAAATTTGACATTTAAACATAAGGTGCAAGAGAAGCATAAAAAGGTAAACATAAAAGAGAAATCATAAGAGAATTAATCCAGTTAAACTGTTTACATTCTTATATTGGAAGATGATGCATGTAGCTCCTAAAAGCTCTATCGTTATCAGAGTACTCAAAACAAGTCTACATAGAGGGCATGGGTATAAATTTATTGTTGGGAAGATCTCAAAAACATAAGAAATAAGAAAGAGAGATCCCCTGGGAGGAGGAAAGGGAGAAGTAAGAATGGGGAAAATCATCTTACATAAGAGTTCAAGGATCAGCTTTTACAGCGGAGGGGGAAATGGTAGGGATGGAGGCCAACACTTTAACCTGATTTCATCTGAATTCATTCAAAGAGGGAAGACTATATATACATACACACTCACTTGTGTATAAAAATCTATCTTACCCAAAAGGGAAGCAGGAGCTGAGGGGATAAGGAAAAGAAGGTGGGGGTGAGGAGGGTGCTGAAAAAATGAAGTATAGATTAATGGAGGCAGTGATCAGAAGCAAAACAGACTTTTGAGGAGGGACAGGGTAAAAAAAAAGAGGGAGAAGGATAAAGATAAGAAAATAGAATGAAGAGAAATACACAGTAATCATAATTGTGAATGTGAATGAGATGAACCTACCCAAAAAGGGAAGCAGATAGCAGAATCTGTTAGAGATGAGAATCCAACAATTTGTTATTTATAAGAAAGAAATTTGAAACAAAAAGAAACAGAGCTAAAATAAGGGGCTAGAAGAGAATTTATTATGCTTCAGTTAAAGTAAAATAAGGCAGGTCTAACAATCATGATCTCAGACAAAGCAAATACAAAAACAAACCTCATTAAAAATGATAATAAGAGAAACTACATTTTGTTAAAAAGGTACCACAGACAATGAAGTTATACAAAATAATACAGAAAGTTCCTCCAATCAAGGCCTCACTTTCTTAAATGTATAGGGAACTGAACAAAATGTAAAAAATATGTCATTCACCAATTGATAAAATGTGAAAGGATATGAACAGGGAATTTTCAGAAGAAATTAAAGTTATGAAATGTCATATGGGAAAAATGCTCTAAATTACTACTGATAAGAGAAATCTTAATTAAAACAATTCTGAGGAACCACCTTACACCTAAAAAATGACGGAAAAGGAAAATGGCAAATGTTTGGGGTTGGGGGTAGAAAAGCAAGGCTACTCACTGCTGTTGGAGTTGTGAACTGGTCCAACCATTCTGGAGAACAAATTAGAACTATGACTAAATGGCTACAAAACTGTGCGTACTTTTTGACACGCTGCGAGGTCTGTATTCCAAAGAGATCAAAGGAAAGACCAAGAAAGGCCCAAATAAGTACAAAAATACAACAGCTCTTTTTGTAGTGGCAAAGAATTGGATGCTGAAGGAATGTCCATCAATTGAGGAATAACTGAACAAATTGTGCCATATGATTGTGATGAATGCTATTGGGCTATAAAATATGATTCAAGGGATCATTTCAGAAAAACCTGCAAAGACCTATTTGAATTGATGTAAAGTGAGCAGAACTAGAGAACATTCTACACCATTGTGCATCATTGTAAGTAGCAATATTTTAACAATGTTGTAACAATAGTTAACTGTGAAAGATTTAGCTACTCTGATCAATACAATGATTCAAGACAATTCTGAAAGTCTCACAAAAAATGTCATTCACATCTAGAAAGAACTGATAAACTCTACATGCATTTTTTTCTTTTCTTTATTTTTCTTTCTTTTTGTGACATAGCAAATATGGAAATGTTTTACATGATTTTATCATATATATGTATTTTATATATATATATATACATAAAATTGGTATTATATTACTTATCTTCTTGATGGTTAGGGGAAGGGCTGGTGGCAGAGAATTTGTCATTCAAATTGGAAAGAAAAATTTATATAATAAAATTTTCAAAAAGTTTTTTAAAAAAAAGCACATATAAATGGCAGCTTTTTTTTTTCCTGACCCAGACTTGTGACTTCATCATTGTAGAAAATTCTTAATGTAGGAACTCTCTTCCAGTAATGTAGATCTGCAACTTATTACTCTAGTCTTGGGAGATTTTTCTCATAGTACTGAGAAACTGAATGACTTACTAAGAACAATGTTTTTTGGCTGATAGGCAAAATCTGAAATCCAGTTTTCCTTCCTCCAAATCTATTTCAATATTTATTTTGCCCCCTGCCATGTTCATGTTCAAGGTTGCTGAGTCCTCACCCTTTTGCTACCTCTGGGGAGAAGGCTGCTCTTAAGCACATTACTTAATACCCCACTATCTTAGAACTCCCTTGCCTCTTCTATAAAATATAGAATTAGACTAGTTAATCTCTAAAGGGTCTCTAAATATCTAGTCAGCAATATCTTCCCACAGCATTTGAAAATGAAAGAGACTTTAGCAATCATACTGTCCAATTCATTCATCCATCTAGCCACCATTTCATCCATCTAACAATGATAAATAAAGCAGCTATTACTAGGGCACTGTGTTTGATTCCAGGTATTAAAAGGTGAAACATAAACTTCTAGGACCAATGTTCATGAAGTCTACGTTCTGTTGAGTATGGAGGTGAGCAAGGAGAAGTTACACATTCAAGAAATAGAGTGAAGACAGAATCATCAGGACTTAAACGATTAGATGCAGGGAATAAGGGAAAAGGGAGAGTAAAGAATGATTTAAAGGTTTTGAACATTGGTGACTAATGAATTAGTTGTAGTGCCATTACCAAAGAGTTGTTTTGAAAGGAAGACAAGTTTTGGGTAGACGAATCTTGCCCATATCTTGCCATAAATTGGTCATTAGTGGTCGGTCACCTGTCTACTCTCCCTCGGTATTAATAAGCTATAATCGTTTTTGGTTTGTTTGTTTGATTTGTCTTTGTATTTCCAGTGCCTAGCAACAGTGCGTAGTCATCATGGGAACTTTCAAGTCAGTAGAAATCTGTACTTACAGGAGTTTTCTCATTGCATCATTTTTCCCCTTCTCAATCAATGTTCAGTGGACTGAAGAAATCTAGACACATCCTTATTTCAGGATGTGTCCTGAAATGCATCAGGAAATCCACACAAATCTCAAAATGCTTGACAGCAGGGATTTTTTTAATCTTTATTCTTGTATTCCCAGAACCTAGGGTAGTGTCTGTCACATAGTACATACTTAGTAAATTCTTGTTGATTGAATAATGGTCACATCAGGCATCCTCCACCATTCAGTTCTATTAAACAAACATTTATTAAAATGGTCATAACTGTATTATAGCAGTAGTATTGTTTCCTTCTGAAATACATATTAAATAATATTAAACAGTTTGACTATGCCTTATAGGTAGAACACTAGCTAAGCAGTGTAGAAAATCAGCAAATTTAAGCAGGCCTATAACATATTCAATGTCTGTATTTATGCACATTGCAATCCATACTAGAAACCGGCCCACTTATGAGGCTATGTAAATGGAGACTAGTTCCCCTGGTTCAATCTTTGCTCTGCCACTGTTTATTTTAGGCATATCATTTCAATTTTCTGCCCATCAGTCTTATCATCTGTAAAACATATGTGTTTGGCTAAATGTTCTCCAAAGTTTCTGAGTTTTGGTTGGTTGGTTTGTTGTTGTTTTGTTTGTTTGTTTTTTCCTTACCCAGATTCCGCAGAAGGGAAATCCTTTGACTTTACCCATGATTCAAAAACAGGGATATCTAAATACAATTGTTCAGTTGCCCCTTCCTTCTTTAATAAACATTAGGATTCTTGTTTCTGGATTTAGATTATCAAACTAATACAGTCAAATTGGGGATTAATTCTGGTTCTTTCTGCTTTTGTAACATATTAAGAGACAAAGTACTTATAAGCTAAAGTATTTTCTAATCAGTTTCATTTTTCCCTCTCTTTATTGTGATTATCAAAGGTTCAGATAAATTCACATTTACATCACTAATAGACCTATTTCAAAGTGTGTTGACATTTAATTTGATTTCTGAATGTGTGATAACTTGTTCCTCTAAATTCATCTCTTTGTTAAGAGCAGATTCCTTTACATGGGCATAAATACATAAATACCTTTAGAAAAGACATTCATTATTTAATGAAAAGACATCTCCTTAAAACACATTCACATAGGTCTCAAGAGGGACAGAGTCTAATTAGAGGAGATAATGTGCAACAAATATGTACAAATCAGATTAGAATAAATTTAATAATACTTTCTTTCAGTATCACTTGCAATAAACTTCTTCCCAGGAACAATAGATTCACCTATTTATGGTTACTTTGAATTTTGAAATCACTGGCCAGAGATTATTTTATCATTTAAAAAAATATTTCCTGTATGACACTTTAGAGAAAACTTACCATATGTTATAGATAATGTACAACAACATATGTAGTGTGACTGACCACTTAGAACTGAGAACTGGACCTGAGATTTCTTTGGTACATGGAGTTCCCACAGAGGAAGTTTCTGTATCAATGAAGGCTGCTAAACTTCTCTGCAAGCTATAGTCTTAGATTTACTCAGAACGCTAATGGCTTATGTGATTTGTCTAGAATTCTACAGCAACAATATATCAGTGGGACTTGAACTGAGCTTTTTTTGACTGCAAAGCCAAATTTCTGTATACTAGGTTCTGCGGCCTTTCATAAGTAATAATAACTGATATTTATATACCCTGTTACAATTTGCACATCATTTTAAATTAATTTTCTCATGTGCTCCTCACGAGAATACCATGGGACTAAGTTGTAAAAGTATAAACAGCCTATTTTATGGATGAAGAAACTGAAGCAAATAAGGGTTAAATGACTTATTCAAGTGTCAGATGTGTCAGAGGAGCTGTTTGAGACCAGTCCTCTCCTCACTAAATCAAATATTTTCTCTACTATAAATATTGTCTCTGAAAATCTTTATGACATTATATGTTAGAACACACCAGTACTAATACATCCAAACTAGCATTCTTTTAAGGATTCACGGGGAGGCCATGCCCTTATTCCAGTAAGGAGTCCATAGCTTACACATTTAAAATTTTTTTTTCTTTAATCACCTTCAGAACCCGACACATTTTGAATAGCTTCAAATACCCATCCTCTGAGAAGTGATTTGACTTTTGGAAAGAGTTGGAAGTCATTTTAACTATTTAGTAAAATAAAATGGCAGATAAAAGTGGGTAATTATATTGCAAGTTAAAAAAAATAAGAATGGGAAATGTGAATATATAAAGTAGTGTGACTCATTTGATTCTGAAGCGAATATACAGTTTCCATATGCCTACTTTGCAAACTGAAGTAATTTAGTATATGTTGGCTTGGTTTGGAGATGTTAAATTTTTCATAGAATGCCTTCTCTTGTTTCAGTCTTTGTAACAGATGTTAACACATAAAACACAATTATCTTTAGGGAATATTTTTGCCTGTACTTATAATGAACACTTCCAAGTAGGATAACCAAGTATCCCGTGGACTAAATTTGCTTATTACCTTTGGGCACATGATGAAATCAATCCCTAAATTGACCTCTCCTAGGAGAATTTTTGTACTTTATTTCCTTTTAAGGTTTTTTTTTAATGTCTCATGTTTTTTATATTTAGTGACAATATAAATACTAATGTAATTTAGGCCTTCTACAAGTGTATTAATTCATTTCTCACTTGTCATATGCCACATATTTAGATTTGGAGTATAGATGTTTAAATTAATGCTTAAAGATGGCTGAAAAGCTATCTTTGTACCCCCTAGCCTCTTTTCTACCTTTACACCAAATAATTAATCATTTAATTGCCCCCCTGATGCTACTGAGTCTCTTTGTAGTTTACAGCATGTTCTCAGACAGCAGTTGCAATAGGTCCCTGGAAGGGGCCTGAGGCCTTGATGCTCAATGGGAGAGCTTGTACTTTGCTGTTCTAGCCACTAAACTGCAGGGCCACCTCTGTAGCATGATGAGGCTTTAGACTAGGGAATCTGTTGAGATGACCCTGTACATGGTGAAAGTTCTCTAAATGGCATTTTACTATCTGTATCAAGATCCAGAACAATTTAACTCTTATCAGTAAAATATAATAACTAGTATTTATGTCGCTTCTATTATGTGCCAATTAAAATGCCAAGTGCTTTACAAGTATTATCTCATTTGATCCTCACAATAACACTTGGAAGTAGATACTATTATTATTCCCATATTATAGATGAGGATACTGAGGCAAATAGAGGTTAAATGACTTATTTGCTCAAGGTCACACAGATAGATACTAAGTATCTGCAGCTGGATTTGAACTCAGATCTTTCTGACTCTAGGCCCTAGTCTCTATCTACTAGGTCAATTTATACTAAAAAAAAGTATAGCATAGAAATCTGAGTAAGAAAGTTTGAGCATATGAATAATTCGAGGCACCCAGATTATGACATACAATTAAATATATAAACCATAAACTTATCTATCAGTGTTTGTGTTTGTGTGTAGGGGAGAGGTAGTATATACACACTTAGATGAATGCATCAATATAGTTCCCTCAATATGGATAAATATTTAGACATAGATATAGGTATGCATGAGTTAATTAATCAACAGGCATTTATTAAGTGCTTGCCACATGCTAGCACTGTGCTAATTGAAGAGAATTCTTTCTTACCAGAGCCTTTCTCTCTCTTTGTAAACATTTACACACATATGTATATAGCCTATATATAATATGCATACATGCATATGTACATGTATATGCATATGCATGTATGATGCAATATACATGTGTATATATGCATACTATAGACTATACACAGACACTTAATTGCCTGTTTACACATATAAGCATACACATACATGTATGCACATTAATACACCTATATGTATACATACATTATATATATATATGTGTGTGTGTGTGTATATGTATATCTTTCAATCTATGCAACAAGCATAGTATATGAACAGTGAGATGTACTCATAAATGAGTTAGAAGAGTCTGGTTAGTTTGCATTTGATAAATTATCCTGCACTTTCAATGATCTAAGGCTTCTTTGTGACATGAAAGTTTGCATAAAAAGCATAGATCTTTGCATTAGGAAGACAGGTTCAAATCCTACCTTAGACAATGACTAGCTGTGTGACCCTTCAACACTGTCCTCACCTGAAAAAATGGGAATAATAATAGCACTTAATTTGCAAGATTGTGAGGATTCATTGAGTTAACATGGATTTCAGATCTAAAATCACTATATAAATGCTAGCTAATGGGGAATAATCTTTTCTTGGTGTTGGTCACATGGCTGTGCTTATGGCACTCAATGATCTCAAAAGAATCAAAATTGCAGATGATCCAGTGCTGTATAGGAACGCTTATGGCAGCTGTTAGCAGGCTGTAACATATTGTCAGGGATGACTTTCACGGGAAAACTGGCATAAAAGCCATCATCTAGGATACATAAGAGCACAAAAGAAGGTGGATCAGTCATGTTGTAAGATGAAAGAATAGCAAATTAATGGCCTGAATGTCACACAGCTATTCATAAAATATTGAAAAGACCTTGGGGAAATCCTCCAGAGCATTGTATAAATCATCTATCAAATATTTATGGCACGACAAGAAGAAGGATCAGACGAGAGTAGAAGACAAGGAAGGCTTGTGATCACTGCCAGCAGAGGGATTGCCCACATCAATATCATGCATCTATTGAAGTGTTAAAGTCTATTGGCTTAATCAGCCATATTTTAGCATATGAACACTTACAGGACTTAGTTCAGGGAAATTTAGGGATATTTTACCTTGTCAAGATCACATTAATGAGATTCTCAATATACCCATAACTCTAATTCTTAGATACCCTAGTTTTAAAGTGATCTACCTGGAAGGGATGTGGGAGGGGGAATCTCTTTTGTTGTATACTATAAATGGGCTTTCTATTTTCCAGTGTGTTTCCTTTAAATATCAAATCAGATCTTTCTGAAATAATTTTTGTTTGAATCCTAATGCAATTTTAGTTGTTGAATTTCTATACCCTGTAAGAACACTGTGGCTGATTTTGGCAGTGTGGTTTTGAATCCCTGAAGTACTAGTGCCTTAGTTTGACCAAAACACACTATAATAGCTCATAGATTTGCAATTTTTTTATTCATTTTGCTTTCAAGCATATCTAAATGATTTACCTTATTGTGAGATCATTATACAATGAAGGTCCACAGGATAGTTAGCCTATTGGTTTAGAGACACTGAATAATTAATCCTGAGTGCTTAATCCCTTTCAGAAGCCCCACACATATGCAAACATTATCTATCCATTTTCTTTCTTTTTGAACTGAACCTGTTTTGTGTAATGAGGGATGAACTTGGACCTCTTATTAGAATTCCAAAGGTATTGTGTGGATCCCAGGAAAAAAACTATAGATGACTTTTGTTGTTTCAGGGACCCACAGGGTTTTGATCTGTCCCATGTGTGATGGGGTGCCTAGAGATGTATTGTCTGGACTTCCAAGTGGATTCCCTATGTATCACAGGGTTCCCTGGAACATTTCAGGTGCCTTATTTTTATGGACACAGAGAAATCTTCTAAGTAAAAGCAGGTTAGTTTTCCAAAGGAATGAGGGGGTGACTTCATATGACCCAGATTCCTAATCCCCAAGAGAAGAAGCTGCCTTGTTCTATATCTGCTTATCTTTAAGATTAAACATAAAATCCTTAGGCATTTAAAGCTCTTTACAATTTGGCCTCTATCTTTCCAACATTCTTTCATTCTGCTATACATTCTATATATCCTAAAAATGCAACCATACTGACCTACTTGCTATCCCTCATATAATACATTGCATCTTTCAACTCTCAATGTCTCTTCACTGTTTGGGAAGGTATTCCTTCCTCATTTCTGCATCTTAGAATGCTTAGTTTCCTCCAAATCTCAGTTAAACCTCAGTGTCTATATAAGTTACCTGCAGATGTCCCCAGGTGCTAATGCCTACACCCCGAAATTATATATTTTGAATATAGTATATTTATGAGAGCAAGCAATGTTTCATTTTTCCTTTGCATTCTTATGACAGCACAGGGATGACTTAATTTTGGGGGGGGAGTTCATGTTTATAGACTGAAATCAAGGAAGGGAAACAGCAACAGAGTATGATGACATTTGCATTATTGTAGCTGTTGTTAATTTTGTTAATGTCATATGTTCCCCATGTTCCTTGCTTAGGCATATCCTTGACTTAGACATCCATGACTATCGTTTGATTTCTTGTCTTATTATATTCTGCTGCTAAAGCAATCATTTATGATGTTTGCTCTTGCCAAGGTAGACTTTCATTAACTAATTGGGATCTTATTTATTGATGTAAAGAGGGGCCTAATCTCCTCAATCTAGGTCAGTGAATAGTACCATAAAAGAGTTACCAAAAAAGCTGGGAGATTTGGGGAGATGAAAAAATCACTCTATGCTCAACAGATTTCATATCTTTAAATCAACAGCTATACTGAGGGAATTTAAATTGAGAAAAGAACACTTTTGGAGTAGCTAGCATTCTGATTTTGTCATTGTAGCCTGGGGAGATCCTGTTTGTTTGGTTTCCTCTGTAAATTGCCCATGGGGCTAGGGTAATTAACAAAGGATTCTAGGCAAAGCAAATGATTAGATTCTATTAAGAGGAATGCTATTGCTCCCATCCCTTTGGGAGTCATGTTGATCTCTTTGCTGCAAAGAATAGAAGTAGAGCCGAACTTGTGCTCAGTGTAACAGGATAGTAAGAACCCTATTTGTTTTAATGTTCTCTTTTTCCCATTCTGACTTCTTAAGATCCAAAAGATAGTTAAAACATGGCAAGTTTTGGGGAAAAAGAGACAATCCTTTGAAATCTCAGATTTTTGGAGGAACACCATCTTCTCCGACTTCTATTTATCACCATATTGGTGAGCCAGGAGGAAGCCTCATGTACCAGAATTCCTTTCCTTTACCTCCTGAAATGGAAGGTGAAGGCAGATATCCATCCTTGCACAGAAAAATCTGAGGAGAAAATGGGCATGTAGGAGAATATAATAATGATTATCTCTGCATGGGAATATGAAAGCTTAGAGTGTTCTCTTTCGTCAACTTTTATGTATGTAAAAAACTGCACTGATTAGGAGAAAGGAAGGGAATAAACATTTACATACCTCCCAGGTGTAGGCGCTATTCTGAGTGCTTTATGAAAAGTATTTCACTTGATCTTTAAACAACCCTGGAGATAGGCATTGTTATGATCCCCATTTTATAGTTGAGGAAACTGAGGTTAAGTGACTTGTCCAGGGTCACACAGCTAAGAAGTATCTGATTACAACCATATGTCTAAATTACCCACAAAGGGGAGAAGGCCAGAGCCAAAACATAACAGTAGAATATGTCATATTTTATCCTATATGTTGGGAGTCAGAAAAACAAGGGCAAAAGAAATTTTTAGTTGAATATCAAAGCTATGTCATTATCTGGAAGGCTATGTTTGTTCCTTGACTCATGGACAAGGATCTAGACAATTATCTGCCTGTGCACATGTAACAAAGGACTAAAAGAAACTTTGGTACAGTAGCTTGAGTTCAGAACACCACCTGGTAATTCATATATTGTACTCAGAGTCAATTCAAAGCTCTTGACTAGATTTTTAACACTCTTGAGAGCACATACATGTTTTACCATAAGAGAATAACCTACATTTTTTTGCTATGTGTATGTATTACAAACATCTAATGTTACATAGTGGAGGTGATTTAGAATTTTGACAAGATGAGAGGAGGAGGGAATAGCATAAGCAAATATTCATGATGGTAAGGAAGACATATTTGTGGAATAGTGAGAACAGTAATCTGATTTGTCAGGAGCAAATGGTATCTGTGAGGAAGTAGTAGGAAATGAAATTGGAAAAAACAGATTGAACCAGACTTTGGAGAGGCTTAAATGTCAGGCAAAGGGCTTGGATTTTATTCAAAAGGCAAAGCTAAGTTATTGTGGCTTTTGTCACATGGAAAGTGACATGATTAGAGTAGCACAGTGCTAATCTGGTAAGAGTATATGGAGGAGGAAGTCTGCCAGTTAGATGGGTATTTTTAGGTCAGTTAAGAGGTGCTAAGGTCCTGAACTAGGGAAGTGACTGTTGCAATAGTTAGAAAGAGGTATATTCAAGATAGCATGTGAGAACATAAGTGTCAGGTCTGAGTGACTGTATGGAGGCAGAAGGGTTAGAGAATGTATTCTTTTCTATTCATTGGCATGTACTTGCACTGACATTACAGGCAGCCAGGCAGACCAGTGAAAAGAGCAGTGGACCTGGAGTGAGAAATACTTGAGTTTCAAATATGACCTCAGATAACTAGTGACTGTCTGATCTTCAGCAAATCACTCAACTTCTCTGTGAAATGGGCATAATAATAGCATCTAACCTCCAAGGTTGTTGGAAAGATCATGAAATAATATATGTAAATAATTTCATAACACTGCAAGTGTACACAAATGTTAGATATTCTTTTTATACAATGACAATTTTAAAGTTTTGCACCTGGATGGATGTTTGATGGTCTTTGGCAATAATACAGAAATCAATAGGAGGAACTGGTTTTTAATTTTTTTGGAGAAGAGATTATAAGTTCCATTTAGGGTAGTGATATTAGGCTAAAATTTTGCAAAGATATCTAGCTAAAGATGTTTATTAGCCTTTGGAATTATGGGACTAGAACTTGAAAGAGAGATAAGGACTGGAAATAAAAATTTTGGAGTTGTCAGCAGCAACAAACTACAAGAGATGATGAAATTAGATGAGAGAAAAAGAGAGAGACACAGAGAGAGAGAGAGAGAGAGAGAAGAGTGTTGACTCCAACATTAGAGAGTGAATAAATACATGAAGTAAGAGGATACAGAGGAGGTAGAAAAAGAGGAAGAGAAGGATAGAACCCAAAGAGTCAATGACAAGAAAGGAAGGTAGTGTTTTAAGGAGAGGATTGATAAACAGTGGTTCACAATGCAGAGATATTTGGCATTTAAAATTGAGAATGTATGTTCAGTCCAATGGTGCTAGCAGAAGCCAGATCAAAACGGGTTAAGGAGTGAATGATTTCTAAGGAAATAGAAGTAAGTCACAAGTGTAAAAAGAGACTTTGATAAAATGAAAGAAAAAGAGAAAATAATAAATCAAGGGGGTAGGAAAGCTGTGAGGTTTCTTTAGGCTAAACATGACCTGAATATAATTACTGGCAGAAGAGGAAGTATTTAATGGGCAAGAACAGGTTGAAGACATTGCAGATAGGTGTATACTTATTGAAGCTATGTCCTATAGGAAACTGGAGAAGACAGATGCAAGTATTCATAGTAAAAGAGGAGGAAAGCAGGATAAATAAATCAATATTGGGGATAATCCAAATTATTGACTTGTTACAGTACTTGGTTTCAGGATGTTTATGTTTTATATATATATATAAATGCGTGTGCCTGCATGCTCATGTGCCTGTGTGTGTGAGTGTGTGTGTATGTATGGCTATGGACATGTATATATGCATAGTCAAAAAATTTTCCAATTATGTTTTGTTTAGGCTAAATTGTTTAACATCCCATTTACACACACACACACACACACACACACACACACACACACACACACACCAGGAGTAAGGAAAAGCAAACAAAACCATGCAGAATGCCTGAGTGTTTGAGTGGCACAGATATCACACAGGGGTAATCTGGAGGCTTAGCTCAACAGCCGATGGATCTAAACAAGGAAGTTGTTGGTAGTCAATTCAAAATCATTAAATCTGTAATCAAGACAGATAAACAAAAGGAGACAAGGAAAGATTAGGGCTGAGTTGGAGCAGAGCTTGAAACATCTGGCAAGGAATTGTTTTCTGAGGTCTCAGGGCTCACTTGTTTTGAAACATGTTCAGTTTAGATAATCAAGAGTTGACTATGCTGTGATGGAAGCTGATCTCATCCAGTAAAAAAAAAAAAAAAGACTCCCCAGAAAAGATGGTTTTTGGTGCTTTTAACCTAATGCAAGCCAACCTTAAGTTAAAAAAAAATCTTGGCCACCTTTTATGCCACAATAATGACTAATAACATTCTTTTGTTACCAAACACATAGCATCAGTGATCAACATTTAAGATTATAGTAGGAGGTTTTTTTTATATTAAGCTTTAATAAATTGAAACTAATTATTATATATTTTCTCCATTCCTATTACATGGAAAATAGGCCCCATCTGTTCCTTTAATTGTCATATTAAGTATGTTTAAAACATCTGATTTGGAAAATATTACATATGTTTTCCAAAATACACTTTTGTGACTATTCTAGTTATGCTAAATTACACAGAAACATACAAACATGCATAGATATATACATATAAATTTCCATCACATTATATCCATGTAGATAGACTTTAAAATTTTAGTTTTATAATAATTTAGCTACATTTTATAAGTTACAGTATAATACAATTTTTTATTTTCAGATTTTAATTGGGGCAAACTTTTATTGAAATGCATCTCTTCCAACTAGAGAAGCATGCATGTTCAGTGAAAGCACTGAGAAAAAATGGGAGAAGTCATTATACTTGAGAAACGGTGTCTTTCTTTAATGAAAACAATGGCAATGTTAAAAAGTTGGCAACATTCATGAAGAACATAAAGTGAAAAAAAGGAAAAGAATATGTAAAGTAGTTATGGATTTTCAACTGCTTTTTAGAGATTTTAGCTGCTTTATTTCTCTATTAAACGGATCTGGGCTATTGCAGGTGTAATTCTAATCATTGACTGAAACAATTAGAGGTGGGGCCATGTCTTCAGCATCAGGTAAGACTAGTGATGTCTGAATAACAATCCTTGTGATGACTACAACTTATCATAGACATTCCACCACTGGCAAGAAAAAAAGAAGAAAAAAAAAACTACTTCTCCCTTCTAGCATGTAGTGAGAGACAATATAATTTGATCAATGAGTCAACACTAGTTAATAAGTGGTTCTTTTGTGCCCAATGTTTTGCTAAGTCCTAGAGAAACAAAAAAAGTAAAAACAGACCCCTGGCCTTATGGTTCACTTTTTTAGGATAAATATTAGATTCTTTAATTTTTTCACTTAAATGACTTAATGATTAAAGACGGATGGCTTATACAAATACATCTGATACATTTTTAAATATCTAATACATCTGGCCAAGGGAAATATATACCATATAACAGAACACAGCTCTACACTTTTCTAACTGTTGATTCATTCAAGAGTTCTACAAGCTTTCTAGAGCGGCTAAAGTACATACATCCTTGTAAACTAACCTGGGCACTGCTGAGAAAAGAAATAAAGAGACACAAGGTCAAATCTAATAAAAAAAAAACAGATTTCCTTGGCCCTGGTGCAAATGCCTATAGTCGGGGAAAATATACATAATAGTATGATCAATGACCTAAGGAGAGAACAAGCAACAACTTATACCTGTGAGGTAACAGAATATATTTTAACGGTAAGTGGATTGTGGATTCAGGAGAGAGGCAAATTCTACTTCAGATAAGATGAATCAGGAAGTCCTCTTGAATTAAGAAAGTTTTTAAGTAATTTACAATTGTTCCCACCTATATTGATGGACCCTTTAAAAATACTGTGGTTTGTAAATTGGTGAAAAGATAGTCACTGGTTAGTACTGGTGTTGAAAAGAATGAGCAGCTTTATTTCAAACAACTATAATTTTATTTCTCAAGCAATGATCACGTATTTCTTTTGAATATAGCCATTTGGGTATCATACCCCCTACTATAATACATAAATTATCTGAATCATCAGGAGCCTCCTCCTGATTACCAGGTTGAGTACTCTGTACACAGTAGATACTTAGTAAATGCTTGTGAAATTGAATGCAATTTAGCCTATTTTAGAATACCACAAATTGTTTTCATACAGGTATTGTAGTTTTCCAATGTATGATTAGAGAGAAAACAGTATTGATTAGAAGGCAATTTAGGAACTATGGCTTTATACTATTTTTCATTCCCCATAAATTCGATTATAGCAAGTCCCTGTTAATTATTCAGATGCAATATAGTCTAATATTCTTCAAATAAAATAAATTATTCAGAACTTAAACAAGTAATATTCAAAAGACATTTTGATACATACCAGAAAATTGAGGACAGAAACTGTGACTTGCCTGTTTCCAAATGCTAGAAAATAGGAAAAATAGGAATTTGTATATTAATGTGAACATTAATCAGAGAGGCAGAAGAGCACAGTGGATAGAGAATCAACCTAAGAGTCAGGAAGACTCGAGTTCAAATTTCATCTCTGACATGTACTGGCTATGTTACCTTGGACAAGTTCCTTAACCTCTCAGTGTCCCTTTCTAAGACTATAAATTGCAGGTTAATTAATGCTGTTTTTTGATTGGAGGAATTTCACCACCAATATTTCTTGATAGCAATGACAACATAGATTCGGAATTGCCACCTCTTCATCATCATCACCCAAAAAAGTGAATCAGCGGTAGTTAGAAACTCCATTACATGCAGAGTACAGATATTCAAAAATGCACAATGTATTTAGTTGTATGATCATTATTACCAACAAGAGGACCCTATGATTTCATCATTGCAGGGATCTTCCAGTATAGAAGCTTCTCCTCATGATAACTTGTTTGTAACTTACAGACTTACAGGTTTGCCTGGCACTCAGAAAGGTTAACTGCTCAAGGTCAAAAAGTTAGTATGTGTCAGAAATGAGGCATGAACCCATGTTTTACTGACTCAAAGGATCGCATTACGGCACCAGTGTCTTTGTTGTGCAAGACTAGGCTTTTATTTTGCTTCATGACTACTTCCTAAAGTCTAATTTTGAATAATACTATGTTAAAGACCAATGAAGTCTATTTTATCTGCTCAGATTTAATTGCCTCTGAAAATGTATCTGCTTTACAACAGACTTTCCTGTATGTAAGAGTTTATCTATTAATACACATTTTCTTAAATTTATTTGCCTTGAAATTGACCATAGATGGTAGGTACTTGGGATACAATTCTCCTTCCCCAGCATGTGAACTGACCCTTTGGAGTTTTAAAGTTTCTATTTTATTTTGAGTTGACCGAACATAAACGTTATTACTTTTCTTCCATATCAAATAATATTGAGAAAGGAAAAAAGAAGGAAATCTCTGGCTTTCCTCAGCATCTTCCCCCTCATTATTCTATCCCACCTTCGCCACCAAGACAAAATATTTGTATCAATATTGGAGGAAATGACAGAAAGAAGAAAATGAAAAGCCTAAAGAACCCCATGTCATATGCCTTTCTCCAAGAATATGAGGTTGTGGGAACAATTGCAAATAACCTGGGCAACCTGATAAACTCTTGGAAGAGCCATAAAATCAAGGGCAGATGACATTCCAAAGAGAAAGTTCCAAACTTAGGTAAATTGAAAGTTCCAATTAAATGTATTCCATTTACCTCCAATATCATAATGCCTCTGTAGATACTGCTCAAATTAGAAAGGTAAATTTTTTTCCTGTTTTTAGTTTATTTTAAAACAAAAGTTTTAAAATAAGTGCCAAGTTTTTCAATGTATAGGAAAAATATATTATTATTGCTTTAGATACAGACAGACTTAATGCACTGAATAATTCACACAGGCACCGTCATAAGGAATGGGAATTTGAAGATTTCCCTTGTAGCTAAATCCCAACACCTTGGTTATAAAGTTCAACTCTGCAATAGCAGTAGCCTCAGCCACAGCAGCAACAATGGCAGCCACAGCAGCAGCAGCAACAGCAAAACAAGCTTTTTTTAGAGGTCCCACTTTAAACCCACATGGTTACATGAAATATTGTGCAATTCATAGTAATGTATTAATAAATTCACCTTTCCTAAATTATTTTATGTACCTGGTACTTATTTAAAAAGTGAAAAATGTCATTTGCAATACTGAATATTTGACTCAGGGTATGCTTATATGATACTTACCGTCATTATTATGGGGAACTATTCTCATTATGAATATTCCCTTCACTGATATAGATTGGTAACTCACCTATAACTTTCAAGGTACAGGTCTAGAGACTTCACTGAGGCCCAACTTGCCCCATGCTTACACAGCCATGCATAAGAGAGTAGTCTTGAAACCAGGTCTTCCTGTCTCCAAGGCTGACACTCTATACATATATACACATATGCACACACACAGAGGCACCCAGGCAGACACACTTAGTGAAAGAAAAAAGAGAGAAGGAATAAGTAGTACTGGATAGCTGAGAGAATGCTAGAATTGGAATCAGAAAGACCAAAGCAACGATACTAGATTTTAGACAACTCTCTAAGGTATCAGTTATAAACAGGCTACAATCAGCCTTAGTGAAAAGAATTCCCACATCAGGAGTTCTTGTGTTGATTAATTCTAATTTTTTTTTACAAATTAATGTATTTATATATATATATATATATATATATATATATATACACATATATATATGTTTATATACATTTCCATGTGTGTATATACATATATGTGCAGATTTAGATATATCTCATATATATATGTATATACATATATCATTGTGTCAGCATATGTATATCTATAATCTATCTATATCTATACCTATCAATAGCACAAGAGGGTTGTACATGGTGGTGTGTAGCAAGGGTAATTAATGTGATATTCTATTGGTAGAGAGAAGACATTATGGTATTCAGGATCTTTTCTTTTCGTACCGTGGGATATTTTATTAAATTCTGTCTCCTTTCTAGTAGTCATGTGAAGAGGAAGAAGAGGAAAAGAAGGACAAAAGAATAGAAATTTCCCTTTTCATTATTATTTAATGCCCTGATTATTAGTAGCTCTGGTAAAACTTTCATTGGTGGACCATGTGAGATCAATTGACTGAAATGATGCTTTGGATTATCTGTGAATTTTATTCACCATTATTAAGCATAACTTCAAATTAACTGGAAAAGAAATCTCAGATTTTTATTCAATACTACATACATGGTGGTGTGTACTGAGGGTGATTAATGTAGTATGCAATCCAAGAAGTGAATCCCCAGTAAAAGGCACATCCCTATAAAGAAAACACAAATATATGTGAAACGTAATTAAATTAAAACATGAAATGAACACATCATGTGAAACTATACTATCATATTATTAATCTCTGACAATCCTTAACTTCGTGCATTTCATAGCAACCTTCTGAGGACTTTTGTAGTTAGTGAATTTGTTTTTAGTCCTTGGATGATTTTAAAAATTAAAATATTTCAAATTTAGAAGTGAGTTGTAACTTTCTTAGGAATAAAGAAAACCTACACCTTAGCAGATAATCAATTACATGGTAAATCAACAATAATTTTAAGACTAGAAGCAGAAAACTCCTTATGGCAGATTAATATTTTAACTCATTAAACTCATTAAAAGAAAAGGTTACCAATAGGAAAATATTATTGGTCTTGGCTAATGACTTCTAAAAACACTTCAATCTCTTCTCTCAATATTGATATTTTGATATACTCAAATCTATACAAAAGCTTAAACCTAAAGTGAATGAGTTCATATGAGACAATTTCCCTCAAGGAAGGCAAAAATCTAATATTTAAATTGTTTGGCATTTGGAGACAAATGAGTTAATTTCTTCAATAACTGATACCAATTTAAATTAGAAAATTTTATTTTTAGTAAGATCTTTAGATTTTCAATATTAATCTCTCTCAAACACACCTCACACTTCTTTGCCATCTTAAATAGTATATATATAGATAGCACTGTACACACAGATTACATATATACATAAACATAATATACATATACACATGCATACGCATGTACATATATACGTATACATGTTTCAGGATATGTGTGTATACATGTATATGCATGTGTGTGTATATATGTATATTGTGTATGCATATCATGTGTATCTAAAAATTCTCTATTTCCACTGAAATCCTACTCTCATTTCTCATTATGACTAGGTGGCAGTCTGAACTATTAACAACTATGCTTGTGGACTACTATCTCTGGAGGGTCCTACCTAGATGGAAAAATTTTGAATATGGACTGTTGTAAAAGAATCATCCTTAGAGATGCTTATCAATGAAAGTTTGTCAAACAACTCCTTTTTTGGGGGGGAGTGTCATCAATTCATGGGCTTATATGGGGACATCATGGTGTAATAAAAAGAGTAGTGAGCTTAGAATCAGAAAACCTGGATTCAAATCTCAGCTCTGACATTTAATAACTATGTGACCTTGGGAAAGTTGCTTTCCTCCTCTGGCTTCAGTTTGCTAATCTCTAAAATGTGATTTTGAACTAGATGACTTCTAAGATCCCTTATAATTCTAAAGCTATGACCTTATGACCTAATAAGACCTGATGTTTCAATCTGCATCAGTGAAATGAATGCCACATAAAAAACTAGTCAGTCAACAAGCATTTATTGGGGGCAGCTAGGTGGCACAGTGGATAGAGCACCAGCCCTGGAATCAGGAGGACCTGAGTTCAAATCCAGCCTCAGACACATAACACAAGATGTGTGACCCTGGGCAAGTCACTTAACCCCATTGCCTAACCAGAAAACAACAAGCATTTATTAAGTACCTACTACCTGCCAGCCACAGTGCTAATGATGACTTTGAAAATCAAGTACAGGACACAAAGATGTGAGACTGCTGCTAAATTATCCAAGGCTTATATGCCTTCTAGTTTTGTGCTTGTTTTTCAGGCTCTTCTCTTGCTCTCAGTGTTTAGTTACTGGTGAATATGGGGTGGGGGGAGTATTTATTTAAGAAACACACACACACACCCCACTTTGTGGAAAGAGAGTTGGCTTTGGAGACTTCAGACTAGGTTTGATTCCCAACTGTCATTTACTAGCTATAAGATTTTGGGCAAGTCACTTGACTTTAGTACAACCCTGGAATGAGAAAGTTGGACAGATGACTTCTGACGTCCCTTCCAGGTGCAAATCTATGATCGTTTCTTGCTTCTGTTGGTCTAGCACAATTCCCCTCTATTACCAATTTCATTTTTCTAGTCTCCTTTGGGCTCTAAAACCAGACAGGAAAGCTGGTTCAAATGATATCTAAAATAAGAATAAAGAGCTTCTTGCTTGACAGTTGTGGCATCTTTTTGTGGCATACCTTTTGGCTGCTTAAAGGCCTTTTGTTTTGATATTAGAAGTTTTAAATTTTCTTTGGGGTCTTTAATTATGTCCCAGATACTTGAGGCTGCCAACCATGATGTCTCCAGGTAAGTAGGATCTGATTATTCTAGCCAACAATTTAGGAAAGGAATAAAAAAGACTTTTTCTACTGTCTACCTTAGTTTCCTCACCTGTAAATTGGGGATAATAACAGGACCTACTTCTCAGTGTTGTTGTGAGGCTCAAAGGAGATAATATTTGTAAAGCACTTAGCACAGTCTCTGGCACACAGTAAGCACCATATAAATGCTAGACTTTCAAAGAATATTATTACTACTAACATAGTTCTTAAAAGGAGAATTAAGGTCAAGGAATAATGATAATAGGTCATGTTAACACAGTTAATTAACTAAAGGAAATAGCAAAATCCATACTATAGGATGTGAATTTAAGGAATTGTATGCATTCAGTAATAAATTATATCTTCTTAATTTAATAAGGAGCCCATTCAAAACCGTATTTTAACTCCTTGAACAATTGAGGGAATTTTAGAACTATAAGTATTGGGAGAAATTATTCAGTGAAAAAAAATGATACCATGCTTGTACTATGAATTAGATGAAATTCACAGATTATTTTGGGGTGGCACACTAATTCCTTTCATCCAACGTGGAGTATTTTGAATAAATTTCACCAATGAATGTTCACTGAAACCATAACAAAGTTTTATACTCAAATCAATGTGGTTAGATGTAATATTTTACACACACACACACACACACACACAATCTATATATATAAATATACATGTATGTATATATAAATATATGTAATACACACACATACTATCTATATATATAAATACGCATATATATGTATGTATATATACATACATATATGTGTGTGTATATATATATATATAATATATATATAAAATACACACACACACGCACATCCATACACATATATTTATTTATTTTTATAGGAAACTCCCAGATGAGGAACCTCAATTTCTCAATGCAGTTCAATACTTCCTTAGAGTCTCAGAGAATGGCCCATTATCATAGTATATATCTTAACCAGATCCTAACTAAATCCCTAAGTTCTTTAGAATGTGATCTATGAATAAACTAGAATGGTGAAAATATTTCAGTCTGACTTTGATAATTCACAGCTTAGCAATGCCTCAAAAGGAAATATTCTAAATACAAGCCTCATTTTACTATATTCTGGATGTAAAATTTTGAGAAGACTGAGGCAAAATATAAATTGATGATGTTAATGACAATAATAAGAAATTACTTTTTGTGAAAACATCTTATATCAGTTGTTTTTGTTGTTATAAATCTTAATTAGGTGCCCAAAGATATTAATCTGTAAAACACTGCAGGTAATTCAGTGAAATACATTAAAAATAAAACAAGTGGAACCAACTAGTAGGTATAAAGTAGATTAAATAAATATCCAACTTCACTATTGAGTATTTGGGCATCATGAAGACACAGCTATAGTCTTTTGAAAAGTACTCTACATTTTCTTAATTACTATCAGTGATCAGGATCTCAGCTCCCAGGCTTCCAATAAGACCACACCTCTGATACCACAGCGCCACCTAGCATGAGGCTTTGCTAACTGAGAGGAAAACCTACCCACTATCTATTGTTATTGATATTTTTATTGAATCACATTTATAAAAGTCACTGACTTTGAATGTTATTCTTTACAATACTTAAAAGTTTGTTTGTTTCTCAGCCATCTGCCCGTGAAGCTTTATAAATATCTCTTCTTTTTGTTTGATTGTTTGGTTTTGTTGTGTTGTCTATTTACAGACAGCACTTGTCAGTATATTTCCATCTTAAAGCCTTTGATCACTGTAAAACCGTCCAAACATATAATGCAAAACTAGAATGATAGCTAGTCTAACTACAGATATATGTTACACTGCTAGAGCTGTGTTAGCAAACAAATTTTTTAAGTTGTCCAATATATCAGCAAAAAATATCTAGTTTAAAGGAAAAGGACAATTTCTTCCAATTAAATTTTGCATCTATCCAGAAATGTAGTTTTCTTTCCTTTAACAAAAATAAAGCCAAAAAGAAAACTATAAGGACTATTCCTACCTTTATCAAATTTTTCAAAGGTGTGTGCTCTCCAGAAAGTTTATGAACAAACAATGTCTCTAGGAGATAGCGGGCATAATGTAAACAGTGGCAGAAACAGGCCAAGCTGGAATAAAATGAGAAAAAAAAATTTAAGATGTATGAAGAGTCTACTTTCCTATCTCTTCTATATTCTGATTTACTTTGCACATAACACATCCTTTCAGTCCATTGCAATCTCCTATCATTTGGAAAGAGCCAATTCTCAGGGGCCATAACTTGGAGTATAGTGGCAGTCCTGTTTAACAAGTTATTTTTTTCTAAAATTTCCTAAATGAGAAGAACACAATAAATTTTATAGCAGCCACTGCATCTGTTACACTGAAACCTAGTTGAAATACCCAGGCATAAATTAGTTAGGACACAGCTGTCTTAGTGCTAGCTATCAGTATGAGAACTGTAAATGTGCACATATCAAAATGCTTCAAGTTTTGAATAGACAACCTAGATGTCTAAAAAGTCTTGAGAACACATTCAGGATGCATTTGACATTTTATAATGTTCAGAATAGCTTCTGAAATGGTTTCGTCGGCCTTTAGCAAGGGCTATTGATGTGAGTAGGAGGAGGAGTTTGCCTTTCATTTCCTTCAGAGACAGAATGATCTTTGTTGTATTCTTTGACTTATTAATTCATTGTGACAGCAGCTGGGTTTTTTATTGGTTCTGAGTTACAGTGGGCTAGAGGGACAGTTTCAGAATTTATTAGATTAATTTTCTTAAGGATTGTGAAACCATAATCAGTACTTTTGATTTGCCTCATAGAATGAACAGAAAGCTTTTTCTCACTGACAGAAATTCAAATTTTGGGATAACTTGAAAGGGTATCTAATGTATGAAGTTTCTAATACTTTGGTCAACATTCTACAGCCAAAGGTTAAGTACTTAAATCAGTGAGGAAATTACCTACTAATGTTTTTATACCTAAGGTGAAGCTTTTGGCTCTCATGGGGAATTTATTTTATTAAAATATGTTATTGATTTCCTGTGCAATACTGCCAGATTTTATGCAAATATAACCAAGGAAGCAAAGTATTTTCAGAAATATTGGGTTTCAATGTACTTCTTACTCCTTGTGTGACCTTGCACACTTCTCTGAATTTGAGCAACCTCATCTTTAAGAAGTGAGGACTGGACCAAAGGATCTGGAAGCCCCCTTCCATTTCCCAATCCTATTTACCTTCTATTCTCTTCTTCCTAGTTTCTTTCTAATACACTGCTCTTCAGAATTGCTCTACAAGTACTGGTTCTGTGTTCTGTAGCTCTTTCCTGCTTTTGTAAAGAGTCATTTGTTTTAGTCATTTGATTGGTATTGAAATTTGGTATTTTTCTTTCACCAGATTCTACTAACTGATCTTTAACTCCGAACTAGAGACCACACCATGTAAACTTCAGCTATGAGTCATATATCTTACTTATTATCCCATGAATTTTAATGACACTGAATGAAAGAGGGTACTTTCCTCTTCCCTTCTAGTAATATTTGAAATGTGCTGGTGCTATTGCGACTAGTTGATTATATGGTGGCCTGAGGGGAGGAAAAGTATGTTTCAGAAATGTATTGGAGAATATTGACCAAGCTCAAAAAAATAAATGCCATTACTTTTGAGGGAACCAAGGAGAGACTTAATGGTAAATGTATGACAACTTTAAATTAGGGTCAGTATGGTGATACGGAAGTGTTATGAGTTTGGAATATTACCATAGATAAAAGAATGTGGAGACCAGCATGTCATATGTCTATAGAATCAGAGAATTGAGCTGTAAGTGGCCCTGTGTCTGACTACTGCATTAGCTATTGCTGTTTATTCAACAACTATCTCATGTCTTAATCACTTTTAAATGTTCCTATTAGTCCACATTACACAATTAATCACATTCAATTCAGTAAATACTTAAGTAACTACTGTGTAAGGCCCACTGTTAAGCCCTGAGGATTCATAGGAAAAAAAAAAACCTAAATTAAAACTGATCTAAGGAAGCTTACATTCTGCTTGGAAGGGAGCATATAGTATGAACATAGGGAAGTAAATAAAAGATAATTTGAGAAAGAAGAAAATGCTAACATCTATATGGTAGCAGACAAGTATCACCATAGAAGGCACATGAGCTGAGCTTTGAAGGATGCTAAAAAAATTTAAAGGCAGAGGTGAGTAGGGAGCACATTTTGGGTATGGAAGGAGCTTATACAAATGCTCAGAGGCCATAGATGGGATGCTAAGTTTGAAGAACAAGATGCAGGATAATTTTAATTAAACATAAACTTTGTGAAGGAGAGTAATATGAAATGAAGATGAAAATGGTAGAATTGAGCCAGACTGAAGGGCTTTAAATTCCAGGCTGAGGGATTTCTATTTAATCTGCTGGACTATGGAGCCTCCTTGAGAGCTGAGCACACTCACTGGCTTCATGTAGGTGGACATGCTCATTGGCCTCTTGCTAAGGAATCTTTTCTGATTATTTAGTCACTCTTGGATGGTCCTTAGTGACTGAGAAAGAATATTATGGCCCTCAATAAGTTACTAAACCTGTGGAGAAGTTCTACTTTTCTCTATTTTTGCATATTTCATTTGGGACCCCACTAGCTTTTTCTTGGTTTTCTGCATGGCTGGGAGGAGATTACCCTCTCTCACCACCTTCCTAACCCCTCAGCTTCAGTGGCAGCTATAACTTCACTACTTGGCAGCACGAGAATGTGTTTGCCTCTTCAGTTTGTTTTTCTTTCCCTGATCATAGATAACCAAATAGCAATCCAGGGAAATGTGCATTTCCAGAATTGCTGACTACCTTTAGTGTTTGAGAATTCTTGGGTTCCTGATTCTATGCTAGCTACTTAGCAGGTGGTGTTTCCTGCTCCTATTTTTCCTCTTGGAAGATAAGCCCACCTATAGGGCAACACATAATTGAAAGCACTAAGAAAGCCCGATCCTTCTAAGGGAGAGCTGGAGGGCGAGAATTAGGATAAAGTACATTTCAGGAAAGACAGGTGGGAGAACCAGTACAGGTGTAGTGACTATTTGTCCCTCAGATCCAAATTGTAAAAAAAGAAATGATATAAATAAGGCTGGGAAGGCAGGTGGGAAACAAATGGCAGAGTGCTTAAGGGCCAAGCTAAGGAGATTGTATTTTATTTTATAGGTATTTTGGAGCCATTGAAGATTTTCAAGCATGAACAGGTGGTATGATTAGATCTTTGAAAAGATTATTCTGGAAGCTGTATGATACATGGCTCTCTATAAAGTCCTTCTTTATGGCGCACAGGTGTCTCAGGGATCTCAAAACCTATGCTATTAGAGTTCCTATGTTTTAATACTTTCTACTGCACTGGAAAGGCTTTGAACATGGGCTCAGCAATAGAATATGTCTGCTTTCCAGTGACAAGTCTAATTAAGTATGGAGAGGCTCATAAAAAGAGAAAGAAGTGTTAAAGTGAAAAGTAAGTTTACATAAAGAATGGAGAGTGACATATTTAAGTGAGTATTTATCCATATTTAAAAGAGTATTTGAGGATGAAACTGGACAGACTACAAAAACAGATGAAAATGGAAATGATCTGTCAAGAGTATTGTAATAAGCTCTTCTCTCCTGACACTCTGAAAAGAGCCACCACTTCTGCTCTTTATTATCATAATCTGTGATGTGTACATGAGGAAATTACTGGAAATATTACAAGAGAAAACCAATACGGGAAGAGAATTTGGACTAAATAAATCTGAAACTACTATATCTATAATAGAGGTAGAACATCACCAGTACACTGGCACTTGGTGACAAATTTGGATCTTCTTGAATGGCTATGTCAACTCAAAAAAAAAAAACAAACAGAAGAATATAGAATGTTTCTTAGTCCCTTCTGTTCCCACAGTGACAGTGGCATAATGGTGGAAAAGGGCGCAATAAATATATAGTTTCTAGATAAATTTATAAACGTTAACTTAAATATTGGTAATCTAAGCATTCGATTCTTCTCCAGTGACTGAAAAGTGAACATACTGCAAGAGGTAATGAATTATAACAAGCTAGACATACTTATTATAAATAAAACCAGAAATCAAATGGAAGCTGAAGCTAATTGACAAGATGACTCAAAAGTTCTCCTTGGAGAGGCAAATAAAACAGGTGAATAAGTTGGTTTTATTCTGAGTACAAACATCATTTCACAGAACATGAGATAATTTTTGCACTCATCATCAGTACTTTTCAAAGATCATTATAAAATAATTAGTACTTACACATCCACACACCATTATTTGTCACAGGGGATAAAAAGGTATAGAATTTCTACAAGGAACTACAAACCCTTCCAATTAAACTAATCTATACTTTAATGCTTATTGCTCAGTACAAAGGTGAAAGGGAAGACAATGGAAAATACATTGAAAAATTCAGCACAGATTTTAAAAAGTTAGGGAAGTGAGTAGGCTTATAGTCTACACAGAAAAGAGTTGGGCTGTATTGGACATGATAAGAAATAATAATAAAATATGGAAATAAAATAAAATAAAATAAAAAATGGAATTATTCCTATAGTAAATGATGAGAAACAACCAGTTATCATCATGGAGTTATTTCTGAATTAGCTGTCTTCTATATAGTCAAATCATCTATTTATTAGAGAAAAATAAAAATTGATACAAAATTAAAAGAAACAAAAGTATATTTCAGTTAAAATAGATCCTACTTCATCTGTTTAATAAAATAAAATATATTTATGTCAATTATCACCATTTCTTAAAAAAAATATAACCAATGCACAGCAATCCTCAGAATAGAAAACACAAAAATATATAAAAACCTAGTTTTGCTTTAACCAGAAAACTCTTGAACTCTTGGCCAAGAAACAAACTATGGCCACAAGGAGCAGAGATATTACAGTGGTCAAAATACTATTAGGAGACACTCTGTTTTCCAGAACTCACCCTTTGGATGAACTCAGTCACAGCAAAATCCCAGAACTGTTTCATATAATTATTGTAGTGCTTTGACCAGCACCAGGTGTTCTCTGAGCTTGGACAAGTAATCACAGTGCCCATGTTCTAGTCATGAAGCCCTGCTATGAACCAAACCTGTCTCATTATGGCTGTTACCCCTTATTGTCAAGGCTACAACTCACTGTGTAGCCACTGGTATGTGCATTGAGATTTGCCCACACTAAAGGGGGTCCCCTACTACAGGGGCCCCAGTATGTGTCTAGTTTCCTTCCTTGTTTGCAAGCCATTTCCTCACTATAGAAAATAAGCTTCTGGCTTAGTCTCTGCAGAGTTTTTCTTACCTGCTCTGTCTATTCAGCTCTGACCTCTGCAGGCCAAGAGGTTCAATCCAGTTGACATAGCCTAGGCTAATACTAATTTAGAATATATATCCTTTCCTTTAAAATGTAAACACATGTGCAGTGTGTTGCTTTCTCACATTACGTAGACAAAACATTCACTGTTCTGCACCTATAGACTTCTCAGCATTTCCTGCATCCCTGATATATCACTTACTGTACCACTGGGTGGCGCAATCTTCTGGAACTCTCCTTTGCATCATAAATATATGTGAGTCGCATGTAAAAGATGAGGTAGATAAGCAGAGGCCCTGCATATTCAGCCAGAAAAACCTGGAAGTAAGAAAAGTGGTCATTATACATCATACTATGACATTTTAAGTAATGTCATTTTGAGATTGTGTGTTAATGTACATGCATAAAAAAGCTGTAAAATGAAAAAAAAACAGTGGAGTAGAAAGTATACTAGGGTTGGAATCAGAAGACTTGGATTCAATTTCTGACTCTGATTTTATTCCTGGAGTGACCTAGCATAAGTCATTTATTCTCTTTGGGGACTCAGTCTCCCTATAAAATTAAAGGGTTAGAGACTAATCAATGGTGTTAAACTCAAATTCAAATGGACCAAAAGTACAGTATATTGACCTAGAAAAACACAGATTAACATCTGTATTGCATTGTATTTTTATTCATCTGGTTAAATATTTCCCAATTAAATTTTAATCTGGTTCTTGCTACACTTGGGAATTTGACACCTCTGAACTACATCACCTGTTAGGTCCCTTATAGTTCCAATCAATGATCCCATAATCCTATTTCACATACACTACATTAATATTCTTCAAAAGTGGAGGAAGAAACTCTTTAAAAGTATTCCCACTCCTATTCCTAGCCTGAACCAGTACCTATAATTCTCACTATTATCAGAGCAACATAGTTTTTGTAAATTTTTTCCCACTTATTTACTTATTGGCAAAAATCAATCTTAAGCAACCAACATTTACCATGAGTTTTCTTTTAATAGTACATATTTACTAAGCATTTTTAAATTGAACTGAAAGCCCACTGATACAAAGCACAGTTCAGGGATCTGTGAAGGATAAAATTTATAATCCGTTCAAGAACATTTATTGAGAATATACTATGTACTAGATACTGTGCTAGGCTCTCCAGATTCAAAGATTAAATAAAACAGTTCCTACTTAAATCTACATAATCTCTGGATCTTCCAACATATGCATGGACAGGATTTGAGGAGAGAGCTTGTAATAATAAAAGAATTAATAAAAACAAATTTTCATAAAGGGCTGCCTACTATAAGCTAAACTTTTCCTGTAGAAAGACATACAAATAGAAAATGGAATGTTAAAAGTACAGAGAGAGGGAAGGAAGACAGAGAAGGAAAAGGAAGAGGAGGAGGAGAACAAGCCCACGAAGAAGAAGAATGAGAATGAGAATAAGAACAAGAAGAATAGGAACAAGAACAGGATGGAGAAGAAAATGGAGGAGGAAAAGGGAGAGGAGGAGGAGGAAGAAAAGAAGTGGGGTGAGAAGGAGAAGCTATGCACTCAAAATATATTACTTTAATTGAAATATGCATTTTCCTTTGTCCATGCTACTTCTGGAATACAGAATCACAAAATTCAGATGCACTCTTGTCAAATCAAAGATGAACATTCATTTTTCAAAAGGAGAAGCACCATACAAGGGGATTCACCATACCCTTTATCACTTTTATGAGGACTTTGGTAGCTTGATGGACTGGACATTTCACTGAACTGTGAACTTCCTCTACCAGATCACATTACAACCTCTCAACGCTTTCTCATCCTTTGCTATTTTTCTCCATGCTTTCTGATAAGTTCTCTAGGGAGGACTCTTTTAATCTATTAGATGACTTCCTCTGTTTGATTTGTTTTTTACTGATTCATAGAATCAATGTACCATTCCAATCTTTTGTCTATCATCACGGTTCCCAGATCTCCCAAGACTTACAGTTACTATTTTAAATATTGCCAATTTCTTTAAACCTAACATTGTCTGGCATGGTCTGCAATCCTGTCACCATCTTGGTTGCTTTCCTCTTGATGGATTCAAGATTGTCAATGTGGTGCTAACAACAAAACATAATGCTCCAGATGTTGTCTGACAAGTGGAGAATGGGACTACTGATGCCCTCATTCTACACACTATATTTCTATCATGGCAGTTTGAGACTGCATTAGTTCTTACGTTGCCCCTTTGAACATCTCAAGAACCCTAGCATCCACAGGGAAGATTTTAGGCTTTTTTGTTTTGTTTCATTTCGTTTTGTTTTTGGGGGGAGGATTCTGTGGAGAATTATTTCTATGCAACTGGTGAATGTCTTAGGTTTATAGCTGTTTCCTTATTTTACAATCACTTGTTGAGTTTTCTCTAGCACTCCACTCCTAGTTTTGGAAGGAAATGAGAACACGTGGGTACATGTTCCTATTCTCCTTGTCTGGTGCTCAATCCCTTTCTCAGTGCTTAACCCAATTCTCGATAATTCATAGGATGAGAATTCTGTTCTGATCTACATTACGGTTCTGTTTGGAAGATCAAATGATCATGATTAAGAGCTGGAATAGAGGTGATTAGCTCAACTCCCTTCTCATTTTTCAGGGGTGGGAGAGGTTGAGACTTGTCAAAGTAATAATCAAGACTGAGATTTGAATCCAGATTCTGATTCCAGGAGGAATACTCTTTACCCAGTATCACACTGCATGGAAAAAAAAAAAGCTAACATTTTTGTAGTACTTTAAGGTTTGCAAAGAACTTTACATTTTTTTGGTCTTACAGTACAGCAAGTTTTTGAGGTAGATTCTGTTATTACTTCCATTTTAGAGACTGACAAAGTAAAACTTAGGTAGGTTGAATGACTAGACCATGACCACCAAGTAAGTTTTCTTGAAACCATTTTCAACATTTGACTAAGCTAGGTTTCTGGGGTGGCTGCTCACTTCAGCACACTCCAGTTTGTGGAAATTGAATTAAATACAAAGTTCTTTCACCTAGGAATTTATTTTCTTGTTTCTGTGAATATATATAACTTCACCAATAGGACTACATTTCATGATAAGAATTAATATCACCATGCTGTGCATTATTCATTTCCAATTATGGTTATCAGAGTGTGTTGCAGACAGAGAGGCAGGCTCAGGCCGCATAACACATGAATTCAAGTTCTGCTTCTCACATATACTGACTGTGTGTGCCTGAGCAAGTCACTTAATTTCTTTTTTTCGAAGAAACTCCATAGGTGATAAGTTACAGAAAAACAAAACAAAACAGAAACACAGCATTTCATTGGTAAAGGGTGTTTCCTAATCTGATAACTTATAGCAATGAAAGAATCCATAATGGCTATGGAAATTCAGAGACCTTAAGCTGTGCTCCCTTGAAAGTAATATTAAATTCAAGCAAATATAATTTAAATAAATTAAGTAAACATTTATTAATTCTTAACATCTTGTGTGCCATGCAAATGTGAGGGGCTGGGAATACAATGACAAAAAATAAGACATTTGCTGCCCCCAAGTATCTTATATTCTACTGATGTGATATATAACTCATCTATCAGATTACATGAAAAACGATATTTTAAAGAATTGAAAATAAGACAGTTAAAGCTTGGCAAAGGAAGGAGCAATGAAAAAAACAACTAGTAATGGTGTAAAGCAAGCCTAGGTAGGGGACCACAGTGATTGTCCCTGGGTAATCGGGGTTCATCAAAAAAATTTAAAAAAACCTGGCAAGTTGTAGGAGATAAAGGGAAGCAGGGTTTATCAAAGAAGAAAGTAGCTTAATAGAAGGATATAGAGGTGGATTTCTATGCCACATCTCATCTAGTTATGCAGATATTATGTAAATGTAACAGGTAACCCTAAACAAACCTAATGTCACACTGTGATTTCCTTGGTTGAATAAATATATGTTGTGGATTATTATTTTGTGAAAATGAATGTTGTTCTCAGTTTTATGTTTCCCTCATTTTACCATAGCATAATAATAATAATTTTTAAAAAACTCAAGTTTGGGTGGCTATATTCTTCTTTGGACTTAAACCAGAAAAAAAAAACCTGCCAATATTTTCAAAGGTTTAAAATATTTTGATGATTTTTTTCAGACCATTTTTGTTCCTTTTAACTGGTAGATAAAACTGCAAGAAAATCCAGTTCAATGGTCATCATTTTAAAAGATCTTTATAATTCCTAAATAAAATATACCTTTGAAATCAAAATCATTTTCTATAGTGCCTGTTAATTTTTGGCTGTAGGTCAGGCTCTCAAAAGAAGGCTGTTAGAGACTCCCAGGAGCCAAGATGGTGATGTAAGCAGTAAATCTCTATGACTCTCCCATATTCACCTCCAAACAACCATAAAATAGCACCCCCAAATAAATCCTGGAACAGCAGAGCCAGCAAAAAGTTGGGGTGAAACAATCTTTGAGCCCAAAAAACTGGGAAGATTGAGAGGAAAGGTCTGTCTCACTTTGGTAAAAGAGGAGTGCAGGCCAGGACAGGAAGCATCCCAGCAAGCCAGCATCAAACCTTACCTCAGCAAGCCAGTGGCAGATCCTGAGTAGTAGTGCAGTAGAGTAGGCAAACACCAATACCAGGACTCCCTACATGCCTCAGCATAGGTGGAAGAACCAGAAGATTCTAGCTCTGAGAACTGACACATGCTTCAGCATAACTCCAGGCAAATAGGCAACCTTCATCAAGCAGACCTACACTTGCTTCAGCATAGCCTCAGGCAAACAGGTAGACATCAAACTTACAGGTGCCTAAGTAAACAGGCAGCCTCCATCAGCTGCTTGCTTAAATGTATCTCTGAAGAAACAGAAATATCCTACCACCCTTGCTACACCCCAGAAGCCAGAACTAGGTGGTTCCCAGATCAGCACCAGGTAAGTTAACAGATCCCTATGGCCTCCAATAGCACCAGCCAACCCTGCCATAGCACCCCCTCAGCACAGCACCAGAGAGACATGAGGGTCCTCCTTGGGACACAGGGCAGCATCAGTAAAATACCAAGTAAACAGCCAGCACCTGCAGACTCTGGCACAAGAAGCCTGAGACAATGTGCCTTCTACCCTGGGAACAGAGATCAAATTTAAAAGAAAGGGAAAAAGGCCAAAAAAGATGAGCCAAAAAAAAAACAAAAGAAAAAAATCTGACAATAGAAAGTTATTACAGCGAGAGCAAATATCAAGACACAAACTCAGAAGAGGACAACAATGTCAAAACACCTATGGGTAAAACTCCAAAGAAAAAATAAGTTATGCTCTCAAGCTGAAGTAGCTTAAAATCATAGAAGAGAGGTAGAAGAATAATTGGGGAAAGAAATGAGAGTGATGCAAGAAAATTATGAAGAAAGTCAACAAGTTGGAAAAAGAAAACAATGGCTTAACAAGTAGAATTGGCCTAATGGGAAAGGAGATACAAAAATCCATTGAAGAAAAGAACCCTTTAAAAAGTACAATTGGCCAATTAAAAAAGAAAGTATAAAAGCTAATTCAGAAAAAACAATTCCTCAAAAGTTTGAATTTGGAAAGTGGAAGATAATTGTTTTATGAGACATCGAGAATAAATCAAACAAATTCAAAAGAATGAAAAAACAGAAGAAAACGTAAAATTCCTCATGGGAGAAAACTGAATTGGTAAATAGATGCAGGAGAAGCAATATCAGAATTATTGGACTACCTGAAAGCCATAATAGGAAGAAGGACCTGGACAGCATCTTTCAAGAAATTATCAAGGAAAACTGTCTTGATATCCTGGAACCAGAGGGCAAAACAGGCATTGAAAGAATCCACCAATCACTTCAGTTTCCTGAGATCCCCAAATCAAAACTCCAAGGAATATGATAACCAAATTTTGGAACTACCAGGTCAAGGAAGAAACATTTCAAGTGGCCAGAAAGAAAGAATTCAAATATCAAAGAGTCACAATCAAGATTACACAGCACTTAGCAGCTGCAACATTAAAAGATTGGAGGCCATGGGACACAATATTCTGGAAGGCAAAGGACCTAGGATTACAACCAAGAATCACTTACCCAGTGAAATTAAGCATAATAAATTAAGGGGGGTGGGAAAAAATTGTTCAATGAAAAAGAAGGATTTCAAACTTTCATAAGGAGAAGACCAGAATTAAACCAAAAAGGTGATCTCCAATATCACAACCCAAGAGAAACACAAACAGATAAAAAGGAAAAAGGAAACATAAGGGATTCAATAGAGCTAAACTGTTTATATGCCTACAAGATGATACTTGTAATTCCTAAAAATTGTATCACTAACAGTACAGCTAGAAGGAATATACATAGACAGGGGACAGACATAAGGTAAATTTGAAATATTGACATAAAAATAGATAAAGGAAGAGAAGGAGGAGTATGCTGAGTGCAGAAGGAAGGGAGAGGTAGAATAGGGTAAATTATTTCACATTAAGAGGCTTGAAAGACCTATTACAGTGCAGGGGAGGACAGGAGGGTGGGTGATGGGCACCACTTGAACCTTACTTTCACCAGTTTTGGCACAAAGAGCGAATAATATACACAGTCTGCTGAATATAGAAATCTCTCTTACCTGACAGGGAAGTAGGAGGAGAGGAAATTAAGTAAGTGGAGTGAGGAATAACTGACAGAAGGGAGGACAGATTAGGGGAAGTGATAGAACACTGTTGAGGGAAAGGGTGAAAAGAGAGAGAGGATAAACAAGAGGAAAAATAGGATGAAGGGAAAGACAGAATTAGTAATCATAATAGTGAATGTGAATGGGATGAATTCTCCCATAAAATGGAAGTGGATAGTGTAGTGGATCAAAAATCAGAACCCCTGAGCAACTAGAGGGTGCAGTGGATAGGGCTTAAGTTTTGGAGTCAGGAAGATCTGAGGTCAAATCTGGCCTCAGACATTTGAAACTTGCTAGCTGTGTGACCCTGGGTAAGTCACTTAACCCTGATTGCCTCACCAAAAAACAAACAAAACCCCCAGAATCCTACAATATATTGTTTACAAGTAACACAATTGAATCAGAGAGACTCACAGAGGAGAAGGAAGAAGATGAATTGGAAAAGGAGGAGGAGGAAGAGTAAAGGTAAGGGGCTGGAGCAGAATCTATCATGCTTCAGCTGAAGTAAAAAAAAAAAATCAGGAGTAACACTCCTGATCTCGGACAAAACAAAAGCAAAAAATAAACATTATTAAAAATGATAAGGAAGGAAACTACATCTTGCTGAAAAGGTCCCAAAGACAATGAAACAATATCAATATCAAATATAGATGCACCAAGTAATATAGCACCCATGTTCTTGAAGGAGAAGTTAAATGAGTTACAGACATTATGAAATGTAAAATATATCATTTTGATTACATTAAAATGAAAGGATTTTGTACAAACAAAGCCAGTGCAGCCAAAATTAGAGGGAAAACAGAAATCTGGGAAACAACCTTTACAGCAAGTGTCTCTGAAAAAGGCCTCATTTCTCAACTATAGAGAATACTCAGTCAAATTTATAAAAATATAAGCAATCCCATAATTGATAAATGGTCAAAGGATATGAAGAGGCAGTTTTCAATAAAGAAATCAAAGTCATCTATATGCATATGAAGAAATGCTCTAAATCACTTTTAATTAGAGAAATGCAAATTAAAACAATTCTGAGGTACCACCTCACACTAATCAGATTGGCCAATATGAAAAAAAAAAAGGGAAATAAATGTTGGAGAGGATGTAGGGAAATTGGGCACTAATGCAAGAGTTGTGAACTGATCCAACCACTCTGGAGAGCAATTTGGAGCTATGCCCAAAGGCAACCAAACTGTGCATACCCTTTGATCCAGCAATACCACTACTAGGTCTGTATTCCAAAAAGATCATTTAAATGGGAAAAGGATCTACTTTTGCAAAAATATTTATAGCAGCCCTTTTCATGGTGGTAAAATATTGGAAATTGAGGGGGTGTCCATCAGCTGGGGAATGACTGAACAAGCTGTGGTATATGAATATAAAGGACTACTTTTGTACAATCAGAAAAGATCGGTAGATTTCAGGAAAAAACAAACAAACAAGCCTGGACACACTTCTATCAACTGATACAAACTGAAATGGGCAGAACAAGAAAAACATTGTATGCAGTATCAACTATATTTTGTGATGATCAACTAGGAATGACTCAGCTCTTCCCAGCAAGACAACGATCCAAGACAAGCACAAAGACAAGCACAAAGTACGTGAAGGGAAACGCTATCCACATCCAGATAAAACTGTGACTAATACGGAAATATGTTTTACATAATAGCACATGTATAACCTATATTGAATTGCCTGCCATTTTCAGAAGAGGAAGGGGAGGGAGGAAGGGAGAAAAATTTGGAACTCAAAATTATGTAAAAAAGAATGCTAAAATTATCTTTACATGTAATTGGGGAGAAATGCTGTGTAAAAGAAAAGAAGAGTATTAACATTTTTAGGTCACCAAAATATCACATTATGTTCTTCTATGGATATTTTATTATATGCAATTAGCCTAAATATTACGTAAAGAGTCTAAGAGTTGGAATGGTTTCCAGAAGTCATCTAGACCAACTGATACATCAACAATATCATCTCAACAACATAGCTGAAAAGGCACTAGCCAGCAATTGTTTGAAAACTATTCCTTTCGGAATAGCTCCACCCATTGTAATGTTTTCCTTGTATTAAGCCTCATTTTGCCTCTTTTCATCTTCTACCCATTGTTACTAATTCTGCCCTATGGATAAAAATAGAACAAATCTCTTACCTCTTCTGTGTGACAGATATTAAAATACTTGCATACAGATGTCATGACACTCTATGTCTATTTTTAATCTCATTTAATATTTTATTTTTCCTAATTACATGTAAATATTCTTTTTGTTTCAAATTTTGAGTTCCAAATTCTCTTCCTCCCCTCTCTCCCACTCACTGAGAAGACAAGCAATTTGACATAGATTGTATATGTGTAGTCATGCAAAACACTTTTCCAGGTAAGTCATTCTGTGAAAGAAGAAAGAAAGAAAGAAAGAAAGAAAGAAAGAAAGAAAGAAAGAAAGAAAGAGAAAGAAAGAAAGAAAGAAAGAAAGAAAGAAAGAAAGGAAGGAAGGAAGGAAGAAAGAAAGATAAAGAAAGAAGATAATGTGTCTTTGAGATGCATTCAGGTTCTACCAGTTATTTATCTGGAGATGGCCAGCACCTTTCATCATAAGTCTTACAGGATTATCTTAGATCACTTTATTGCTGAAAATAACTAAATTATTCATTGTAGATCATCATACAATATTGCTATTATTGTGTACAATGTTCTCCTGGTTCTGCTCATTTCACTTTGCACCAGTTCATATGTCTTTCCAGGTTTTTCTGAGAGCATCTTGCTCATTATATCTTAAAGCACAAGCCCTCTAATCCTTTGAGTTAGAAGCTGCAAAATCTTGTGTTATCCTAACTTTGGCTCCACAATATTTTAATAGCCTTTTGGGCATAGTTCCAAATTGTTCTCCAAATGGATCATTTTACAACTCCACCAACAATGCATTAGTGTTCCGATTTTCCCACATTTCTTCCAACATTTATCATTTTCCTATTTTGTCATATTAGCCAATCTTAAAAGTGTGAGGTGGTATTTCAGAGTTGTTTGGATCTGCATTTCTCTAATCAAAAGTGATTTAGAGCATTTTTTATATAACCATAAATAACTTAAGTTTCTTCATCAGAAAACTGACTGTTCATATCCTTTGACCATTTATCATTTAAAAAATGACTTGCATTCTTATAAATTTGACTAAGCTCTCTGTATATTTTAGAAACAAGGCCTTTAGCAGAGATACTGGTTGTAAAAATTATTTATTAGCTTTCTGCTTCCTGTATAATCTTGGTTACATTGGCTTTGTTTGTGCAAAAAAAAAAATTTCCATTCAGTGTAATCAAAATTATCCATGTTGCATTTTATAATGTTCTGTATCTCATGTTTGGTCATAAATTCTTCCATTCTCTATAAATCCGACAGGTAAACTTTTCCTTGATTTCCTAGTGTGCTTATAGTTATCAGACTTTATATCTAAATCGTGTACCTATTTTGACTTTATCTTGGTATATGGTGTAAGGTGTTGGTGGAATATTCACTTTTAAATTGGTACTTGTTGATATGTTGTTCTCAAAAAGTTGTCTTCAAGATTTCCTTTGTCTTTTCATTTATCCCCTTAAATAAGGGAGATATATTTAACATACCTCACAGCAGAAAAATAGGAAAAAAATAAACAAACAAACATGCCAAGCACATATTGGACCCTCAACATTACTGTCTGATTAAGTTCAGTAAAATTGTCCATGACTTGTTGTTGTTGTTGTTGTTGTTTTAAAGAGAGCAATTTGAAACTATGCCCAAAGGGCTATAAAACTGTGCATACTCCTTGACCCAGCAATACCACTTGTACGTCTGTATCCCAAAGAGATCATAAAAATAGGAAAAGAATCCACATGACAAAAATATTTATAGAAACTCTTTTTGTGGTGGCCAAGAATTGGGTATTGAGAGGATGCCCATCAGTTGGGGAAATGGCTGAACAAGTTGTGGCATATGAATGCGATGGAATACTATTGTTCCATAAGAAATGATGAGCAGGTGGACTTCAGAAAAACCTGGAATGACTTACATGAACTGATTCTGGGTGAAGGGAGCAGAACCAAGAGAACATTGTGCACAGTAACAGCAACATTGTGAGATGACTTACTTTGATGTACTTAGCTCTTCACAGCAGTGCAAAGATCTAAGACCACTCCAAAAGACTATCCATATCTAGAAAAAAACTATGGAGTCTGAATGCATATTGAAGTATACTATCTGCTTCTCTCTCTCTCTCTTTCTCTCTCTTCTTTCTTCTTTCTTGTGGTTCTAGTCATTCTTTACAACATAACTAATGTGAAAATATGTTTCAATATGAATGTATATGTAGAGTCTATATCATACTACATCTTGGGGAAGGGGATGGAAGGAAAGGGGAGAAAATTTAGAACTCAAAACCTTATGGAACTGAATGATGAAAACTAAAAATTAATTAACTAATTAAAATTAATATTCCCACAGATAATTATCTAATTTCAATTCAGGTTGATTGGCTGTTTGCTTAAAACTTCTATAATGTGTTAATACATAAATTTAATAATGATCAAGACACAGATTAAAATCTAAGTAAGAGATTTGAAAGTAAAAGGATTCATTAGGGACTCATAATTGTGCATGTGTGTAACAGAGAGAAAGAAAATTATCTGTATTTTTTTATTTGTAATCAATATATTCACTTTGATTAAAGCTTGGCATGTCCTTCCCTGGGGCTATAGATAATGGAACAAGAGTCTTGATAACAATTAGATATTTGTTGCATCAGAAAGGTCAAAAGAATTAAAGGGAACACAATTCAAGGAAACAAAAGAACCTCGCAGAAATAATCAATGGACAATAAGTTATATTGTTGAGTGAAGTTATATATTTTAAATCAAAAAGTCAATCCTATAACAGGGAAGTAAAACTTCACTAAGGTGAAGACAATTTCATACTCAATTTTCAGTCACTGGTTTTTAATAAACATTTAGGATACCTTCCTCCACCAAACTCTTACTATGATTCCTAATCATAGAGTCTATGTCATTTTGTAAACAAGAGCAGCAATAGCATGTTTGTTGTCCAAGAGCCCATTAAGCCTAAATTCAGAGAAGATATTCACCAGATTGACCTCAAGATATTGAATTGTTTGGGACCACAGCAACTCATGAAAACATTTACTACAGTGCAGAGGGATTGTGAGCTGTGCTGGGGCTAGGTGTAGTCACACAGAGGAAATCACAGATCCTTGAAATACCAAACGAAAAAAGAAGCTACATGAGAGGATTTGAAATTTATTTCAGTTCTATGCAATCAGATGAAGAGTGCCACTTTTACTTCTAATATTCAATTAGCTTTAAGTATTTTTATATTCCATTTTAGGAATCATTTTAATCCAATATGGAATTTAAACCAGATTAAAGAGAGATCAGAGGCTACCATATTTTTATGGAGTCAAATTCAGTTGTGAGGTACTTCTGATGCAATTCAAAGCTTAGAGAACCCACTCTGGTCTAGAGATGTCATAATAGGTACAACTTGGTTCCAAGATCTTCTTGGTCTCTAGAATGATCTTTGGAGATTAAGCAAATGTTAGTGTTCACTAACAGTTTGGGTTAGATTTAATCTTAGGCTGGTATGTTTCTCAGATTTGAACCTAAACTACAAGGATTAAATTCCTGGAAGGCCAGGAATGTGATGACACTTTCTTGGCCATTTCTTATCTCTCTTAAGAGCTAATAAATAGTCAATAAACTTACACAGCTAGGTGGCACAATGGATAGAGTGCTAGACCTGGAGTCAGGAGGAACTGAGTTCAAATTCAATCTCAGACACTTACTAGCTGTGTCAACCTGGGCAAGTCATTTAACCTGCCTCAGTTCCTCATTTGTAAAATGAGCTGGAGAAAGAAATGGCAAACCACTTCTGTATCTTTGCCAAGAAAACTCCAAATGAGGTCAAAGAGAATCAGACATGACTTGAAACAACTCAACAATAGCAAGAAAAGTTCTGCTAATAAGATTAAATAGTATTTGGGTGATTCTTCTCTTGTAATTCATATTAGGCAAATCATTTTCTGAGATAATCATCCTTTGAACATATATAGTTTCCCATGATAGTTAAATTTGATGATGGTGGAGGTGCTGATGTTAAGAAATTCCTTTACGATTTACTTTATAATCACTTAAATAATTTTCAAATGACTGATATCAGTCTTAAATTGTGTGATGTTTACTTATCTAGTGATTGAGAAGATATGTTATAGAAAATTGTGAAAGCCTGATTGTTCAAATTTCATACTTTTTTAAAGTCAAGGATAACATGAATAAAACACTCATAAGATTTTTATACAAAAAATGTTACTGTATAAGTTGGTAATGAAGCCATCATTAGGAATTTTTGCACATGAGAAAAATTTAATTAAATGGAGTGTGTGTGTGTGTGTGTGTGTAGATTTGGGAGTAGGGATGGCCTCGTACAAGTGTAAGAAGAAGAGAATCTGGTCCATTATAGATGAATTTTGGTAGTAAACCATGTTGGTGACAGTCCAGGGACAGAGCAAGGACGGGGGGAAAAACACCTCAATATGAAGTATAAGGGTTTTCGGCTTTTATCCCAAGTTCAGTGCCAGGATATGCTGCTTCAGTCGCATCCCTGAAACAAGATGGTGAAGGTCAGAGTCCATGGATTTGGTCGTGTTGTGTGCCAGGTGACCAGGGCTACATTCACCTCTGGTGGCCACTGTGGTCGTCAATGACCCCTTCCTGGACCTCAACTACATAGTTTATATGTTTCAAAATTATTCCACCCATGGCAAGTTCAAGGGCACGGTCAAGGTTGAGAATAGAAAGCTTATGATCAATAGAAAAGCTATTATCATCTTCCATGGTCAGGATTTCCTCAGTTTTAAATGGGGAGATGATGGAGCTGAGTATGTTGTAAAGTCCACTGGAGTCTTTACCACTATGGAAAAGGCTGGGGCTCACTTGAAGGGTGGGGCCAAGAGGGTCATCATCTCTGCCCCTTTTCCTGATGTCCCAAGGTTCTTGATGGAAGTGAACCATGAGAAATAAGATGGTCAGTAATGCCTCCTACACTACCAACTGCTTGGCCCCTTGGCCAAGGTCATTCATGACAACTTTGGCATTGTGGAAGGACTCATGACTATAGTCCATACCATTATTGCTATCCAGAAGACAGTAGATGGCCCCTTTGGTAAGCTGTGGCATGATGGGCATGGTGCTGTCTAAAACATCATCCCTGCTTCCACTGGTGCTGCTAAGGCTGTAGGCAAGGTCATACCTGAGCTGAATGGGCAGTTCATAGGCATGGCCTTCTGCGTTGCTACTCCAAGGTATCTGTTGTGAATCTGACCACACCTGGAGAAACCTGCCAAATGTGGTATCAAGAAAATGGTGAAGCAAGCATCAGAGGAACCCTTGATGGGCATGTTGGGCAACACAGAAGACCAAGTTGTATCCTGTGACTTTAACAACAACCCCCCATCTTCTACCTTTGATCCTGGCACTGGTACAGCCCTCAACGACTATTTTGTCAAGTTCATTTCCTGGTACGACAAAAGAGTATGGTTATAGCAACCATGTGGTTAAGACCTCATGGTCTATATGGCCTTCAAGGAGTAAAGTGGAAATCCATGGATCCCCAGCCAAAAAAAAAGGGAGATCCACCACTGGGGAAGCCTACATTCCTAACCTACATTCCTGTACTGGGGATCCCATGCCCCATTCACGTCCTTGTCCCAAAGCACCCCTGTAGTAAGGGAGAAAAGCCTAGAGTCTTATATTGTGTACCATCAATAAAGTCACCACATCCAGCGGCGGTGGGGGGGAAAGAAGTATGAGGAATAATTGCATTGATATTTGTACTCTGTCAAAAAACTACATTTGCCTCATGTTAGTTATGGTTCTTATTGGTAGTTACCTATGCCCTTTAAATAATAATAATAATAATAATAATAATAATAAATCTCAACTATGGGTTTTTGTTTGTTTCCCAATCATTTTTGAAAAAAAAAATATTGATACCCAATGCTTCTAAAATTTAGTCATCTCAACATATATTTTGTACATACTTGTTTTGGGTCTGGTTTTTTTTTTTTTAGATTTCCCCTTTGTAGGTGTTATTTCCATGTCACACATCTTCATCAGGAAATGAAATGTTAAAATTCAGTTGTGGTGGTTTTACTGTCATAAAGAATAAAGTACAATAAAAACACTGGCATTTTTTTTCTTATGTTTTCATGTGTCTTTATGGTCTTCATCCTATTCTTATCCATAAATGTTCTTGAGATGTTATGCTTTAGTTGGGTCTTATATCAATTGTTTGGCATACTTCCTTTCCCTTCTACTATTCCTGCCTGTTTTGCTTAGCAAGAGTCTTCATCATATCATCTAGGAGATGTGTAATGAGAAAAAGAGCTAGCTTAGTCATGTATCAAGAATGAGGGATAAAGGCGCAGCTAGGTGGTACAGTGGATAGAACATTGGCCCTGGATTCAGGAGGACCTGAGTTCAAATTCGGACTCAGACACATAACACTTACTAGCCGTGTAACCACTAGGCAAGTCACTTAACCAAAAAAAAAAAAAGAATGAGGGATAAAAGATGAACAGCCTGAGTGCTGAACTGGTACCCATGGAATGTTAACAGCCCTAAAAGAAAGTCTTTAGCATGTTAGATAAATATTTTATGAAGGGTTTGTGGGGAGAAATGGAAAAAAAATGTAGAAAATAAACAGGTATGTGTAGGTTGTAATCTGTATCACTGGAAGAAGTACCTGAATCAATGAGATCAAAAGTTTGTTGAACTCTTGAAGTAATGTCTAGGGAATATTACTAATAAGTTTGTGGTAGAAGGGAACTGAACTTTTGTTAAGTTTGGCTTTTTAAACAGTCATGAAATAATGTTCTAACTACAAGCTTACCAAATGCATAAGAGAAAAATATCTCCAAAATCAAGGGAACACAAACTGTCTCATTCACACATTCTAATTCATGTCCTCAATCCTTCATTCAGATTGTATTACTTTCTGTCAATCTGAGAGCACTGCACTTTCTGTCCTCTTCTCCTGCCCATGGCTGGATTATTCTTCCTCCCCCTGACGCATCTTGAATACCCAGCCATTTGCTAAAGCTCAACACAAAAGACACCTCTTTAAGAAAAAGTTTCTTGGTGCAATGAATAGCAATATTCCTTTTCCAACTGCACAGAGCACTTTGTTTTATATCTCAAATGAACTAGTGTCTTATAGTTGCATGTGGTTGTATTTAATACATATATTATGCTTTAAGTTCCATGGGAACAGAGACAACATCTTAAGAAAACTTTGAATCTCTTAAGCTTTTGCTCTGCATTTAGCAGATACTTAAATGTTTATTGAATGGATAAATAAATGTATGAAAAATTAGTCAAATTGTCAACAAATGTTGTAAAGATATCAGTAAGCATGACAGATTTCAAGATATCCCTTTGCCTGCCACCTTCTCCCCACCCCCAAAAAATAAACAAGCATAGCATACAATGAATTTAGTCTGTAATCACCTAGTATTGTCACAGGGCTATTTCATATTTTGGAAGTGCCACTCAACTATCATAGCTTTTATTGTTGAGGGTGTGGGAGAAACAATCAATGAAATTCTAGTTGGCCTCATTGACAGAATCATCTAATGAATTGTCATCAGCACACTGGCCAACTTTAAGGGCTGGAGCAGCCCCTTTTCCCTTATCAGTAGGTTTCACTGCAGCTAGAGGGTAATAACAGAGGGATAAGCAGGTCTGCAGGCTATAAAAAAGCATAAACATCCTTATGCCATGGCAGACTGTCAACCACACTCAATCTATCCCTGCTTGATAGCACTGGAATGTTGAAACCATTTGACTTCATGAGCTGAAAATGAGGGAAAAAAACTCATCACCCAGAGCAAAGTATTACGTATGCCCTGGGGCATGAAACTGAGGCATGTGTAATTTGAAGTGGTTTGTTGTTTGTTCTGGTTTTTTGATTTGGAATAGGAATTATAGTATCACTCCTCATTCACATGACTTTGTGAATGGATCAGATCCTCTGCTTTGGGGGAAAGTGCTTGCATTTTTCCAACTACTTATCTGATTTTTATAATTCAGTCATCACTTCTTACTTTATGTTGTTTGACATAACACTTTCTTAAGGAAAAAAAAAATTCTGCTTCAGAAAAAGAGATAGTTTGACAAGCAGGTTAAGTGGAGGCTTTTTATGACAGTAGCAGATGCAGAGTAAAATAAAACTAAGGACATGTCTATTGTTTTATCTACCTAGCACCAAGGAACAAGATCTAGGATAGAAGAAACCTTTTCCCTCTCTAACCTCATATAAACATATAATTCGTTCATAAGACCTTCATTTTTACTAGATATAAAACAAACAAACAAATAAAAACAAAGGATGGGCAGTGATGAAAGTTGAAATTATAGACTGTTGAAATTTGTCTGGTAGAATAAAATTTCTGCCTATTTCCAAAGAAAAATAAAAAAGAAAAACTAATTATTTCTTGATAGTGGTTTTCCAGAACAGTGCTTGGCACATAGTCTAAGTGTTTAATAAATATTTTTTTCTTTTCTTCTTCTTTTTCTTAAGGAAGTAAAATAGATTATATCTAAGATCATTTCAAACATTAGATATATGAAGCAATGAGAAAGCTTTTCTGTCTCCTTTTCCAAATATCATTTCCCATTCTCCCTAGGCCCTAAAATTACCTTACAAGGAATTATTTTACTTTAACATTAGTTTCGAAGCTTAAAATATGATTAGTAGGAACATTTAAACTATTGACGCAAATGCATTTTTATGAAAGTTTAAATGATTGCATCATAGCAAATGATCACATATCTGGAGCTATAAGGCACCTCAGAAATCATCTTATCATAAAAGATAGAGTTAGAAATAAGGAAGATGCTTGCTTTTTGAAGAAAGGAGGAGATAACACTGGTGGGTAGAGCAAAGAAAAGAGGATAGAAAGCTAAGATTCTTTCTAAAATATTAATCATTAGTCCATGGGTGGTAAGGAAGAGGTTCTATTGCTCTTTTGGGCCTATGGGAAAAGATTCAAATGTTAATGTAGCTGGCAGACAAATTAATACAACCTGGAGGCTACATATGTGTACATTTATGTATATACATATACATATATATGTATATGTATATATATATATGTATATACAGACATGCATATAAACAAATACATGTATATATATAATAACATATGCCTATAAGTCTGTGTACATATTCAAATATTAACGTTGCTCAAATACAAATATACATATATACATACATATGGTATATCATATAGCATATATCTATGCATGTGTATATATGTAGATATATGTACTGCATACATATGTGTATATGTGTATATACATGCATACACATACACACATGCACACATGCATATATATACATATATATATATATATATATATATATATATATATATATATATATATATATATATATATATATATATATATATATAGCCTCCAAGTGGTATTGATTTGTATGCTACCTACACTAGTATTTGAATATTTATCATCTATTAATATTTATAGATAGATACATATATGTATATATGTATATGTATATGTGTGAATATATGCATGCATATACATTTGTGCATGTGTATATGAATTCAAGTTTTGTGATAGGTATACCCTGGGGATGCAGGATAAAGGACTCATATGCTACTACTACCACCACCACCACTACCACTATACACAAATACACACACACACACACACACACACACACACACACACACACACACACTTTGAAGCAGGCACAGATATCTCCTGATTTTTCTTATGGCTGGAATAACCTTTTAAATCAGTTGATGAACCAAAACTCTATAGATATAAAAAAGACCAATTCCTACCCTTCAAGTTCTTTCATCTATAATAATGACTCTCTGAATTTCACAGGATCATTTCACCTTCCCCATCCTCCAGCAGGTTACAAGATGTGATTTCATGTTCCTTTTAGGCAAGCCTTTGTCTGTCATCTGGGATGGGCCTTTTCCTCCTGTTTTTGACTTTCAGCCTTTACTACAGGGCCTTATGGAAACTTAAACAGGAGTTGACATTCCCCCTCCCCCTTCATGAGCATCTAGGAATCAAGGTATTAGCTACCCAAGCAGTTGTATTGTTGGATTAATGGAGAAGGAAAGAGTTTTATCTATTGGAAAGAAACCACAGACAGACATGACCAAAAGAAAAGCCCTACTTGGCATTGTTCAGGCTGCACTAAAAAAGGCAAAATGTAAGATAGCTAATAATTAGCTTCTTCTCACAAAGAAGCTATTTGCAAATGTCTCAACAAACTTTTGGTATTGCCTTCTCAACTGATTGCAATCATTCTATTTTGCTATTTTCTTGAGTGAAAATTTCCAAGAGACAAAGTTTCTTGGTAAATTATAATCAATTTTATTAATTACAGCTAGCAAAAATTATTCGTTCCTCTCAGTGAACAAAGAAACCTAACCTGTGGTACTTTCAATACTTACAAAGGCTTTGGAAAAGGGGGCACACTTGAGGGTGGAAATCAATTCTGCTTGGTTAACAAGTAATGAGAGAATGAATATTATGATGAGAGATAGGCTTATTCTAATAAGGGTCTGGGGAATGTGACTGATAATTCAGTCTTGGTTGAAGAAACTTGTCTATACCCATACCAGCCCATCTAGGGTAATCTAGACAAAAATGGGGATGCACTTCCACCCAGACTTGTCTGACTAAAACACAATGGGCCTGAATTCACCAATTCACCTAGACCAGAATTTCTTTACCTTTTGATTATCTAATTTTTCCAGGTTGAGTAAATTTCATCTAAGATTCCATCTCATTATTAGCTCTACACTTCAAAGGGTGTCTGAATAGCCTACAGGAGTTGATTTATGAATGAGGAAATAGTCGAAGGAAAACCTTAGTCCTAATTCAATAACTGCTTATTAATATAAGCAGAAATAATCATTTATCTCATTATTGATTAGTGCTCTCTGTCTCTACCTCTGTCTGTCTTTCTCTTCATTCTCTGTGTGTGTAAGTCTGCCTCTCTTTATCTGTCTCCCTCTCTCATAAAAAATGATTTTATTTTTCCATCATTGATTCATGTTTGCAATGGGTACCTTTTTTGCCTCTTCCCCACTCCCATCCTCCAAACACTTTAGAATAGAATTGTTCATTAGGAATCTGAGGCAAGGGTAGGATTCAAGCACTAAGGAGCCTATTTCCACTATTTAGGAGATAGGCAAGCCTAGAACAATGAACCCAGGGCAACTTCAGGGGCAAGTTAAGGACATGGCTGTATGAAAGTGCCAGGCAAGCTTCTTGTGTTAGGCAAATACTAGCAGAAAAGACAAGGGCTGCATTTCTCCCTGAATATGTTGATTTTGAGTACCAGACATTCCCCTAGATAATATATCCTTATCACAGTTTCAGGCTTAGTTAGGTCAAATAGGAGAATGGTCAGTACCAATAGCTCAAAAAGGGAAAGAGTAGGCAGAATAAATTGTCTTGATCAAACAGTATTATTCATAACAATACTATAAAATTCCATCAAGAAAATTAATGACTTTTTAAATGACTTTTTTTCTTATTAAATGAAAGTAATATTCATTTATATTTCACATAAAAAGGGAAAAAACACCTAAAATGTCAGCATAGCTTTCAGGAACAGCTTCTTAACATTACAAAAATGTTTTACAAGAAAAGTTATTCATAATTCATAATTAAAAATAAATGGGCTATTCACTGAATAGTCATTTACAGCAAACAGGAGGAGGAGGTAGAGAATATATTTTCAACAATGCACCATTCTAAATAATAAATAAATCTTCCATCCAGAGGCAACAAGGAGAAAAAGTGGGCAGGAGAGCTTTGATGAGGAGTATAGTAAAGAATGAGTAAAGAAGAAAAACAATGGGATTAGCACACAAATCTCCTCAAAAAATATATCAGAAAATGGAACCGCTACATCTACTAAAATGAAACCCTACAAATTTCATGACAAACATGAGCTTCTAAGAGTTACAGAGTCTGGGTAAGTTAAATATTCAAATTACCTGATGGCTCCTTATTTTAAAGATATTCTCCATATTTTAAAATCTATTTCATTTCCATCACCAGTTTCTATTCATTTCACACATTTAAAGGTACTTATCTATACTGAACTAACAAAACACTTAAATATGAGAATATGCTGTCTCCACTATGAAAGCAGGATAGAGGAGTCCATTGATAAAAAAAAAAATGCTTGAAACTTTTGAACTTGGTGAATGACCGAAGGGAAAAGCAGGGAGTGGAGGAACAATAGACCATTTCAGAAAATATAAATGAAATATATAACTAAATTTTTTGTTGAAAATTTGCTGAGCTCCATATGCTTAAGCATAGCTTCAAGTTCCCTCAACAGGCATCTATTATTACATTGTGATGAAAGGCATTGTGAATTTTCTTCTCATGTTTTGTTTAACTGGTCCTGGCCACTGGAAACAAAGACATTCCATTTTTCACTTTGATGTTTGCAATACATTTTCTAATGTATGTTTCTGACCCTTTATAAAAATGACTGAAGATCTATGTTACAACATTTTAAATAAGGGATAATTTAATGTTTTTGTCATAAATAAATTTTCTATTTGAATCTATGCTTTTAATTTTTTAAATGTATTTTATTTATTCTTGTCTGTAGTTTGTCTACATATATTTATTGATATAGATATTTATATATACAGATATAGATATATATCCATGTATTGATAGATACAGCCTTCTTGTTTCTCTTGTAAAAATATAACATAATTGCAAGTACAGATAAGAAAAGAATTATATCCCAAGCACCTAGCAGTGCCAATCACATAATAGGTATTTAAACACTCTTGATCATTGATTCTTTTAAGGTTAAGACAGCCTGAAGAATATCTTATTGCTCTAATATCTATGAAAAGCACATTAAATTATATTCCTTAAATTCAAAGCTTTTTTATGGTGCAATATTTCATTACTTTCATATATCACATTTTGTTTATCCAGTTCACCATCAAAAGCTACCCATTTTGTTTCTAGTTATTTTTTCACACACACACACACACACACACACACACACACACACACACACACACACATTGTTGCCAAGAACTTTTTTTGGTATATATATAGGACTTTCTAGTCTCTCTGCCCCGACGCCCAGCATCCCAGAATTGATATAGTTGCTTGTGGTACATTCCTAGCAATGAGATCTTGGGATCAAAGAGTATGAATACATTATGTCTTTTCTTTCTTTGACATAGTTCCTAATTATTTCTCTGAATTGTTGGATCATTTCATGGCTCAACAGCAGTGCTATAGTCCTTCTCTCCCTGCAGTGCCTCCCCACCCCTCTATTAGCATGAATTTTCTTTTTTTTATGTTTACCAATTTTCTAGGTGTGAGGTGAAATTTTAGTTTCAATTTGCATTTCACTTATTGTTGATGATAGTTTATATCTCTTTTAATGATTTCTAATTTTTTTTAATTTGAATTTTTCTTCCCCTTTGACCACATATATTGAGAAATATTACTTACCTCAATATATTTGTGTTAATCTCTATATTTCTTGGATAACATGCCAATATAGGTGGGAAGGGAAAGCAAAGATGTTCCCAATCAAACACTTTGCCTTCTTATACCTATCTGATTACTCCTCAGTCTCCTTTGTGTGATCCTCAGCCAGACCATGCCTTCCATCCTTAGTTATCACTCAAAGTTATAGCCTGGACCCTTGCTTTATATACTGTATTATAGATTTTCACAATTAAGTAGCATCATGATGAGTGTAACAAGTGCTGGGCTTGGAGGAGGTGAGAACAGGGTTCAAATCTAATCTCTAATATTTAGTAACAGGCTGACTCTAAGAAGAATAAGTTATTTAAATTCTCTCATCCTGTTTTCTTATCTGTATGATGGATCTACCTCACAGGGTTGATATGAGGATCAAATGAGATAAAATTTGACCCCTCGGCAGCCTTTGATCATTCTCTCCTCCTTGGTATTCTCCTTTCTCTGTTTTTTTTTTTCCAGAACACCACTCTCTCTCCTGGTTTTCTTCCAACTTATTTTGACTACTCTTTCTTTCTCTGATGAATCCTTCTCCAGATCACAACCATAGGTGTTACTCAGAGCTCTGTTCTAAGCCTTCTTCTCTTTTCCATTTATACTACTTCACCTGATGATCTCATTAGCTGCCAGAGATTTAATTAGGAATTCTATGCTGATGATTCTCATATCTGCCTATTCTTCCCTGACCTTTCTTCTGACCTCCAGTCTCACATCTCTAACTGCCTTTCACACATATTAAACTGGATGTCCAGTTAACAACTTAAAGTAAACAAGTCAAAAGTAAAACTCATTATCTTTTCCCTTAAACCCTCTTCTTCTCTTACTTTCCTTATTACTATAGAGAGGAATAGCATTCTCTCAGTCCCTTAGTCTCACAACCAAGAAATTTATCTCCATTCATCACTATCTCTTATGATGTCATCCTGTCCCCTATATCCAAGCTGTTGCCAAGGCCTATCAATTTCACCTATGCGACATCTCTTATATATGTCTCCTTGTCTCCTCTGACACTCTAATGCAGGCCTTCATCTCCTTATGCCTGGATTACTGAAATAGTGAGGTGGTGCGTCCACTTGCCTCAACTCTCTTCCCATTCCAATCCATCCTCTATTCAGCCACCAAAGTGATTTCCCTAAAACACAATTCTAAGAATGTCGCTCCCTTTCTCAAACTCCAATAGCTCCCTTTTGTTTCTGGGATCCAGTAAAAAATGTTCTGTTTGGCACTGAAAGACCTACCTAACTTAGTTCTCTCCTACCTTTCCAGCCTACTTACACCTTCACCCTAACAGAAACTCTTGGATCCAGTGACACTGGCTTCCTGTTTTAAGGACAAAACACTCCATCTCTCAGCTCTAGGTAATTTCTCTCATTCCCAAAATGCTCTCCCTCTTCAACATTGCCTTGTGACTTCCTTGGCTTCCTTTAAGTTGAAAATAAAATCCCTCTTTTTACAGGCAGAATTTCCCAGCTCCTCTTAATTCTAATGTCTTCTCTCTGCTATTGTTTTCTATTTATCATACAGAGAGAGAGAGAGCACAAGAAAGAGCAGCTTGTTTCACATATATTTGCTTTCATGTTGTCTCCTCAATTAGATTCTAAGCTGCTTAACAGAATCAACTGTCTTTTTTCTCTTTTTGTATCCCTGATGTTTAGCATAGTGCCTGGCACATAGTAGGAACTTAGTAAATTAATAAATGTTTATTGACTGATTATGCTAACTGAATTGACTGTAAAAAAATCATTTTGTTTTCATCTAGTGAGTAAAATCTATTTTTTATTTAGCAAATTCTTCAAAATCATATTTGATAAATATTTCTTCCCCTAGATATAGCTCTAAAACACAATTCCCTCTACTCTCCTCCACTGTTTTTGTAACATGAGATTTTACATTCAAATTATGTATTCATTTGGAACTTATTGTGTGATATGGTATAAGATGAGGGTCTAAACCTATTGAATTGATGGACTGCTTGCTATTTCACTCCTTCCTACTTAATACTGTCTTCTTCCTAGTCTTTTATGACAATGCTCTCATGTTTCTCTATTCCTCTCTATCTTATTTGCTGGCTTCACTTTCTTCTCCAGATCCTTAATTTTTTTTTGTCCCCCAAAGTTTTATCATTAACCCTCTTACACTGTTTCTTATTATTCTCTCCCATACTGATCTTATTTACTTCCATGGCTTAAATTAATACCTTGATTTAAATGAATTCAAAAATCTATATCTTTCTATTAAATCTTTCCAAAGAGTTTCTGTGCTATAGTTCTAACTTTCTCTTCATTCACCATCTAAGCTATCTGATCAAAATCCTTGGGAGCTTAAACTTTTGTTTCTTTGGTCATTTCATTATTTGATGCCCCTAAATCATCCAGGTTAAGGTGATCAACTGAAATCTCATCCTCACACTGATAACTCACATTTGGATATTTAACACCCACTTAACACCTTCAGCCTCCCCTCCCCTCTGATTGGAGGGCTTGGAGTGAACCACTAAACTTCGCTCAAAGCTTTCCTTTTTTAGAGGGCTGGGATTTGAACTTTCCAAGGATCTGTCCACTTTGCATCAGCAAATCTGCTTGGTTGGTCTCTACCAGATTATTATGCCACACGCTGAGTATCCATTACTGCCAACCTTGACTACACCTGCTTTCCAGCTCCCTATTTTATATTGTCTTCTCTCCTTAGATTATAAGCTCTTTGAGGTCAGGGACTGTTTTTCTTATTCTTCTTTGTATCCTCAATTTTTAGCACAATGTCTGGCACACAGGTATTTATTGAATTAAGCTGAATTGAATTTGGAAACATTCCCATATAGGCCAGTGTTAAAGCACTATTCCTCTGGCAAATTTAATAAACATTATGTACTGATAAAGAGAAGTGCCAAAGGAGGAACACAATAGAGCAAATTGAATAAGAAGTTAGTAAGCAGAAGCAGGTGTTGTGATAAGACCCAGACTTCTCAATGGGAGTGTCATAGCATAATCACAGAGAATTTTTAGGAAATAAAGATCTCTCATTGGTCGGTAGTCCAGAGTCAAGGGATATGACCACTTAAGCTAAGCTGGTCTTTATAAGGTGTTGTTGAGGTAAACTTCAACATAAGACATGATTGAAAATATTGATGGTAATAATGAAGCACTGATACTTTCTTAGAGCAGTGGGAATCATAAGTAATAGAATCCAGAAATGTTACACAGGCATATGGGTCATGGAGGTGAGCCCTGATGCAGAGAATAAAACACAAACTACTTGGTTGAAACTCAATCCCAGGGAATATCATAATTCAAAGAGACTATACAGACTTCAGGGTGGGGCTGGAGGGGCTCGTTTGTCACCAAGAGGAGGAAACATTTTAACTAAAATGCAAGTTTTATCTATTTCTATTAACTGGTGAATAAAACTGGTAATGTGTTAAGCCTTCAAGGGGATTTCCAGAAGGCAAGAATCTTGTTGGAGTTTATTCTCCTATTCTTTTCTTCTTTGCTGTTCCAGTCCTTACACCAGAGATCCTACTTGGACTGCTCCTAGCACAATATGAAAAGCAAGGAATAGGGATGGGTTAGGGAGTCAAGATCCTTCCCAGCAGTACTAGGCTAAGGGAAAAGGGGAAAAAAAGAAGAGAGAAATATTAAGGAGTAAAAAGGAAGAAAGGGAGGTCCTGTGACCATAGGGATAAATGCCTACCTAAAAATTAATAAATTAGATATCAATATAAGGAATTCATATATGTATATATATATATATATATGTATGTTTGCATATGTATATGTGTATATATACACATATATATATACACACACACACAACCAACATACATAACTTTACATATAGTATTTCATTTGATCTAATAGCCCTGGAAGAAAATAATCTATAGAGATTATTAATCACATTTTACAGATGAGATGAATAAATGAAACCTTATGGAAATGAAGGGATTTGGCCATGGTTACACAACCAGTAAGTGAACAGAGGCATAATTTGAAACCAATTCTCTCCTGACCGCAAGTCTAGAAATTTCTGTTATATCACACTAAAAATTCATCAATGATAATTTAGCAAATGCTTGTATTTCTAGTAAGATTAAAACAATAGCAATTATGACAAAAGGGAATAAGTATTTATTGAACACCTCCATATGTGCCAGGCACTATGTTAAATACTTTACAAATATTATTTAATTTGATGCTCATAAAAATTCTGGGAAGGAGTTGCTATCTATTTTACAGTTGAGGAAACTTAACCAAATTCTCTGTGGCCACATGGCTAGTAAGTGAATGAGGCTGGCATTGAAACCAGGTCTTCATGACTCTAGACTTTATTCACTGCACCATCTAGTTGCTTCCAAAAATCCTGGAATGTCTCCTGTGTTCATGCAATAAGAACTCCCTTCCTTTTTGTAGGTCTGGTGTGTCTACTATTTCCAAAATTTCCATCCAACACATTATTATAATGCTCACTGCCATCCTATTATAACACCTTAACTATCCATCAGGATCCCTGACCTCCTGGTAAGAAGGACCACAAGTTAGACCTCCATAAAGCTAGAAATGAGTCAACTACAAAAAAGCTGCCACCCAAATTGGTTTTGTGACATTAAAAAAAAAAAAACTTGCTTTAGTAAGCTTAGGGTACCCCAGAGTGAATCTTGCTCAATCTGGCATCAGAGAGTGACTTTTTTTATTGCTGTGTTTTTTTTAAGCATATGGGGGTCTGGGATAGAATGACAAAGTGTTGTGAATTGTAATAGCCTTCTTCCATTTAGAGAGACACAGAATTTCAGAATGATACAGACCTGGAGATAAGCAAATCTAACCCTCTCATTTTATGAATGGTGGCCAAGAGAGTTAGTTACATATTTCCCAAAGAAGGACCTTAGAGGTCATCTAGTTCTGCTCCCTCATTTTATAGATGAGCAAATTGATAGCCAGATATTAAATGATTTAATAAAATTCATAAAGGTTAATAGCAGAGAAGAATAAGACACATGCCATAATTCCTAATGCAATGTTCTTTCTACCAGATTGCACACCTAAAACTTTTTAAAAATCAATTTTGTCATGTTATGAGTTGAAGGTTGTTGACTAGAAGTCAAGAAGAGCAAGGTTTAAATTTTGCCTTAGAAACATATTTGTTGTATGGTCTTAGGCAAATCACTTAACTTTTTTTTTTAAGATTTAGTTTTCTTGTCTATAAAATTGGGATAATTATATATATATATATATATATATATATATATATATATATGTATATATATATATATACATATATATATATATATGTATATATATATATATATACATATATATATATATATATGTATATATATATATATACATATATATATATATATATATATATATATATATATATATAGAGAGAGAGAGAGAGAGAGAGAGAGAGAGAGAGAGAGAGAGAGAGAGAGCTCTTACCAAAAAAGGGCTTTTGTAAGGATCAAATGAAATAATGTCAGTAAAGTGCTTTGCAGTTTTAAAGTACTCCATGAAGGTTAAATTGTAGAGGGATTGTATTATAGAAGAAAGAACAATGACATTAGAATAAGAGCATATGAGTCTAAATATCATTTGGCTCACTGTGTGACACTGGAAAATTGAATTAATCCCTCTTGAGCTCAGTTTATTCTTCTGTGAAATGGACTAGATGTCTGCTGAGGTCCTTCCATTTCTAAATCTATACTCCCTATGCCTACTAAAAAATGACTGTCCAAAAGAACTTGGAAGGCAATATGGTAATGCTAAAATAATCTTATTTCTTTTGTCAATGAGTTTTCTAGCTTGGTGAATCAGGGAAATGCTCTAGGTATATAGTAGTATATTTTTATTCTAGCAAAGCATTTGACACAGTCTCACAATATATTTGTGGACAAGATGAGAATATGGATTGGCTGAATGTATCATAAAATAGATTCACTACTTGTTGAATGTCTAATCCAGATATCATTGATGAATGGATTCCTTCCAACCTGGAGGGAAGTTTGAAGCATCATCTTTCAGGAATCTTAATCTCTTTTCTGCTCTCTGTCTTTCTGTCTGTCTCTCCTTCTCTCTCTCTCTCTCTCTCTCTCTCTCTCTCTCTCTCATATATATATATATATATATACACACATACACACATATATATGTATGTATGCATGCATGTATGTATGTATGTATGTATATATATATATGTATGTATGTATGCATGTATGTATGCATGTATATAGGTGTTTACTACTTTCCTGGCCTGGGCTCTGGTCTATGAGTGATCACAAGAACTCTTTTCTGACATGGAACTGTGAGGAGGATTCCCTCTCTACCACCACCACAAGTTCCACCACCCCAGCATTCCCCCTCGCCTCAGCCTGCCACCCACAACTATGACCCAGATCCAAGCACTGGCAAAGCAAGCGAATCCTGCACCAGCAAAGAGATCCCTGCAGTCTCCCTCTGATTAGCCACTTGATTCCCCCTCAGTCTGTGGGCTGAGAGCTCTGGAAGCAGCTGCTGCCCCATCCTGGGGCTGTGCTGGAATTGGTGCTAGGACCAAGCTTCACTCTGACTGTAGTCACAGACCTTTCCTACTGACCTTCTAAGTTGTCATTGGCATTTGTGAGTTGAGAAGTCTGGAAACCACCACAGCTGCCAGTAATTCAGTCTCCTGAGGCCTGTTCCAGGTTCACTGAGGCCTGGTCTTCGCCTGTACGACCCACTAAACTGAGTTCCTCTCCCAGCCTGGAGCAACAGACCTTTCCAATCAATCATCCAGGTTGTCTAGGGCTGGAAATGTGTTTCACTCTGTCCTTTTTGGGGTTCTGTGCTCTAGAATTTGTTTAGAGCTATTTTTACGGGTATTTGGAGGGCTTTGGGGGAGGGTTCAAGCAAGTCACTGCTTTCACTCTTCCATCTTGGCTCCACCCCCGACTTATAAACTTCTTCAAAGGCTGAATTGATTTACCAAATTCAACAAGATATAATTTATTAGTAATAAATGTAAATTATTACATTTAACATTTTTTTTCTTTTCTTTCTTTTTCTTTTTCTTTTTTTAAAATCACCTACCTAGTGTAGCACAAGGAAATCAGGGCTAAACAGTCATTTCTGTGAAGGAGATTTAGGGATTGTGTTAACTACACTTTCAATACAGGTCAACAATATAATCTGGCTGATAAATCAAAAGCTAATGAGTGCAATTACAAATTTAATTAATTGAAAAGATTATACTGTGATTAAGGTAGGTATAGTCCTACTATATACTTATCAGACCATGTCTGAAGTCTTATGTTCTCTTTGGGGCACCATATTTTATTAATGATAATAGCTAGCATTTATACAGCACTTTAACTTCAAAAATCACTTCACAAATGTCTCATTTATCTTATTTGATCTTCACAATAAGCTTGGAGTTAAGAGCTATTATTATCCTAATTTTACAGATGAGGAAACTGAGGCAAAGGTTGGATAACTTGACCAGGTTCACAAAGCTAGTAAGTGTCTAAGGTCAAATTTGAACTCAGGTCTTTCTGACTTCAGGCCCAACACTCTATCCACTGCAAAACCTACCTGCTTTTTAAGACTGTCAAACTGTAATTCATTAATAGGTGGGAAACCAGGACAATGAAAGTACTCAGAAATATGTGACATTGTTGCTTTTTTTAGAGAAAAAAAATGGAGGAAGGCTATCATAAATATCTCAAATCTGAAGAATTTTTTATATATAAAAAAATAGACTTATTCTGTATAGGTTCAGGGTATAATTGTGACTGGGTCACAGTTGGGAAGTTAGAGGCAAATAGAGTTCATATGAAAAAAAATATTAACAATGAGCTGTACACAAATGGAAAGGATCAAAAAACAAATTTTTTTAAAGCAAATGGAAAGCATTTCATGTGCTGGTAAGATCTATCACTAGAAAAATTCAAGTTAAGACTAATTGGCCATATGTCAAATGGGATTTCTGACTCAGTGCTTAGAAATTTAATTGAGTTTTAAGATGCTACAATTCTGGCAACCTCAAACTTAATTTACAAATTATCTTTGTGTTAACTCCTGAGGTGACAAGTGTTCTGGCCTTCTTCCTATCCAGGCTGCACTCTAGACTTCCTCTACCAAATAATATCTCTTCATCCTGAAGCCTGACTCTAGCCCATCACACACTGGCAGTACCCTTTGTTCGTAAGTCTTCTTCCTCAGATGAGATGCTCCATTTAGGGTGGGGCCAAGGCCAACCAAGTCTCATTCATCTCTAACATGCACTCAGAACTTTCTTCATTTGGCACTAGGCAGATACCCATCCACATTATTCACTTCCTTTTATTCCCCCATGAGAATATAAACTCCCTGAGTTTATATTATTTCTACTTATAAATGTATTCCCAGCACTTAGCACAATATTTTACATTTAAGAAGTATTCAATAAATGCTAAATGATTGCCTGTTTGACTCTCCTATTCTATTTTATCCTTTTCTGTCCTATTAGTCTAATTCAATATTGGATTCAGATCCAACCATACCTGTAGCAAAGATCTTGTACTAACCATTTCCATTTCTGTACAAATGACTGGAGTGATTTGTTAATCTTTTGTTGTCTTAGTCTTTTCCAGTCCTATAGCATCCAATTTGTAAATCAGATCATATTTTTCTGATTTAGCAGATACCACTAACATTGGAAAATATTTTAAAATTCATATTGTTTGTTTAAGTTATGGAGGGTTAGAACAAGTAAAGGCATTAGGAATTATCTAGACCTAAGCATTAATTGTAAAGATGGAAAAACTGAGGCCCTGAGAGATAAAGTCACTTGATCATGTCATATTGTAAGAAGATAGTTGTAGAACAATAACTAGAACTCATCTCATTACACGTTGCCCAGTATTGTTTCTGTTATGTTCATATCAAATTTTAATGTTATATATTTAAAGAAAAAACTAAAATAATATGTACAACTGTTTCCTTCTTTTGCAATATACTTTGAACTTTGGTAATAACTGGGAAGATATTATAAGCAGTAAAATTATACTGTAGGTAAACATTTTTAGATACTATAAAATGAATGTCATTGCCAGGTAAAGTATGTTGCCCCCTCCCCAGTTAACCTAAGTTGTTCATTTAGAGAAAAGCTTTTAGTAAGTCAATGAAAAGATTTAAAAACAGTCAGCTTTCTTTTTGTTATCTGGGCGACTTTCATTCCAAAATAGATAGCTATTTCCTCATGAGATTGTTAAAGAATTCTTCCTAACACTTTTTTTCCTTCTTTTCAACCTTTGTCTGCTGATAGGGCTGGAATTTTCAGTAAGGTCACAGCAAACAGAACTTGCCTGGATAGAAATTGCAGAACTAGCATACCCTGTGTACTCAAAAGGGGGTCAATACATTCTCTGAATGCCCAGGTCACTAAAGACAAGCATTGTAACATACTTTTGTTTATTTTTAAATAATATTTTATGTACTATACCTATATAAAGGGCAAATGCTTTTCAGCATCTAGTATTCAATAATTTTCTTATTTTCTTGTATTAAAAAATAGTGAAATGTCCCCAGACACAGACATCCACACAGAGAGGATATTCTAAAGTGGAAAGAAACCCATTTGTAAGAAATAGAATGTAGCCAAGTTCAGTCTCATAAATAAATAAATACATGTGTATATATACATACACACAATATATTATGTTGTCATATTGAATGATATCACATCGTATTGTCTTGTAATATATAACATCATATTATATTATATGATGTTAATTGTATTATATTTTATATTATTCATATTATAGATACTATTATATTGTACTGTGTTGTGTAATGTTTCAAGTTAGAAAGACTTAAGTTCAAAAAATCCTGCCTCAGACATTTACAAGCTGTGTGACCCTGGTAAATCACTTGGCTTCTTAGCTTCATTTCCTCATCTGTAAAATGGAAATAATAATAGCATTTACCTCACAAGGATGTTGCTAGGCTCAAATGAGATAACATGTGAAATATGCTTTAAATACTTCAAAGCTCTTTTTGGAAATGAGCTATTTAAATATTATACTTTCCACAATAATAAAAACTTAGTACATAAAAATTCTGAAAAGAAACATAAGGAAACATTTTATGAGAGGGAAAATGAGGGGAAATGCAAATTTAAATGTATGAATGAGTATTTGTAAAGCAGTTTGTGAAACTTAAAACACTATTTAAATGCTTGGTATTGTTATTTTTATTGAACACGATTGTCCAAAGAAATATAATTTATATACCTTAATGGATCTTAAAGATGCTCACCACAATTTTCATGCCTGTCCATGCTTTGCAATTCTTGTCCATGTCTTATTATAACTCTTCTTAAAAAAAAAAAAGAAAAACTCTTTACTATCACTTTTATAGCATTTATTTTCTATCTTCCAATTGAATAATTATTGTTCAATAATATTCCATAATTCATACACTTTAATATGTTTAACTATTTCCAAATAGATTGGTTATCATCTTTAGCTTCCATTTTAGGGATAATGTGGAAAGAGCTGTTGCAAATATTTTTATATAAATATTTCCTCTTTTATCTCTTTGAAGAATATGCCCTGTATTAGTGACTTTTGGGTCGTAGTTAGAAATTGCCTTCAGAAAGGCTAGACCAATCATCACTGTATTAAGATGTTTATTATCTCACAACCCCTACAATATTTGTCACTTTCCTCTGTTGTCATCATTGCTATTATCACGAGGCTGAGTTGGACTCTGAGAGATATTTTAGTTTGCATTTCTTAATTTAACACTTTATTCCACAACTTCTCTGCCATTGAGACCCCTTCTCATAGTAAGTCCATCCAGTGTGCTAGAGGACTCCATCACTTTCTTCTCACATTGCAAGCACATTCTGACTGTACACCTCTAATTCTTACTTCTTGCCATGTTTCTAGACCATTTTTTCTTTCAATTATAAATTAATAATTATGAATTATAAATTCCTTGATAGGAATAGGGTCTGGACCTGTGGTTTTCTTGTTATAGTTTCTACCAGATGCGAAAACTCCTTCTACTCATGCATATCAGTATCTTCTCTACAACTAATATACTTGGAAAGTTGTCTAAATCTCCAAGAGATTTAGTGACCATTAATGTGTCACCTACCTAGTCTACATTCAGTTCAGTTTTGGATCCAATCAATTGTATAAATAATAGGTATTTTTTTTTATTCACTTGGTCTTTCTTGAGTAACTTAACAAGTCAGACACCTTTGGGTGATTACAGATTTCTTCCAGGAGGGTCTGCAATGTTCTGGGTACTGATTCGATCAGTATAATATCACCTGAAAATAAGAAAACCTCAGAGATCACAAAATTCTAACTATAATGAACCATATAAATATATTTAGTCCAACTCTCTTATTTTCCAGATGAAAAAGTTGTAACTGATTGAGCATAAATGACTTGTCCAAGGTCAGATAGCTAGGTTTAAATACAAATCTTCCGAATCTGATGCCAGTACTCTTTGCATTGTGCCACATGAAGAATTATTCTTCAAAATGGACTCTGTACTGTATCTCCTCCATCCAGTTGGCAAATATTTTTCAAAATAATTCTTCTCCCTGTTTTTATGCATCATAAGATACAGTCAGAGTTTTGTTGAATATCATCATCTGTGTTACATATTCCAAGGAAGTGTGGATATATTTTTCATGTGAGGGTGGACAACAACTTTTGTAAAAGAGCCTATAAGGGTTATATTATTTTTCAAAACTAAATATTTGTTACTGTTGTTGTTGTTTTCTTTCTGAGGCAGCAAGATGGCTCAGTGGATAAAATGCTGGGCCTGGAGTTCATGCTCCTCCTGAGGAGGACCTGAGTTCATGTTTGAGCTCAGACATTTGATATTCAGACTCTATTCCTATCAAGGAATTTTATAATTCATAATTATTAATGTATAACTGAAAGAAAAAAATGGTCTAGAGACATAGCAAGAAATAGGAATTATAGACGTACAATCTGAATGTGCTTTCAATGTGAGAAGAAAGTAAAGGAGTCCTCTAGCACATCGGATAGACTTACTATGAGAAGGGGTCCCCTAATGGCAGAGAAGCTGTGGGATAATACACTAATAATTAGTGATATGCAAACTAAAATAGCTCTCAGGGTCCAAATAATATCCACGATTTTAGTAATGATGACAAAACAGAAAAAAAGACAAATATTGTAGGAGTTGTGTGAAAATAGATATTTTAACACAATGGCAGTGAAGCTGTGAATTGCTTTAGCCTTTCTGGAAAGCAATTTCTAAGTATGCCCCAAAAGTCGCTAATATGAGGTGCATTCCCCAACGAGATGAAAGAAAGAGGAAATATTTGTATAAAAATACTTACAGCAGCTCTTTCCATAGTATCCTAAAATGGAAACTAAAGAATGACAACCTATTAAGAAATAGCTAAACATATTATAGTATATAAGTTCTGGAATATTATTGAAACTTAATTATTCAATTAAAATATAGAAAATAAATACTGGAAAACTGAAAGTAAAGATTTTTTCATTTGTATTTGTTTAAGAAGAATTATGGTAAGACATGGACAGGAATTGCAAAGCATGGATAGGCATGAGAATTGTAATCAGCATCTCTAAGATCCATTAAAGTATATAAGCTTTATTTCTCTGGATAATTGTGATAAATAATAATAACAATAGCTAACATTTATATAACTTTAAGGTTTTCAAACTGCTTTACAAATATTGCTTTAGTCACACATTTAATTTTCATTTCCCCTCATTTTCCCTCTTATACAATGTTTACTTAATAATCCATTGAAAATCATTTAACCTCGGTTTGTCTCAGTTTTCACATCTGTAAAATGAAAATAGTAATAGCACCTACCTCCCAGGATTTTTGCCAGAATCTACTGAGGTAATATTTGTAAAGTACTTAAACAGTTACCTATGCATAGTAAGCACTGTGTAATTGCTGGCTATTATTATTTTTTATAAAAATCTAAAATTAAGTAAATGAGATATTATATAGCTTTCAGTTAATTGTGAAATTATAAATATGTATTCCATTGTTCATATTGCTTTGGAAAGTCTGCTCACTGTGTCCTTCCTCTGTGTATAGATGATTCATATAAAGATCTTGTGTAGAAAAGAAAACAGACTAGACATATAGTTATTGATGTTCACTTTGTTACCCCTTTCCAGTATCAACATCTGAAGTGATTTTATTTTCCTCCTACACCTTTGATCTCTTCTTTTCCTTCAGATACCTTGTATGTGCATAATAAATTCACTCACAATGGGGTCATCTCCATCACAGATCTCCTTTACATATACTTAGTATGATTTTACTGCTTCTCTCTGTCTCTCTGTCTCTGTCTCTGTCTCTCTCTGTCTCTGTCTCTCTCTCTCTCTCTCTCTCTCTCTCTCTCTCTCTCTCTCTCTCTGTCTCACTCACTCTTTCTCTGTCTTTTAAATCTTTAGTGTCATTTTTAACAACCTAAGCACATCCAAGACTCTAATGTTAAGGAACAAGAGTGGTGGTTCCACTGTTCCTGACGGTGAAAGAGTTGTTAAATGATTTTTTCAGCCTTCCATTTTTCTTCTGTTTACAATAATCCTTCCATTTTCATCCTTGAATGCCCTTGATTAGATATCTTACCAAATGTTCATTAATCTGGTTTTACCCTCCACTGCTTCCCTCTACTGTATGAAAGGACAGTACTCTTAATCATTTATCATCTTTCTTTGTACAAGCTTACAATGGAAATTGCATTTTTATTGGGTATTGTCTTTAGCAGACACCTTTCTCTATCTGGCAAATAAGTCAATTGTTTGTTACCTAAGGAGAGTTCTGGGGACTTTTTTCTTCACTGTTTTTGCAATTAATTTATATTAGCTAATCTTCTGAATGTCAAGATTATTATTCTCAAAGGAAATGTTTTCATGAGAAAATAAGAAGAAAATACTAAGGATATGAAGGCAAAATCAGAAGAAATCTAATAAAGGATAGTTCATAATAAAATAAAATGAAGATAGAAAAATAGGAACATTTACTTAAATTGATGAGAAAATGTTCTAAATAGAAGTTGAAGGGATTCCTTATACCTACATAGACACTCCAGAGACTTATCTCCTTCCTAATAGTATAGCTACCTACATGAATGTAACCATTTATGTACTGAACAATGGAGTCCTTTCTGTTCTCAATCACTCTATTCTCCATTTCACTTTCTACTCCCTACATTTTACCCTTTATAGAAAGTTTACATCCTGTACAGCATGTCATCATCACTTGAAGCCACAATAAAACTGACATCAGAGCTTTCCAGTCTACCTCTGTTTCTGTCTCATCTCTGTTCTGTTTTTGTCTCTGTCTCTCCATCTCTGTCTCTGTCTCTGTCTTTGTCTCTCTCTCACACTCTTTCCCTCTCTCTCTCTCTCTCTCTCTCTCTCTCTCTCTCTCTCTCTCTCTCTCACTGTCCCCTTTTCCCTCTTTCTCTCTGAGATAAATCACATCAAGAAGTAGCTGTTTCTATTAAGGAGAGATTTTCTTATTGAAACATTAAGAAATACTATTAATGCTACAGCTTGGTTACATTACTGATTAACTGACTGAATTCTTTGTAATTTGTTCTTTGTAATATGTTCTTCTCTCCCCATTTGAGGTAGAAAGAAAGAATGGGATAGGAGATAAGAGTTTATGTCAAGATCTGCTTTGCTAAATAATACAAATTTGTACTTACTGTTGTCCAACTGACCTGCTGACCTAGATCTGTGAAATATAATGTAATAATGGAAGAAGCTGCAATGCTTTGAATGTTAACATAATCCTTCAGAAAGGGTCCACCTATAATTAAAAAAAAAGATTAAGCATCAATTAAATAATTCAATTAAACCTGATAAAAATATTTGAGAGAAGCAAACTGGCTTAGTGGATAACAAGTCAGCTTTAGAGTCAAGAAGACTTGGGTTCAAATATTTCCACTGACAAACAATGAATGACTTTGTGCTCCTTGGAAAAAAATCATCAAACTTCTCTCAGTTTCCAGCAGTTTTCTAAGTCTACAGGTTGTGGAACAAGCACTAGCAGAGAGAATTTCCTTATTGGGAGTTCCGTATTTTTCTTTTCTTTTCTTTTTTTTTTTTAGTATCTCCAATCTCATTGATGTAGGGAGCTCCTTATGAGTATTTCACCTCTACCAGTACAGGTGGTCAACTACTTTCCAAATTCCCTATGCCAAGTAAACCACAGGTCCTATCCAAAAATATGTATGCATACTTATAAATATATGTACACACATACATACGCAGACATATGTGTAAGTAGAGTACTTTTTTGATAACTAATAGCATAAAATAAAGCTGAAAAATCTTGACTTATGAGGTGTATTTAAATTGATAATGTGCTTAAAAAACAAAGAAATTTGCTGAATTTGGAATCAAAAGACTTGAGTTCACAAAGCAATCTCTACTACTTACTATCTTTGTGACATTAGACAAGGCAATTATGGCCTTTTGGAATACACACCATACACACACATACACATACGTATGTATGTATATACATATGTGTGTAAATTACATATATGTATATATGTATGTTTTAATCTATAAAGTGAAGGGACTGGATTAGATGAACTCTGCTATCTCTCTGAATTCTAAATCTCTGTCTATGCTCCCATAACATTATAATTCACATGCTGATTGTTATAATTAAGGAATTTTCTGCAACAACCCTCTAATCCTTAAGTAGGTTACTCCTGCAATTAAGAAACTTTGAGATTTTTCACTCTACATGATCTACCTACATTGTCTAATGTACTTAGAAAGTACAAATGCATTTTGATACTAACTTCTAGCTCTAATACTAGTCCTTATATAATGAAGAGTTAGATAAGGATTCCAGAAACTTTCAAAGTCCATATAAGTACTAAAACTGTTCTGCTTCTACAATAGCAAAGCAAATATTTTTTAAAAAAGGAATCTATTTTAATTCTTCAATGCACTGTAAGCTAATCATATGGATACACATTTTCATTCTCCTTAAACTCTAGAAGTTCCTTGTTAGCTCTTGCATCAAGCACCAAGTCCCCTATTTGACATCTGAAGCTCTTTATGAGCCTACCCTACTTCCTATCTTTTGTTGTTGTCTGGTTTACTCCCCTCCGTGCACTCTCCCATTTAGCAACATCGACCGTCTTACTATTCATCCCAGGGCAAACTCCACTTCCTGACTCTGCCTGTGTCTTTGGACTGGCTGTTCTCCAAACCTGGAATTCTCTCTCTCCCCAGTACCCATCCCTGCCTACTGGCTTCCCTGGCTTCCTTCAAGATATCAAATCCTACTTTATGCACTTGGACTTTCTCAGTCCTCTAGCTGCTAATGCCTTCCACTCTGAGATTATCTTTAATCTACTCTTTATGTGTTTTGTATGTGCTTAGTTATTTTCATATTGCATCTTCCTATTTTACTCTAAACTTCTTGAATACAAGGGTAGGGAGTTTTCTTTATTTGTCTGTTTTGTATTTTGTTTTTGTAATCCCAGCATTTAGAAAAAGTGCTTGATATTCAGTAATCTACAATTCTTGTTGACTGACTAACTTGATGAATCTCTTCTGGTCACTCTATAAATTATCTGAAGACAGCTTCCTATTTAGATCTTTTAATTTTTGGAGAGTTTCAAAGGTAAATTCAATTTAATAAATATTTAGAATCTACTATATGCTAAACACCCTTTCCTTAAGGAGCATTCAGTCTAGGAGTAGGATAAAACAATTATGATACAAATTAGATTATAGACGTAATAAATGTAAACGACTTGTCAATCTTCCAAAATGGAAGTTCCAAATGTAGATAAATTACAGGTCCAGAACCATAACACCCATCCCAATGACTAGTGTTTCTTGTAACTTTCGTTAGCTAATAACTACTAATATATGTCTATTTTAAAAGATCTAGTTTTATTTTGCTCAAATTATTTAATAGTTCAATTCAACCTCTTGAGTTAGCAAAACTTATTGCAATGTTAGAAATTACTTAAAAATTAATGTCAGAAATCACTCGTCATTGAATTGGGAATACAGAAAGATCTTCTTCACTGTTATACACAGTCTCCATTTTTGATTCATATTGGACTTCAGAAATGGGACAAACAATTTAGTCTTTATTTATGAAAATGACAATCAGTAGACATTTTATGGATTCAAATAGATACTTTTCAAAACTGAAAGGCAGATAATGTTCTGTTGATAATCATAGCTCTGTGAAAGGACTAAAAAAATTTTTAAAAAAACTGAAAAGAGTTGTGGATATGGTTTGAAGATAGTAATTTCACCAATTTATTTAGAATGGCAGGGAAAATTCAAATGGGCAGAATAATCAGTGTGTATTTTTAATACTTGCTCTTTAAGGTATTTTAGTGAAAAAAACATTTTCTAGTTCTTGGTACAAAACCTCTTTTTTAATTCATCATTATTCATAATAATTTGAAATCACAAAACTGAAAGAGGCCCCAGAATCTAGTTAAACTCCTTCTTTTGCAGATAAGGAAGCAGCGGTCCACAGAAGAGAAGCTGAATTATTTAATGTCTTACAAAGAATGATTATGCAAATAAAGAACTCTTGGAAATTTCTTGAGTATAGCAGAAGAGCAGTGAAATAAGCTCATAGGAACATAGTAAGGACAAGTTGAACACTTGCTCTGATTAAGCTATACTGAAAATTACCACTGCTTTGGCAGCTCTCCTGAGTACTTGCATAGAGAATCTGTATGGTAAAGAAAGATACAATGATGTGGCTTCTTATGCTTGCATATGGCAGATAAGTTATCAACACAAAGGGCCCTAAAATGGTTATGAGGTTAAGTGGATATATGAGTTGAATAATTTTAACAATATGATTCAGCAATAGACTGGAAAAGGATTCTTCATTCTTGTCTACATTTACCATTTGTTTGTTTGTTTCTTTTTAAACTAATGTGATTACTGGAAAGTTGACCACACAGTAAAATTCAATTAACTAACCATTTATGAAGCTTCTCCAAAATATTGTCTTCAATTGGCTTATACTGTACTAATTAACCTCAGTTTCAACTTCTTCATCTATTAAGTAGGATATCTGTCTTAATTAGCAGGCCATTTTGGATTGTTATAAGCATAAACTGAGATTGGAGTTATGTAATATTCTGTAAACAAAAATCCTTCACAATCAACAAGAATTTTTCCTTATATCTTTATTTCTACTGATTGTTGAGAGAACCCATGTTATGCTTAGTGACAAACTCCAAATCTTAAGGATATCTTGAAATTTTTATAGATTTAAACTTTTTTTCACTGGATAAAATGCTATTGCTAAATAAATATTACCAAAACATGTTGTTAGCTAGGAAGCTTCTCATCTGCCCTCTCTGTTTTTGGCAGCGAAAAAGCCAGAGGAAATTAGTAATAACAAAGGAAACAAGAATAATAACCATGACTTTAAGATGTTACTTGGGGCAGCTAGGTGGCAGACTGGATAGAGCACCAGCCCTGGAGTCAGGAGGACCTGAGTTCAAGCCTGGCCTCAGACACATAACACTCATTAGCTGTGTGACTCTGGGCAAGTCACTTGACCTAAACTGCCTCATCAAAAAAAAAAAAAAAGATGTTACTCAAAATGGTGGAAAATTATTGATCAGTACTTACTGCGTTCCAATTGAAGGCCAACACGGGAAGGGCACCACTGGGGACCTATTTAATGTTAAAGAAAAATATTTAGCTTTTTTCCAACTGTAAGAATATCTTACTAGAATTAGTTGTACCCTATGGTTCCAGATACATATCGGACAATGACTCTAAAATAGGACAACTTTGGTCACATTTATGGTTCTCATTGCAGAGGAGTATTTTTTTTAAAAATCAACATTTTCTTGAAAATGAATAAAATGTTTTAAGTATTTAATAAATGCTAACTACTATTATTATTTCATAGAGAGAATTTACATGTTATAATGTCTTCCAAGTCTTTATTTTTTTTGAAAAAAATATTCTACTGATATCTTTTGTTTTGATTATACTCATGTCTAAATATATCATTTATACCTACTAATCCAATGAGCCATTCTTCATAAAAAAGTCTTTTTTCTTAAAAGAGGAAAATAAATTTTATTAAAACCAATCAACACACTAACAGTATATGCCTATCCATATTCTAAGCCTATCACCACCAATCTCAGCAATGAAAGGAGAGGTTACATAATCGCAGCTCCTCTTTGAGGCCTACCTAGTTACTTATACTTTACACAGAATTCAGTGGCATTTTAATAACTTCTATTATTTCTAGAACGTCCAAGAACTGGTCACTTCTATCTTAGTACTATGGTCTTCTATTATTGTTCCTGGAAAGAACTTACAGTTCTGACTAAACATCCAAGTCTATGGAAATACTATACTTAAATACGTAGTATTACATAGTAGATAGAATCTTAAGTACAATCAGGAAAAAAAATTGAATCTGGATTTTGTCTCAGACTTACACTGTGTGACCATGAGTAAATCGTTTAACATCTGTCAGTCTTAGTTTCCTTATCTGTATAATGGGAAGAATAATAGTACCTCCTTCACAGGTTTGTTAGGAGCATCAAATGATGTGATTTTTAAAGACTTTTACAAACCTTAAATAACTTCGTAAATGCTGGGTTTTTTATTGCTAATACTATTACCATTATTACTATAATAATAAAAGTAATAATTATTGTTGCTGTTTATTTAGCGCTAAGTGACCCAATCAACTCTAAAATATTAATGGACAGAAGAGTTTGTAATTGGCATTGAAAGAGGGAGTTTCTACCCAGGGATCTGATTATGCTGATAAAATCAAGGGTCTGAATCCTGACAAACTCTCTTTGTAGGAAAGCTCGATAAGCCTTACCTATCAGTGATTCATAAGTAAGCAACTGCAACCTATCTAAATAAAAATCCATGAATCATAGCAGTATTTCGCTCATAAGAGTTTAGTTTTAGATTAATTTTTCATAATTTTATTCCATTGAATGCAATAAGCATGCATTCAATATCTAGTGTGTGTCAAACACTGTGCTTGGCACTGGGGAAAACAGAAAATTTGTAGAGACAGACTTTGCCCTCATGAAGCATAAATTATGTATAGTAAATTGAATGAGAAAACCTTTTGTGAGTATTCTCTGGCAAATTTATTTTATGTGGACTATAAGTATTACCAAGGGCAGCCAGGTGGCACTATGGATCAGAGCCAGGGGGTAAAGTCAGGAAGACTTGTCTTCCTTAGGTTCAAATCTGACTTCAGATGCTAGCTGCGTGACCCTGGGCAAGACACTTTACCCTGTTGGCCTCAGTTGCCTCATCTGCAAAATGACTTAGAGAAGGAAATGGCAAACCACTCCAGTATCTTTGCAAGAAAATCCCAAATGGGGTCATGAAGAATTAGACAGGACTGAAACTTGTGAACAAGTATTGTCATAGATTTTGTTTTTCCTTAAAGATATTTATGCATTTTTTTTCATGTTGATTGGAACCATTTTGATGGGAGATAGCATAGTACAGCAGAAAGAGCACTGTATTTAGAGTCATGGATTCACTTGCTCTCTCTGACACTTAATACCTGTGTGATCTAGAGCAAGTTATATACACTCTTTAAGCCTCAATTTCTTCATCTATAAAATGAAGGGTCAGAGTAAAGTCTCTTTCATAGCTCAATCTATGATACCATGATCTTTTTACTACCTGTGCAACATTGAGAGAGCCACTGGTCTTTTCTGGGCCTCAATTTCTTCATGTATAAAATGAGGGGACTGACCTACCTTATATGGTCTCCAGTGCCCTCTAGGGCACTTCATTTCCTTCCTACTCAGTTAACATGGTCCTAAACTATAAATGTACTCAGGGAATAGTGTTGGCTTGTGCCACTGAAATGATGCAGCCAGTTTCATATGGAGGGGGAATTATTCATTGCCTGTAGCAATTCTTTGGAGTAGCTTCTGTCTTCTTGGCAAGGGAAAAAATTCCAGTTACAAAGGCTTTAAATTTCACAGGATTTGATGCTCCTAACAAACCTATGAAGTAGGTACTATTATTCTTCCCATTATTCTCATTCCCATATTCTTTCCCAGATTAAGAAACTAAGACTGATAGATGTTAAGTGATTTACTCATGGTCACACAATGCAAGTCTGAGACAAAACCCAGATTCAGTTTTTTCCTGGTTGTACTTAAGATTCTATCTACTATGTAATACTGTATGTTTAAGTATAGTATATCCACAGAGTTGGAGATTTAGTCAGACTTGTAAGTTCTTTCCAGGAACAATACTAGAGACTGTAGTACTAAGATAGAAGTGACCAGTTCTTGGATGTTCTAGAAATAATAGAAGTTAATAAAATGTCACTGAATTCTGTGTAAAGTGTAAATACGTAGTCCCTTGTAGTTCTAAAGCTATGAACCTATGAAATATACATAAATTATACAAATAAGAGTTACATTAATATGACATATGCTAGAGCAATTCTGTGAAATATAGCAGGCAAAATTAACAGACTATGTATGCTAAAAAAAACCTGCTAACATAATTATAGTAATACCTCATATCTCTATAGTATTTTATAATTTTTCATTTTTTTATATTGATGACCATATCTGATCTTTAAAATAACTCATTCATGTGAAGTGGATCTAGGTCAACAGTTATTACCTCCATTTTGCAGATGAGAAAACTGAGTTAGGCTCATAAAGGTTAAATAGGTCACCAAATACAAGAATTGGTAGAGTTAATACTAGACATCAAAGAATGGTAAAGGCGGGGGGAGAGTTGAATTTGCAGTCCCTAGCTCTGCTACTTAGCATAATATCTTTGTGACCTTGGACAAATCAGTTAACTTCTCTGGGCCTCAGGTTTCCGTTTGTAAAATGAGAAGGTTGAACTTGGTAATCTGCAAGTTTCCGTTTCACAGCAAATGTTTGATTGTAGTAGGATCCTAAAAATGCCTCTGTTATATTGTAAAAATATAATTAGACATCCATCTCTGCCTCTAAGTTTATCTAAGTAAAAATTAGGAGTACTAAAATGAAGAGATAAAGGTAAAAAATATAAAGTTTGCTTTTGAACATTTCTGTCTAAAATAATTTTGTCCATTTATCCTATGAACTCATGTAATCATGTTTGTTACATATATTCACGGCAAATTGTCCCTATGCCCAGTTCAAAATTAAGGATATGAATATTGTATGAAGGTTATCTATTATATGAAGACAAAAACAATAAATTCTTAACAATTATGTTGGGGGTAGGGGTAGAAGTGAAGTCTTTTGAAATAAGCACAGATACTTATTACTTCATAATAATAGTAAAGAGGCCATGCCTCTTTGATGCATGATGTTTTCTCCCTAGAAGATAACATTTTTGCCATCATATGAATAAAAACCACATGTAACAAAAGAGGAAATAAAATTTGGTTTCACATGAGGTCTAAGTTCTGCTATTTTATTACCTATAGATACACTCTTGCCACTTTAAAAAAAATACTTTACATGACTGACAGCTCTAAAGAGGAGATAAGAACCCTTATTTAGGAATGCTAAACAGAAATTAATACTAATCCTAAGTGAATAGATAGAGCCACAGACTAGAGGACTAAGCACTGTGAAATCCTTTCTGACAATGACGTACCTAAAAAGTTAACAGCTCCAAATCACTCCAGGGCAGTTCATTTCCTTCCTACTCAATTAACATGGTCCTAAAGTATAAACATGCTCAGGGAATAGTGTTGGCTTGTGCCAATGAAATGATGCAGCCAGTTTTCATATGGAGGGGGAATTACTCCTTGCCTGTAGCAATTTTTTTGGAGTAGCTTCTGTTTTCTTGGCAAGGGAACAAGTTCTAACAACTGCTTTAGAAAGCAGAGAGGAATACAGTGTGGCTCCTTGGAGCTGAAAGCATAGGCCTTCCACGGGGATTTTAGAAGACGTGGCTAAAGAAGTATTCCAGATGCTGAATCCTTCAAAGTTGGACAGCTACTTGGGAGCTTTTTTTAAAAAAAAAATTCCATGTTATCCACCAACATGAAAATATCTGTTCTTACCCCAGAATAAAAACTATGCATCATGTTTTTGTAAACACCTTCATCTCAAGATTCTTTTCTTGATCACATGCATTCCCATAACCTGATGATAGCATTGTTATTTATTTGTATAATATGTATTGTCTTTAACCAGCAAAGATTGCAGTCTAATGTTCTTAAAATTGACAAAGGATTGTGTAATCTGAGACATTTCCTTTCTCTTTGAGCAATGTGTTTGAAAAAAAAAACCTCCTACAAAAATTTTTAAAATGATACTTCTCATTTTAATTTTCCCATAAAACGTAACATATTCAACTTTATTAGAGAAAATAGTTTAAAAATAAATTAGCAAATAAATGTAAATAAAAATAATAGGGGATGTAATTTTTTTTAGATTCTTGAAAAAATTATGTATGTATGTATTATATATATACATATATACTATAAACACATATTAAGAGAGATAAAGAAAGGATCTACATATATGTTATGGGAACAAGAACTGGAATGTAAAATTTTTCGAGGAATTTTTTTAAAATTGTATTTATTACAACTGCAACCCCAAAGAATTTACAATTTGCTAGCAGGAGAAACGTAGTATGACTGATAGAGATTAATCTTCAAAATAGAGAAAGCCTGAATTCAAATTTGTTTTCTTATATAATGCTGGTTGTGTGCCCTTTGGAAAATTACTTAACCTAATTAATTATCAGTGAACTCTCTAAAACTAAGTGGTAGATCAGTTAGCTATCTGCATTGGTAGAGGGAGTTTTGTCAATGAAGAATTCCTTCTGCTAAAAAAGTCACAAGCTCAATCTCCCCCCAAAAAATGCATCCATAAACACACATAAATACATATATGTGTGCACACATATGTATACATATATATACACAGAGTTAGGTGTTGTAGTGAATAAACTGCCAAGGTCCTGGAGTCAGGAAGACTCATCTTGCAGAGTTCAAATGTGGCTTCAGATGCTTACTAGTTGTGTGACCCTCAGCAAGTCACTTAATCCTGCTTGCCTCAGTTTCCTCATCTGTAAAATGAGCTGGGAAAGGAAATGGCAAACTGCTCCAGTATCTTTGCTAAGAAAACTCAAATGAGATCACAAAGAATCAGATACAATTGAGAAATGACTGAAATATATGTGTGTGCATATGTATACACACATATGAGTGTATACATATATACATATACACAGAGAAATAGTATTTGTAACTTCCCAAACTGCACATGTGGCCATATTTACTTTGATATCTAAAATATTAAAGTCTTTACCTTCTGCCATGGTGAATTCAATAAGTATTGAACTAAACTAAAAAACCAATTTATGAAATATTTATGTGAATAAGAACTTACAAAGACTTTTCAATTTTGATTTTGTTTCTTTTGGTACATTTGAGTTCAATTACTCTAAAGAGCCTCCCATGGAGAAATTCAACTTGCTTATTTCAAGGATTTGAATAACTAAAATGTTGATATTCCTCTATATTTAAGTAATTTTCAGTATCATTGCATGATACAATGTATGTAAAGCGAGGCAATAGGGCATAACTGATAAAACATTGGCCCTAAATCAAGAAGCTTTGGCTTCGAGCCTTTAGTTTGACACATAACTGGCTGTAGGACAGGCAAGTCACAACATCTCAGTGACCCAGTCCAGTCTTTATAACTGTTGTAGAACAGTTTCTGAACTGCATCGTAGAAGGAATTTCCACACTAGATGTACCCCTTCCTGATGAAATCACAGATTTCAGAGCTCTATGCTTACAAAAACATATTTTAATATACAAATCAATAACTGTATTAGATACATAAGCATATTTGGCAATAAGGATTGTTTCATTCTTTGTATTTATATCCTCATAGCCTGGCATAGTAAATAACACATAGGAGGTATTTAATAAATACTCATTGATTGATTGATTGATGTATCAACACCTTCCTAAGACATTTACTAGAAAAGTGATCTTTGGAAATTCACTTATTCTGTCTCAGCTTCAGTTTTCTCATTTGCCAAATGAGGATAATAATAATATCTATTTCACTGGATTATTATGAGTTTCAAATGACACAAAGAAAAAGAGCTTTTTTAAGGGAAAAAAAAGTTTTGCAAACCATAAAGTACTATATAAAGATCAGTTATAATGATTACCTCTTTCTCCCTCCCTCCTTCCCTCTACTCTCTCTCTCTCTCTGGCTCTAATCTGGCTCTGGTTATCTGTCTTTGTCTCCATCTTTCTCTGTTTTTCTCTGTCTCTGTCTCTCTATCTCTCTGATTTTTAATTATAATGCATCACAACAATAACTATCATAATGATGATGAAAAAAATATGCTGGTGTGCTACATTCAGAAAATATTTGAAGAACTAGAGGATAAACCAAAGCCATTTTATATTTAGCACAATCTTCCTACTGAGCATTTTCATTGGCTCTCCATCATGCCTGGAATTCTGTTCCTCCTACCTGTGCCTCTTGGCTTTCCTGGTTTCATGTAAGTCTTAGCTGAAGTTCCACCTTCTATAAGAAGACTTTTAGAAATGCTTTATTATGATAAAATATGTACTTATTAAAATATATAACTCATTAGTCCTTGGAAATTTAAAGTTCAGTGAAATACCTAGTATAATGAGGCTTTACAGATATTAAGAAAATTAGCAAAGAAAGTCATCTATGCTACCTACTGAATCTGGGTTTCATGTTTAGCTCTTCATTTCAAGGGCTGTGGTGTTGCTGCAAGAACAAAGACTAGTATCATTGTAAAGCATTTTTTCCTTCCTTTCTTTTCCTTTTTTCTCTCCTCTTTCTTTCTTACTTTCTTCTTTTCTTTTTTCTTAAGAAGTCTTTTGATTATATAGGACAGAAGACTTCTAATACTTTTGGCTAAGAATTCTTTCCAAAGGAGTTATGCCACCAAAGTATTAGTTTACATGAGATGTGGGGGGGAAATATTTCCAATCCCTTTACTTTTTTTCCTTCATTCTCTCCTGCTTTGGTAACAGAGAGCACTGGCCTGATTGAGAGGATTTTAAATTGAAAGAAGAGTGTGACAAAGAAGGAAAAAAAGAAATGAATTACAAAATGAGTATAAGGTGGAGCCTGTCCCCAGGGTGATTATAATCTGGGAAGGACAACACAACAAAAACAACTAAGTTTGTAGACTTGATTATGTGACCTCTCAGATCACTATGATTGCAGAACAATCAAATTTCAAACATTGTGATAGTGCTAATGCAGTAGATGTTCAGAGAAGGAAAAGGTAATGTGATTTTGATTTATCACTGAAGGCTTCATGTGGAAATGGGGCTGGACTAAAGGGCATATTATTTGCAGAGGCGCAATAAGGAGGTCAGGGGGAGACAGCATATACATACACATATATACATACATATGCATGTGTAGGAATGATCAGAATAATATATGTATGCATATATGTATACATGTATGCATGTATGTATAATATAACAATATCAAGTGAAAACCCTTAATCTCATCATTTCATTTCTATTCCATTTCATAAAATAATGACCTCACCCCCTTAGATGAAGGCCTGAAAAATTTTTTTTTCTATTTGCAGACAATGAACAATCCAAGGAGCAAATAACAAATTTGATGGCTGTTGTTTAGAACAATTAGTAGAATGTCTTTCCATGAACAGTGAATTTTATTATGAGGAAAAATGTTGCCTTTGACTGTGTTTTTCTCTCCATGAATTGTTAATAACAAATAGGTCTAATAATTATGAGCAATGCCTGCTGTGATTTGAATGGAGTGATTTGAAGAGGCAAATTACTATAATCAATCATCAGCATCATGTTTTTAAAAACGTTTGAACTATATCCTATTCTAAGGTAAAATGTTCAGAGTATGGGAATGTGGCAACAACCTCCAATTACATGTGTAATTCTTGATGAAAAAAATACCACACGGGTTAATCTAACCAAGGAATTTCTTAGCTAGTACCTTGACAAAAATTGTAATCAGTTGCTAAGCAATCTCTGATTATGCAGCAGATGCAGCCATGTAGGTGAAGTCAGCGCATTTTTTGAAAGCCACAAGATTTTTCTAAAATGAAATTTGTCAATGTCTTTACTGAACTTTGAGCATTAAACAAAATTAGATGTTTCTGACATGTTACCTGAAAGTATCAGAGATTTACAAATGCTATTTTTCTTGGTTAGGACGGAATATCTAAAAATTCTCAAGGACACTTAAAAGTCATCAAGGCGATAACTAGTTCACGTCAACATGAAAACCTAAATTTCTGTTGAAGTAAAGAATAAATACTATGAGTTTATTAGATGCTCGATACTTTTAGAAGATGACTGAGAATCATTTGGATGGAAAAGCTATTTTTACTGGAGAGTCAAGTTCAGTAACTCACAAAACTTCCTACCAAACCATGTTAATCATCATGGAATTGAATTCATTTTAAACTATAGGCTGAAACATTCTGAAGAAAGTGAAGATAGGGGCAGCTAAGTGGTACAGTGAATAAAGCTCTGGCCTTGGAATCAGGCCGACCTGAGTTCAAATGCCACCTCAGACACTTAACACTTACTAGCTGTGACACCCTGGGCAAGTCACTTAGCCCCAATTGCCTCACCAAAAAAAAAAAGTGAAGATAAAGCACAATCATCCTAGTAGTCAAAAAGAAATAACTATATTTATTTCAATATTTAATATGAGGCTTCCTGTGTAGCATACAGTGGCCATACAATCTTCAAATGGAATTTTTAAAGAATGAAAGTAGTGAAAACATACCTGAGATAAACAGAACTTTAGACTGGTGCGACGGGGAAAAAAAGCATTGGGCAGGAAGACAGGAAATCCTGTGTTTAATACCAATGCCATTCTTATGTTACCTTGTGCTCAACCTTAAACTCTTTCTTTGGGCTTAATTTTTTTAAGTATAATGTCAGAGGAGGGCTAGATCAGATGATCTCTAAGACCCTTTCCAGCTTTGAAAATTCTATTAGTTTTGTAGTCGTCTATTTACAGGTCATGGAGGAAAGAGGTGGGGCACACATATGACTGGATTAACTCACTAAAATTTAGGTTCTTGTAATGTTTGTCACCAGTGACATGACAAAAAAGTTGGATCATTATATTTTCTGGTGCTTCATTTACCAGTTTCACCTTCTGATTTGGACAGATGTTCCACTCCAACCACAGGCACTTCCAAATGTATTATCGTCAAAGGGTTTGCATTTTTTATTTTGAGAAAATAAATTTAAATTTAGATCAAGGTAGCCTTCACTTGACTTATTTTCTGATGTGGGCATGCATCCCAGCTGCCACATTTTTTTTCCCCTGCTGGCACATTTAGAAGGAAACAAGTTCTCTCAGGAGGTGTTCATCAGAGACACAGTTTCTGCTGAGCCTAAAAGCACACAATCATTACATACTAATTCCCTAAAGATACTAACCATGCAAAGATTCTAGGGCAGATGAGCCACCCAGTCACAGATGCACAAGACCTCCCTACGGAAATACACATAACACAGAACCAAAGGCAAACTAGGAAGAAAAATATCCATGGAACGCACACACACACACACACACACACACACACACACACACACACACAAAACAAAACAAAAAACCTCAGACTTTCTGGTTCTTTGCAACAAGTTTAATTTTATTCCTTTCCTTCTCTCTTTATTTGCTTTTCCTATGTCTACAGTATTATGAGAGCCACCACTACTATATCAACAACAATTACATTTTCTTTCTCTGTTTAAATACCCTGGAAATACGCGACCTCAACATGAGTAGAAGCATTAGTTCATGTTCCTGGCACAAACTTCCACCTCCATGTCCTGGCTTCATTGCCTTCACTGATGTGCTGACCCCAGTTAACTGATTCTTTAGAATTAGAGTCTGTTGGGACAATAACTGTAAATTACCTAATTGATTGTGATTTAGAGTCAATTAAATTCCATTCAACTTAAAAGTCAATGGCCAAATTCTGTTATGAGGAGATAAATGACTAAGGAGCAACTTTATTCTCAGAAATCACATAGAGTTAGTCCTTTCTGTACAAATGATTGTGTCATAGAATCTCAGAATCTTGTTGACTACCTGAAGTTTAAGGTCACTTCTTCTGCAACATTTTTGACAGATGGTCATTAACTCTCCTTAAATACATCTATCTAGAAAGTTTGCTCTCTTATAATGTAGTTCTTTTTAACTCAGATCCATTTTGATTGGGTCCCTTTACAAAATGTTATTTTTATACCAAGCTGAAATCTCCTTATAATTTTCACCATTCATGTTATTTCTGCCTTTTTGGGTCAAAAGACTAAGTATAATTCCTCTTTGACACCAATGGCCCATTTTAATTGTGTTGTCTTACCTATCAGGCATTTTACAACCCCAGTTCAGCTCTTGATGCTGCTAGATAATCCTTCTACTTATCACTTATAAACAAGTGATGTCATTATCCACAGCTTCTACTGCAAATCTTTTCTTTTTCTCTTCTTTGCCCTCTACAATTTAAATAGTATCAATCACTATTACATGAGGTGACTCAATATTTAATTTTACAAAGAATATTGAGGACACCTGACCTGAGCTTCTTTCATTTATCAACATTACTATGTTCTCTTCCTCCTTCCCTCTTGTCACATAAAAAAGAGTTACCACTACTCTTTACTGAGTCTAAATATAATTTTTGTGTCCTTGACCCATTCCTTCCACTACCTTCAGAACTTTGCTCATCAGATATCTCCTATCTGTCATATATTTTTGTCCTTTATCATACAGCTCCTTCCCTTCCACTTACAAACATATTCTGGACTCTAGAATTCTAAAAATAGATAGATAGATAGATAGATAGATAGATAGATAGATAGATAGATAGACAGATAGACAGAGAGATAGATAAACAAAGCTACAAAACTACTAACCTATTATTAGCTATTGACTATGTCAGCTGTCTCCTCCCTTTTACTAAGAAAGTTCTTGAAAATCACAGTAGCTCTTCACTACCCACCTCTGCCTCTACTCCTCATGATAAACATTCCACTCCATTATTCTATTGAAACTGCTCTTTCAAAGACAACCGAACAACTTTTCTAATTGCCTGTTCCAATGATCTCTTTTCTGTCTTCATCATCTTTAATCTTTGAAACTTTTCACAATGTTAATTACTCTCCATTACCAAATATGCTCTCATTCCTTGGCGTCTGAAATATAGTGCTCTTGATGCATAAAAATCTTACTATTTTTATTTTCTTCTCTCCACATTCCATTAATGTTTTCAGGTGCAACGCCTTTATACCAATGACCCTTTAATATATATTACTAGTCTAGAACTTACTTCATGATTTCAGGATTGAATCTCCAACTTGCCTTTTTAAAACAAACAAAAAAACCCAAACTATTTATTTATTTATGTTTAGTTTTCAACGTTCACTTTTATAAGATTTTGAGCTCTAAATTTTTTTCCTCTCTCCCCCCCGCAAGATGGTATACAATCTGATATAGGCTATACATGTACAATCATATTAACTATATGTCCACATTCGTCATGTTGTGAAAGAAAAATTAGAACAAAAGGGAAAAAAAAACAGAAAGAAATAAAAAGAGAAAACAGTATGCTTCCATGTGCATTCAGACCCTATCGTTCTCTTTCTGCGTATGGATAGCATTTTCTATCATGAGTTTTTGGAATTGTCTTAGAACACTGCATTGCTAAGAAGAGCTAATCTATCAAAGCTGGTCATCACGCAATGTAGCTGTTACTGTGTAAAATGTTCTCCTGGTTCTACCCACTTCACTCAGCATCAATTCATGTAAGTCTTTCCAGGTTTTATTTTCTCTGAAATCTGCCTGCTCATCATTTCTTATGGAACAATAGTATTCCATTACATTCATTTACCACAACTTGTTCAGCCATTCCCAAACTGATGGGCATCCCCTCAATTTCAAATTCTTTGCCACTACAAAAAGAGCTGTTATAAACATTTTTGTACATGTGGGTACTTTTCCCTTCTTTTATGATCTCTTTGGGATACAGACCTACAAGTGGTATTGCTGGATCAAACGGTACGCATAGTTTTATAGCCTTTAGGGCATAGTTCCAAATTGCTCTCTAGGATGGTTGGATCAGTTCACAGGTCCACCAACAATGCATAAGTGTTTTAATTTTCCCACATCTCCAACATTTACCATTTTCTTATTTTGTCATGTTAGTCAATCCGATATGTATAAGGCAGCATTTAAGAATTGTTTTAATTTGCATTTCTCTTATCAATAATGATTTAGAGCATTTTTTATATGACTGTACATACCTGTAATTTCTTAAACTGAAAACTGCTTGTTCATATCCTTTGATCATTTATCAATTGGGGAATGACTTATATTTTTATAACTGTGACTCAGTTCTTATATTTCATATGTATCTATCTATCTATCCATCTATATGTGTGTATATATAGATATAGATATAAATATAGATATAGATATAGATATAGATATAGATATAGATATAGATATAGATATAGATATAGATATAGATATAGATATAGATATAGATATAGATATAGATATAGATGATATAGATATAGATAGATATAGATATAATTTTAGGAATGAGGACTTTATCAGAGACATTGGCTGTAAATTTTTTCCCCCAGCTTTCTTACTCCCTTCTAATCTTGGTTGCACTGGCTTTGTTTGTGCAAAACCTTGTTTAATTTAATATAATCAAAATTAGGCTTAGATTCTTAAAATCTAGCCACTGCTCAGATTCTTATTCTTATAATCTAGCCAATGGCTAGGCTCACTAATGTTCAGACTCCTTAAGAGTCTGCCCAATATGATGGATGTTCTAATAAACCTTGTATTTGGCTGAAAGAAGGCTTGGGTCAAATTCTTTTGGGCAGGATCTGTGTATCAAGATATTGGGGTCCTAGCACCCCTAAACCTCTAAACCTTATCATTTTGGTGTCTTGTCTGGGGAAACTGCCTAACTCCAAGTTCTTCGGCAGCCAAGAATGGAAGGTATGTAAGCTTCCCCCCTTTTCTTGCTCTGCAGCTGGGGTCCCTCTCCAAGCACCAAGGCTTAGAGGTGCTTTTCAGACAGACAGTTACTAGGACAAGGTTGTCTCAAGCTCTCCTGACGCTCTCAGGCTCTGGGTCCACTGGGTCAGTTCAAAGCCATGGACCTGGGTACACTTTCCGCAGCATAGAGAACAAAGATGGATGCCCTATCTTGAAGTGTATGCCCAATTCTGTCAGTTCTCTTGGCACTAGAGAATTGGGGGAAACTGCAGTTGCTTTTTGGTTCCCTGAGGCTTACTTACTCCCTTCCCTCTACACCTCTGAATCCTCCTTCATGGAGGTTACAGGGAAAAGTTAGAACAGCTAAAAACATCTTAGCAGATTCTGAAAGTTGTGTGACTGATTATTAAGGAATGTTTCAAAACTCTGTACAACCTGGTCACTCTCTTCCCTTCAGTCAAGAGGGTATCTCTCATAGGAGAAGAGAATTTCACCCTTTATCCCTCACCTTTGATTTCACCCTCCCCCACCTGGGAAAGGAAGAAGGGGGGAGGGGCAGCAGCTACAGTATGGGCCCCACTGGCAATGTCCTTGGGTCCTGAGCAACCTTTGCCTGGAAGCATCACCCAGGTTCAGCACATCCTACTCAAGGTAAAGAAGCCAGCCTCCAAACTTGGGTAAACATGCTCTTTTAAATTTGTAGTTTTAACTGTTAATGATGAGATGTTGATTCTCTGTGTAATTTGGAAATGAATTTAACAGCACTGAAGTCACCTTATTGGTAATGGTTCTGTTTCAAGTTTCAAATTGGTGAACTTTTTATATCAGTTATGTCAAGCAACTTTTCATAATTTGGTTACTGCTAAAATAATTTGGCTATTGCTGGTTATTGTTTTAATGTATAAACTTGTCAAAAAGCTTGTTTGGGTTTTGATTTGCTAAGAATTTGTATGTAGAAATCTGTAATGATTGGCTTTTTACACTAGGATAAATTCTTTTTTTTTTTTTTGGCTAGGCAATGGAGTTAAGTGACTTGCCCAGAGTCACACAGCTAGTAAGTGTTGTGTGTCCAAGGCTGGATTTGAACTCATGTCCTCCTGAATCCAGGGAGGATACTCTATCCACTGCCCCACCTAGCTGCCCCAACAAATTTAAATTTGAGAGGTAAATCCTGGAAAAAATTTTCCTAAGCTGTGATTAGTGAAACTTGCTGTTTGAGGTAAAAAAAAGCTCAGGAGATTTTATTTTGAGCTGCCTCATGGATCATAATCCATTGATAATCAACAATCCACCATCTGAGAGAAATGCCACAAGCTACTCAGAGAATGTAATATTGGTGGAAGTCAAAATTGGGAAAAGCTGAGAACAATTTTAGCCTCAGTCTAAAATGGGCTGCTCCTGGATCAGTTTCTTCATTATGTTCCTTTGAAAGGGAATGTTATCCACCTGGCTATTCCTGAGTCTGGCTATGAGATGGATTTGATCCTGCATGGTTGAAAAATTAAATTAATTATCTGAATACAAACAGAGTTAAGGATGTTTTATCCTCTAATATTTGAGCCCTAAATCTAGTCTTTATATTTGTGTCCTGCAGTCTTTTCTGTCAGATCTGTGTGTTCCAGACTACAGCCCATTCACCTACAGTTGGTAGCAAACAGCCAATGTCTCCCCATCATTACCTGGATGCAGCCTGTTCTAGGTTCCAGTCAACCTCCTCTTTGGGACCCTTTGAAGCAGGGATAGCTTTAAGTTCCTTGCCGGCATGAAGCAGTTTCAGAAGCCTGCACCTTTGTCCCTTATACCAAAAGAATTTGGGTTCCATTTGTTTGAGGGGGGAATGATGGGGTTGGGATCTGGACCCCAGAAAGGAAAAACCTGGACTTTCCCACATGGCCAAATCTCTGGCATTCACCTGAAGCTACAATCCCATTAACTGGCCTTTTCTTGTGACTACACCCAATGTCCCCTCCATTATCTTACCTCCCTATAGCCTCTGGCCATTTCTCACCCTTAATCTTAGCTAGGCTCCACTCTCCCTTGGCCAGGTAGTCCAGGTCACAGGAATTCTATTCACCCCAGCTTTCTGGCCACTCCCATTCAGATCTTCCTTAGACCCCTCCTCCAGTCACCCCAAACTACTTGGCCACTCCTAGATCCCTCCCACCATCATTCTGTACATAAGGTCCATATTGTCTCCATTAAGGTGCTTAGATTCTTAAAATCTAGCCACTGCTTGTATTCTTATTCTTATAATCTTGCAATAGCTCACTAATGTTCAGACTCCTTAAGAGTCTGCCCAATATGACAGATGTTCTACTAAACCTTGTCTTTGGCTGAAAAAAAAATTATCAAAGTTATCCATTTTGTATTACATAATGTTCATAATCTCTTGTTTGATTATAAATTATATTCTCCATAGATCGGACAGGTAAACTAGTCCTTGCTCTCTTAACCTGCTCACAGAATCACCCTTTATATCTAAATTGTGTACCTTTTCCTGGTATATGGTATAAGATGTTGGTCTGTGTGAATCTCCAACTTTCTACAGTACATTTGAACCTAAATAAAATGCCTAAAATTTAAGACTGAATATATTCAAAACTGAGCTACTTATCTTTTCCCTTAAGCCTACTCTTCCTTGTGATTTTACTGTCTGTGTCAATTACACTTGAAACTTTTATACTCTCACTTTCCATATTCTAGCAAGTATCAACTTCTGTGTATTGGTTTTCATATCATTATATCTGTGTATCTTTATCTATCCCTTCCTCCCTATTCACATTCTCACTTCCCCCTCATTTCTACCCACTGTACTATGGTAGTGACCTCTTAAAAGATTTTTCCCATCTCCTCTTTCTGAAGTGGCTTGCCCAGGATCACATAGCCAATATGTATGAGAGAAAGATTTGAAACCCAGATCACCTCTCTAATCATTACTCTATGAGGCTACCTCTCAATACATAAAATATTATAGGCAGAAATACATTAGAGCCGCAAAACAAAATTCTAGAAGTTATAAGAAAAAAGTTATTATTGATTCCCATGTGCATGTGTGTAGAAGGGGAAGGGGAATATGTCTGAAACAGACGTGTTCATGTATAATTTTGGGGATGTTAATCTTCTACTCCAAAATCTGTCTTAACTCCCTATTGCCTACTGGGAAAGGTCAAACCATTTTGCCTAGCATTTAAAGCCTTCTACAATCTGTCACCAGTCAATTAACACAGAATAACTACACATTCTTCCTGTCCACAGATGCTATACTATAATCACACTGGACTACTGACTATCACCCCATTGTAAGCACTATATTCTCCAAGCTTTGTACCTTTGCTTGTGCTCATGCTATGGCCAGATTGTTCTGCCTCTTTACACCTACCATTTTTTCAAGCCCAATGTAATTATAGCTTTCTTTGTGTAGCCTGTCCACATCCTTCCTTCCCCTTCTATTTGCTGAGGCCTGGTCTTTGCCTGCGTGGTCCACGCTAAACTGCGCTCCTCTCCCAGCTTGGTGCAACAGACCTTTACAATCAAACACCAGGTTGTCTTGGGCTGGAAATTTGTTTCACCTGTCTTTTTGTGGGTTCTACTGCTCTAGAATTTTTGAGCAATTTTTTACAGGTATATGGATGGGTTTGAGGGCAGCTCAAGCAAGTCACTGCTTTTACTCCATCATCTTTGCTCTGCCCTATAACAAGCTCTTAAGTTATGCTTTTTTGGCTGACTCTATGAGTTCTAAGATCCCTAAGACGCCACATGGTATACTAGATAAAATGCTTGGAAGTGGACTTAAGAAGATATGGATTGAAATCTTCCATTGTACTTATTAATTGTGTTGACCTGGGCAAGTCTTAATTTCTATAACCTTCAATTTCTTCCTCTGTAAAATGAAAAGTTTGAACTCAATGTCCTTTCATATTGCTTCTGGCTCTAAATATTTGATTCCTTGACCTTTTTTAGTTTTAAATGCTTCCATTTTATGACTTTCTAAACCTCAATATAGAACTTTATGTTTATGCTTGATGCATTTAATTCGTTGGTTTTAGCCGAGCAAGTTAGGGTCTGAACAAATATACCATTAGTCTTTATTATGAATGTTTAAATTTCAAGCCAAAAGACTCTCAAATTTATCCTAAAAATTGTGAGACCACTATAGAGTAGTACACACATGCACGCGCGCGCACAAATACACATACACATACATAGACACACAAAAATTGATATTTTAATCTATTAAGAGCCTTAGAGACATTTGTTCCAATTGAAAGACCACTGCATTTGGAGTAAGACTCTAAGTTTGAATCTTGGTTTTATTATTTAAAAGCTGTGACCTTGGGTAAATCCTTCACCTATCTAGGCCTCAATTTTCTCACTTTTAGAGTTACAAAGGTAAATCTGATATTTTCTCTGGTCCCTCCTAGATCTAAATCCTGCAAATAACTGAAATGGAGGTGATATTGGAAGAAAAATAGGCAATTAGGATAGGACTGAAATAAGAATAGAACCATTAGTTCAGGCCAAAAAGAAAAAAAGAAAAACAAAAGCTTCATTTATGGTAATATTCTTTCTTCTTCTATTCCTAATTTCCACCCAAAAGGGAATGTGCCTATGAACAACAACAAACCAAGACATTAAAAAAAATAAAAGTTCATGTTTGAAAATGATTGAACATTTCTGCGCCTGAGTATATATGCAGAAAATCTGTGTGGACCCCTTTCACAGCAGCAATAATCGCACTGAGTTACAGAATATCACATGCAGTACATACAACTATACTTCACTTAAACAACGTTAAATTAGAACATTAAGTTAAATTCACTTCCACCTCATGCTGTCAAATTTGGCATTGTTTATCTTCCATGATTTCTTTTATAACTAAAGTAATAGCACAAATGGAAAGCGTGCATCTAACAGCTTCTGATTCCCATTCATCTTAGTAATATTTGTTCCCACAATAGTTTCTGTCTGATGATCTCAGGGAAAACCACACCCATAAATTTCTGGTGAAGTAAAAAATTCTACAGTGACATTTCTGTTAAAATGGAACATTTAGGTGACTTCTTTATACAGAAAGCATGGGATTAGTTATTATTTATACTCTGATATTCTCTTTTCTCTTCAGTCGGAACTATTTCCTATCACAAAGAGCCTGAATAATAAAGTAGAATATTGAAACCTAGGTTTAATCCTGCCTCACACCTTTTTGAACTCTTTGACCATAGGCAAGTCAATTAATCTCTCTGAGTCTCAGGCATTTTTTCTAAGGCAATAAATTAAATATTTGAGTTGTGACTAATACATGTGGGGGGTGGGGAATCCCAAAGAGAAATAATGGCACAACTTGGAGGGAAGAGTGCCCCTATTACTATCATCATCAACAAAACACATCTATTTAACATCTACTTTATGCAAAGCACTTGGCTAATAAGCATTACTAGCAAAACGAAACAAAACAAAAAGCATATGAGATATTGCCTTAGGGGTGCTGAGTGAGCTAAAATGAGCTTAGAAGAATAGATTGTTACGTAGTCTGTGTGCACATTTCTACCTAGAAATCAGAAGGTACTTCAAACCAGAGTTTGATTTATTATTTGTGTTGATTGTCTGGACTTAAGCAAATGATGGAGAAAACGTTAATATTGGAGATTAAACTTAAAAGTGTGTTATGTGCTTACTTTTTCAAAAAACAGGCTGTTAAACATTTACCAGCATACCATTGAATACAGTCATTACCTTCGAGAAGCTTACAATCTACTAATATTACTAATTAATTTATTCCAAAAACAAAAGGTCATGTAGAGGCATCATATTACAAATATTTATAAATATCTATAGAACCTAAGCAGCCTATTCTTTGAGAATTAGTATTTTGCAGGCTAGAAACTCAGTCTTAAATTTTACCATTGAATCTTCTGTGATCATGAAAAGAGGCTATTTGATACAGTAAACAGCATGACAGACCTAGGTATGGATACTACCTCCTGACCTTACTGGTTGTGTGAACAAAGCAACTTTTCTCACTCTCTTTTCTCATCTGGGAACAATAGTAGTACCAGCCTCATAAAGTTGTTGTGAGTATCAAAAGCAAAAAAAAAAAAGCTTTATAAATTAATTTATGAATCTCAAGGTGCTATAAAAATGTTAAACAATAAATCACCATTTATTAGAAACTTATGATGCACTAAGCACTGTGCTCAGTGTTCTAAAAACAAAAATACAACAGTCCCTGGCCTCAAAAACCTTACATTCAATTGGGAAAAACATGTATGTGCATACAAAATAAATTTTAAAATGTAGAGGTTTTAGCTACTGGGGAAATTAGGAAAGATCTTATATGGCACTTGCAGTGAGATTTGAAAGCTAAAGATTCTAAGAGACAGGTGAGGAAAAATGAATTCTAGGTCTGGGGAACAGCCTGTACAAAGGCATGGGAGTAGAAGATGAAATTTTTCATATGGAGACCAGAAAGAGAGACAGTTTGACTGAACACATAATTTGTGAAACCTAATAAGCCTGAAAGAAAGGTTGTGAAGGGATTTTAATGCCTAAGAAATTGGTATTTAATTCCAAAAGGAGAGGCATGGCCAGACCCGAGCTTTAGAAGTAGAATTTTGTCATTTCTCAAAATTATGGAGGAAGAGATGAGGCAGAGAGACCCAATAGGAAGCTATTATAATAGTTCAGGAGAGAAGTAGAAAAAGAAAAAAAAAACTTGGATCAGAGCAGTGACAATGTGAGTGAGGAAAACATAATGGAGGATAGAGATTTTGTTGACTTCAAATCAATAAGACTTGGCAACTGACTGGTTATACAAAGTACGATATAGTGAGGAGGAACAATTGATTCCAGTGTTACAAACCAGGTGATTTAAAGGATAGTGTTGGCCTTGACAGAAATTTTAAAGTTTAAATGAGGGTTGGGTTAAATGGGGTAGGGGATGAAGGTGAGGGAAAAATAAGTTCTGCTTTGGACATATTGAACTGGAGATGCTTACAGGATATCCAGAATGAATTACCTGATAGGAAGGTGGTGAAATGGACTGACATTCAGGAAAGAGAATAGGGAGTAACTAGAGAGATCTGGGAGTAATCTCTACATAGATGATTATCAAAGCCGTGGAAGCCTATTTAGCTGCCAAGTATATCTACAGAAGAAAATCCAGGGCACAACTTTAGAATAAACCCTGCATGGGGGATGGTGGTGAGATAGGATAAATTAATAATAAGCCAGATAAAGGAAACTCCAAAACAGTACTGGGACAGGTTTGTTTAGTCATTTCTCAGTCATGTCTCACTCTTTATAGCCCTTTTCAGTGTTTTCTTGGCAAAGATATCGGAATGGTTTTCTAATTCCTTCTCTGGCTCATTTTGCAGATGAGAAACTGAGGCAAACAGGGTTAAGTGACTTGCCTAGGGTCACAGAGCTAGTAAGCCGGATTTGAACTCAGGAAGGTGAGTCTTCCTGACCACAAGCCTGGTATTTTATCCACTGCGCCGCCTGGCTGCCCCACTGTGACAGGCAGGAAGAGAATAAAGATACCAGGATCATAAAACTTTAGAGACAATAGAAGGCTATTGAATAAAGAAAAACTAATGCTTTAAACAGCAAAAATTACAAATGTAAACGACTATACATTTACATATATATAAAAATATCCCTTTTTTCCATTTTGAAATCAGCTTTTTAGATTTCTTGAAAAACTTGAACTAAAATTTTCTATATTACTAAATATGGGGGAATGAATTTGGCCTTTTAATGCATTAGTTTACATTTAACTTAAGGATTTTGAAACATGTTTTGTTAGTTACAATGGAAAAGGAGACTGGGAAAGCAGCAGGCAAAATGTCTTCTGACAAGACTACAATTTGAAGAAGCCTTGAATATATGTTGGTATAAATCAATCAATTTAGTCCTATCCATCCCCTGCCTGGGTCAGAGCTCTAACTACATCAGTGGGCTGACATCAGTGTTGATGGTCTCTGACCACCTTATGAATCCTAGCCCTGCAGAGTTAGTCTCACTTGTTCAACAGAAATTAATTAGCAGAGAATGTGCTTCAATGCACTTCGCATCATATAGAAGAAACTATCCTAGAGCCTAGCATTTGTAAAGGAAAGGCAACATCAAAAGAGACAAGCCTAGTCAAGATGTTTTATTCTGTTTACTGTTTTTCTTTGATGTGTTAACAATTTAAACAATTGGAGTGGGGGGAGCACAGGAAAGAAACTAGGAAAAGCAGACATTTTATTTATATTAAAGCTTTAATATTAACTTCAAGATTTAATAAAAATAGGTCAGAATGGGCAGCCTCTAAGTCACAGACATTTCTACTAGTCTGTAAGATAGTGACTACCTTCATGACTTGGGGCATGTCACTTAACCTGCCCAAGTTTCAGTTTTCCCATTTTTTAAAATGAGAGCTAGATAATCTTTTCAACTCTAGATATACGATTTATTTAAAATAAAATATGACTATAAATCTTTCAAGTAAAAATGAGCATGCCTCTCCTAGATTGTTCAGGTTAATTTTCCTGAGTATAATTTTTAGCTTACTCATGTTCGAGTATTAACAACATCAGGGTTTCAGTTCACCCTCAGGAAGTCCTCTATCATGTAAACCACTTGTGAACTTACAGAACGATGAAGACGCCGACAAGGGCCATACAGGTTGAGCCAGCATGGACATGTTGGGATCTGCATTACTAGAGGAAATATCCACATGGATAAGCTCACAGATCAGTGGCGGAGGTGAAGTCAACATAAGTACCAAAAACAACACAAAGCTATCACCTTTCCACGTGTGAAGATGAGAATTAAAGTAGTTCATTCAGATACACCCAAAGTGACTGATAACATCAAATTTCTTTCTTTCACAAAATAACTGATTCTCAGCTATATGCATTCTTTTTTTGGGGGGGGGCAATTGGGATTAAGTGACTTGCCCAGGGTCACACAGCTAGTAAGTATCAAGTGTTTGGTTGGAAGCTGAATTTGAACTCAGGTCCTCCTGACTTCAGGGCCGGTACTCCATCCACTGTGCCACCTAGCTGCCCCAACTCTACGCATTCTTAAAACAATGATCTTAGTTTTCGAACAAGTGAGAAAGACATGAAGAAAAATAACTAAGACAAAACAAAGAAATGCAGAAAACACATTCAATAGAGAGGTTGAAAATAAATTCTTCAATAGTCTGAAATTTAGAAAAATGGCAACATGATTAGTCTTAGTTTGGCGGGGTTATTTTTTTGGTTTTGGTTTTTTGTTTTGTTTTGTTTTGTGTTTGCTATAGCAATGGACAATTCGTTATAAAAATACTCATATGTGAGTGATTAATTCCTCAACTCTGGTAAATGTTTACTCTTTTTGAAGGCACAATATAATTTATTTGGCTTTTATAACCCTTTATAACTTGATCCCTTTCCATCATTCCAGTTTTCTTATACTTAATACCATTCATATAACTTTCATCCAGTGACTGACCTCATTGCTCTTACTCAAAACAGACACTCCATCTCCTCACTTTAAGCAATTTCACTGGCCATCTACAATGGCTGTGTGAGAAACGGGGTTCAGTCACTCCTTGGAGGGGTAGGGGTGCAGCCCAAGCATGCAGCCGTAACTCACTGCTCCCCTAGAAACATACCATGCAGAGTTCCATCCTCCCTTAAGAAACAAAACTTAAACTGAAGTGAGCAAAGGAGACGTTTACTTACCGTTCTTGCAAGAAGCGGGGTGTGTGTGGGTGGCACCCCCAAAAAAGACACCCCCCGACAGACGCCAGAGCAATCCTTTCATGCAATCAGTTTCTTCTTGTCTCTCCCTTCAGAGCTGGGATTGGTCCCTGCTCTTCCGGGTTAAAATGTTCCTGACAACTCCCACTTCATAACATGTCCCTCCTCCCCGCGAACACATGAAATGTGCCTAGTTCTGTGCTATTGCTCCTCTCGTGGCTGAGAAGTTAGTATTAATGAGCCCATTAACACCTGCACACTCTAAGTAAAGCTTAATCTTTGTCCTACTTCCAGCCTCTTTAACCAAACAACCAATTTCATCCACTTTTAGCTGGTTCTAGAACCTCTGACCTAGAGCTAGCTACCTTTTCTGTCAATTTCCTTATACGGAAATAGAATTGCTTCTTACCTTTCACAGCTGGAATGTTCTTCTTTCTTATCTCCTTCCTCCAAGTCATAGCTAAAGTTCCTTTTCTGGAAAAAAGCCTTTCCTAGTTCTCCCTAATCTTAGTGCTTCTCTCTGGGATTGTCCCCAATTATTTATATGTACACATGCATGTATATATTCACACATGCATTCTTTGCCTTTTACTACATATACATATATGTAAATACACGTATAGATACCTACATATGTATGTATATGATATATTTAAACACGTATGTGTATATCTACATGCACACGCTATATATACATATATGTGTATAACATATTTACACATATATGTTTGTATATATACACGCATACACACACATTATAGTTCTTGGCATATAGTAGGTGCTTGACAAATGTTTGTTACCTAACATTTTATCAGGATCATTAGGTGATTTCTAAGTTGGTGTTCCTACAATTAATTAAATGTCCACTTTATTTAATATATTAGATGCTGAATATTTACTGGAATGGTTAACTATGGCTATTCCTTGTTTCAGTGTCAACAAATACATGGTTTTTTTTATTTGTTTGGTTTGCTTTATTTCAGGCAGTTAAGAAATGAAATTCTCGAGTCCTAAAAATTCCTTACTGCTGGAAGCAATGTATTCCACGGTTAATTTCCCTGGAAAAAAAATGTCCCCCACTATTTCACCCTTTCTTTTAGTTAGGTTTTTTTTTTTTTGGTGAGGCAATTGGGGGTTAAGTGACTTGCCCAAGGTCAAGTATGTGTCAAGTGTTTGCTCTGAAGCCAGATTTGAACTTAACTTCTGACTTCAGGGCCCCTGCTTTATGCACTGCACCACCTAGCTGCCCCTCCTTTTAGTTCTTTAGCACAGCCGTGTGTAGCTACTAATTTTCACTTTGAAAATCTATGGGAAAAGTGACAACTTGAGTAGCAGAAAAACCTTACTCCCTTTATTACACTTTACATGTTCATTACCTAACTTTAAAAGAAAACCTCCCACTTCTCACGCACACAGACTGTGATATTTTCCTGATGATTAAAAAAAAAAACTAGCCAATAATTCTTCCCAATGATAAACAATAGCTAAAACTATCATTTGGACATTTGAGAGTAAGATTGTTAGTATCAATAAGTAGGATCTTATGATATTTGTAGAAGACAAAGGGCTGCTATAAACACAGGATATCTTGACATTTTCTTGATGTTTTCACCTCAAATGTCTAGAAGTCCTTTCTGAGATCATTTGACTACTTGCTTTATATCTGTGTTTCTCTATTTTCTTTCTCTATGTGGGCTCATGTAAACACGTAAACTGGGCTCCATGCTATTTGAGTCTTATAAGACTAGAGGGGCACGTAACTACGTGATTGCATTATCTGTTTTCAGCCAGAAAAACACATTAAATTGATTTACAGGCTTAGTCCAACCCCATCATTTTAAAAAGAAGGAAACTGAACCTCAGTGAGAAGTGACATGTGTAAGGTCAGCCAGGCAGACAATGCCAGAATGGGATTGGAACACATATCATTAGAATGGAAATCCTTCAAACTAATTGTTTAGCTGTACCTTTCGCTTTCCACATCTCTGTTTCTTATTATTTAGATGCAGATTTGGAAAGACCAATGCTGCAGTTACAGGGAGTCTTAACGCTCTGTGTTTAAACTATGTCTCACATACAGTAGGTATTGAATAATTGCTTGTTGTTTCACTGGAATATTAATAGAATGATGATATATCTATAAAACCAATTAGTTCACTAGAAAGTTTGTTAATTATTTGGCATAATGTAGTCAAAAATTGGCTACTGACTTATTTGTCCAGTTTTTTTAATTCTATATTTATACAATGTAGCTATGACCTAATTATAGTACTTAATATTATAGAGTGTGTGATAACAAGTTAATGTTTTTTCAGATTAAATTAAAAAAAAAAAAACCTTGGGGCAGCTAGGTGGCACAGTGGATAGAGTACCAGCCCTGGAGTCAGGAGGACCTGAGTTCAAATCCAGCCTCAGACCCTTGACACTTACTAGCTGTGTGACCCTTGGTAAGTCACTTAACACCATTGCCTAGCAAAAAAAAAACAAAAAAACCTCCTTCAGATTATTATAAGGGTTTAAGATTTCATTAGATGTTATTCTTGCGAAGAATTTATATTTGGCACTACTTTAGGGTTTTAAAAGGAGGGAGAAAGAAATCGATTTTTGATTGATTTGAAAGGGCTTTGAATAAGTTATTTTTTTCTTATTATTTGCCATGATTCCGCCTTTCTTTCAGGTTATTACTTTTCTTCCCCCCTCCTTCCTTCTTTTTTTTTTCTCTTCCTTTTTTTCCCTTCCTTCCTTCATTTCCTTCCATATGAGAGATGTTCGAAGGTAGAAACATAGGAGCTTTACAATTGAATAAATATGGTGGGAACAGACAGAGAAAGAGTGAGAATAACATCTAGGTTGTGATCCTGGGTGTTTGGGGGGATGGTAGTACTTTCAATAGGAACAGAAAAGTGAGGAAGAAGTGAGGTTTTGGGGGGAGATAAGCTCAGTGTGAGACTTGTTAAGTACTGGGAGGTTAGGGTGCTTCTAGTGATATTAACATTTATGTCAAAATCCCCTAATATGATGACAGGAGTGAGGGAAGAGAGAAAGACTATGAGCCAGGAAAGGAACTCATTGAGGAAGGAAGGAGAGAGTCTGCAGATCTTCAGACAATAGTCACTAGAATCTTTTTTTAGGTAATAAATATGAATTGAATGAATGTGAAACAAATAGAAATTACTCAGTTATGGTTATAGATGCAGAGCCTATTAGCGGCACTGGGGAATATGGAATATTCCAGATCTCTCATTTCAACCAATGAGTTGGAAACTACGGATGAAAGTCCAAGCAGTACGGCAAAGGGTCTCCAGGGAAGGGGCATTATTGAGAGGGAGACAGGTCTCACTAAGAGCAAAAAGATGGAAGAAATTAAAATGTTTTCCATTTTCCAAGACAGAAACTAGTGTTCAGGAAGCTGCATCTTTCTTTTCTTCTTTTTGAATCCATTGAGAATCATGCCTGATAATGCCTATTAACTAATGTTTACCTCTCTTAGTACCTGCTACAACACAGGGTCTTGTACATATGTGGTAAGGAGGTACCTACCTTCTTAGGAGTGAAGAACTCAGACTCTTAATTAGGTTTAGTTGACTACCACTCAGTATTTTTATTTTAATGTTTCTATATTAGGTAAGAAATTAGGTCTGAAAGTTAATCAAGTTATAAAATTTTGGCACTAGAGGAAGATTTTGCAAAGTCATTCACTCTGTGTGCCCTTTGGAATGTTGATAATGATATTAATTCCAGTTACTTGGAACCTTCACAGCTACTAGGTAAGGGCAATCTTGTAGCAAAAAGTCCTTGAGCTATAGAATATTGCTGCAGAAGGGATACCATGAAATTCATATCTCTCTTCCATCTATCGCTCCCACTTGAAAACAACTTGGTTGCAACTGAATAATCTAACTTGAGCAATACACTGATATGCTTGATTTGGGTTAGCCCCTTCCAAACTTGACTTGGGCAGCTAAGTGGTATAGTAGATAGAATACCAGCTGTGTGACTCTGGGAAAGTCACTTAAATTGTTTGCCTTCATTTATTTAGCTATAAAATGAGTTGAAAAAGGATATGGCAAACAATTCCAGTAACTTTTCCAAGAAAACCCCAAAGAGGATTATGAGGTATCACACATGACTGAAAAACAACAAAACAACAACAAAAACTTCACTTGGAGAGTGATTAAAGAATGATATATGTGCCAGGATATAATGAGGTATATCATCCAGATCCTGGTTACCTGTAGGATTTTGGCCCTGCACAGATTGGCCCAACAGATCCCATATAGTGTTTCTTGTGTGCATTTCTCCAGAGAAATGACAAAGGGGAAGCATGCTGAATGGACACCCATATATCTATGGATGGTGGAAAGGGAGTATGTTATGTGTATTTTGTCCTCTTTTAAGCTAGTTGGATTACAATAGGGGAACAGCTACTGAAGCAACCAATGTCAAAATTAATCTAGATATACTTATTACAAGAGTATCTGTGAGTACCCCCGTCTCTGACAGTTGACGGGAACTATATAGAAAGAAATGGGAACTTCAGGTAAAGAGCTTTTATTGCACTTTATTGAATTGTTATAGGCAGGATACTTAGGAGATTTTAAGTACATTAGTTATAAAAAAGCAAAAACCTCAAAAGGATTCTATATATTTTGTTTACTTAGTGATTTTTCATCCTGTTTTCAGAATCAAAAAGGTGAAGAGTTAAGTAATGTGTTCAACTCTGTGCATATTAGGAAGAGACCAAGAACAGTTCTACATAACTGGTTTGTAGTCTACTGTTCCTCCATATCAGTCTATTGCTGTCAGTGTTTTTCTTAGGTGGAAAATCAGCAGGACCATAAGAAGTGCTTTCTTTATTTTAATAATGATTCCTGACATTTCAGCTTAGGTGCTTTCCCCAAATATAGTAACCACATAGCCAAAACAAAGTCAATAAAGTATATTCATTTTATCTTATTTTTTTTTCATTCTTTGAGAAGATCCACATTCCATTCCCCAAATTAGTTCATCTGACTTTAAACAATAAGATTGCTTTTAGTTCCTTCACCATGATATTGAAGATTTTTAGTTTAGAAAAGAGAATACTTGGAGAAGTGACAAGATCATTTAAAATATTTGAAGAGCTGTCATCTGCAAGTGGGACTAAGCTTATCCTGTTAAGCCCCAGAGAGCAAAACAGAGCAATGGGTTGAGTTAGAGAGAGACAGGCTTAGTTTAATACGAGGAACAATTAAACTAGTGATTAGAGTGGACAGTAAAAAGAATGGGCTGCTTATGTAGTGGTAAGTTAAGAGATCTTACATTTAAATATGAAAAGGAATTTAAAAACTATTCATCCCAATTCTATCAATCTTTATATAAGGCAACAGAGGCCCAAAAAAGTTGTGACCTGTTTGGCATCATTCAGGTAATAAAATAATTGTCAGTGAAGTTGTTAAAGAAGGTCTAGATGACCACTGATGAGGAATGCTGTCATGGGCTTAATCAAATTGGCAAAGAGTTTTATCATGTGATTTCAATGTTTTCATCCACTTCTAGTACTCTATGAGTGTATTATGCTACAGCTTGTGTAAAGTATATTCAAAAGAGTTCACTATCTACTTTAATATGACCTTATTGCTCAACCAAAAAAATAAAAGGATTGTTCTTCTGGTACAAAGGTGACATTTTAATCCGTCACAAAGATGAAAAGAAAAAAAAATAAAAGAACACATGATCCAGAGCATGAAATTTCCTTTCCTTAATTAAGCATCTAAAGGACTTATGAGTTTTTTTTAATTGTTTACACAGAATGTCATCATGATATGTAGCTGGGGTTTTGCACTTCCTTTTAACAGCTAAATCCCAGGGAGCAGAGAGGACCAATTCTACTGCAAGCAATATCTCAATAGGTTTGTTTCCTTTTATTTTCTTTTATTACATTACTCATCATAAGTTATATCTATGCTTCTACTAATGAAATTAAATATCAGAAGCAGCAGCTGCCAAAAAGGGAAATAATTTGCATTTTCGTTAATGTTTTAGAGATAATCTTGACTTTTCTAGCAGAGCTTTAAGTGTCTCTCTATTTCTCTGATTCCTTAATTTTATGTACATTTATTTTCCAGAGCGAAATGCCTGGTCTTTCTCAATTTCCCCAGATATCTTTCCCTTTGAGGTTTAAATGTCAGCACACTGTCACATATTCAAATACAATTTGAAGACTTTTTTTTCTATTAATAAACTACCTCTGGTAGCATTTGGTGCATTTCTAAGCTCGAATGAATTACTTAGCCATCCTATCTTTGGTTCACTGGATTATTAACCAAATTGACTTGGTTATATAAGCCTTGTGAAATATTAGTATGGCTTGGGGTTGCATTCCAACCTGACTAAAAATATGTCACAACAGCCTTGACATCACATAGCAATGTGCACCTTCTTCTACAAAGCAGTTATAGAAAAGAAAAAAAAAACATACTCTGTAGCACTAGCTTAAATTATATGAGCCTTCAGAACTGATTACAACAGTGGACATTCACATCTATGCCACTTGATTGACAAAATGTCCATTTATTTCCATTTTTCCTTCTGAACAAAAGAATATACAGAACCATGTTTAAGAAGCAGTCTTCAACATCTGCACATGAGTGTCAGCTAAACTGCCAATAGATTTCTTGAGAAGTGTGACCAATGTCTTACTGCCAAAGCATAGTGGGCTGTTTTACATAACAAAACCAAATATACCCCGGGACAGTGCCATGTACCCACTAAGCATTGAATAACTAGCAATAAATTCACAAGGGCCACATAGGCACAACCAAGGGGGCACTTTTATATTCTTTATTTTTTACCCTAGTTTTCAATATAATCAAATTTTCACTTTGGGCTTTTTGCAGCATATTTTTCTGGGGATTTTCTTGGAACCAGCTCCTTTAAATGAAATGCAACCAAAATGACTAGGAGATACACGTTTATATTGTGCTATATGTTATTAGATAAATTCCACAGCAGGGAATCAAAAGAGGAATAATGAAACAGAGAGCCTGAACATATGATCTCGACCTTTTTGTTAATGGTACATTCTGTACAAGATAATAGGCTACACTTAAATTATGGTTCATTCAAAGAATTACATTGCTTTCTCAGAACGTGATCTGTTCCTAGGGTTGTGCTAGCAAGTTGTTCCCTTTAAAGAATTGTTGGGTTTTTTGTTTTTTGTTTTGGGGGTTCTTTCCTTTGTTTTTGTTTTTTTATTTTGTTTTTTGTTTGTTTCATTTTGGTTTGTTTGGTTTTTTTCTTTGGTTCATTGATTGGTTTGGTTTAGATTTCTCTATTTCTGCTTCTTCAGGGTAGAAACCCATTATCAATTTTATCAGAAATTGAATGTAATATAGATTGTTTATTCAAAATTTGGTATTCTATGTCAGCAGATGACAAGGTTAACTATCAGAATACAATAGTTGACACACTGTTAAAGATTGGTCTATTTATCCAAATTCTCTCATCTTTGAGGTTCCAGAGAACCTTATTTATCTTAGATAGGGACTGGGATTTGAAATGATGATTTCATTGGCAAAGGAATTTCTGGACAAGGAAAGTCCTACCAATACAAGTTAGCACATTCTCTGCAACTTAATGCTTCAAAGAGTTACCTATAACGCTGGCACACTTGCTGTGGGTTCCCTAACCAACATGTGTCAGAGGTAGAACTTAAAACCAGCTTTTCCTGGCTTCAAGACCATGATTCCAAAGTGCCTCTCACAACAGATCAGAGATATTAATATTAAAGATTAAAGGGACTTCAAAAATATAAAATCACTGAATTTCAAGTATTGAAGGACCTCTTTGCTCATCTTGTCCAAAAGATACCTAATATTAATCATCTCTATTACATACCTAAAAAAAGGTGACCCATTTTTTACTTAAAGACCTTTAATGATAGGGAATGGATTGTATCTATATACAAGGCTATTCTACTTTGGGGTAGATCTCTTCATTAAAGAATTTTACCTCACATCAAAACTGAATTAAATTTTCTGCAACTTCCACCTCTCCCTCCTGGCTCTTCCTTCTAGAGAAAAACAAAACTCCGTATTGAAAGCCATACAAGTCCTTGAAGACAATAGTTGGTTGAACATGTCCTCTTCTTCACCACTACACTTTCTTTAGAATAAACATTGCTCAGTTTTGGTTTGTGATGTTACTTTCACTGGGCAAATTCACTTTCTAGTCCAATAGGGTTGAAAATGGAATAAATGATGATGAATTTTGAGTTTTAATTAAAGGTGAAAGATTGTAATGACTGAGATGGAAGGCCACTATCACAGTGAACTATGTAAATCATTTTTGTGCACTTCATTTTGTAAAATGTCATATATAGTAGTTATATAGAATATTATAAAAGTAAAATATAGCTGATCTTTAAATTTTATAAAAGGAAACTAAGTGGGTAAGGTACAAAGAATTATGAAGTGCAATGCTTGGGATGCTTAGCTGAGAACATAGCAGGGATAGTAAAAGCTCTAGAGGCCTCACATTATGGATTATAAGTGAGGAGAAACTAAATACAGAAGCTGAGTAGAGATAAAGAGCTCCCTTCCATTTTCACATTCTTTTTTTAAAAGAGAATAATTGATTCAGTTTTAATGCAAGTTGAGAATATTTTCACTCCTCAGCTCAGACTTACTGTACTAAATCTACTTTATTTGAGTCCACTAGGCTGGGAAATGCAGAGAGACTTTCACTAATTGGCTGACAGGTCTGGTCTGTGAAGCCTAGCTCAGGGGCACACATGCTATAATTCCACCTCAGAGTCCCCAGCATGTGCATTTGTGGAAAATTCTGATGTTGCAGGCATTCATACTGACAGATTCCATTAACTTTCCTCTACTCTAAAATTGCTATATACAATGAGAGAAATTCAGTATTTTTACTTCCTACTAGTGAAAGCATCTTATTGGACTTTGCTATTTAAAGTTCCCAGAAGAGAAGTTGCTCCTTCATTTCCACAACTTCCACAAACCTTGAGGATACTTGTTTCGAAAGAACAAATAACCTGCCAACACACTTTATGTCTTATAGCCCGTATCATGAACCTATTGTCAACATCATACATCCTTTCCCAGAAAAGATGACTGTTTGGAATGAGTCCTTCTCTTAGTTTGAAGGTATGTCTTTTTCAGTGAAATATTATACACCCAAACTGCCCCCCTCCACCATGTCCATCTGTCATACAGTAACTTCTTTGGCTAAAATATCAAGGCAGACAACAATCCTGGGTAGGAACAACCTGCAGGTAAACGTACAGAGCACTTATTCTACCACACCTCGTGTTATAAATCCTACAGCTCTGCTCTCTCAGCTTTGAATAGTTTCTCTTGGACATTTCAGAGTCTAATGTTGTTTATCCCTCTCATATCCTCACATCCCCAACCCCTACCCTCAGCTTTATGGCAAGGATTTAGATGTATTACACTTGCCACAATAAATTACATGTCTTCTACTTGACCCAAATAGCTATTGGTCTCCTAATGCCATTGGCCTATGCTCAGAATTTCCCAAGATTCCTTCTAGGAATTAGTAGGAAATAATCTACTTCATCACTGCATGAACAAGTATTTTAACAGATTAAAAATATCACTGACTTTTTAAAAAATTATACATCAATTGATGGATAAAAAAGAAGTCATGAGCATAAAGCTTTTGCTTTTTTTCTTCTGCCTCAGTCAACTTCACTTATCCATAGTGTCAGGAAACAAACGACCCTCTAGCTGCTTGTCAGTCATCAGTCATTCACTCCCTTCAAATGTCACCTTTTCTGGGTCTATCTAATGAATGTCTTAGGCATTAGCAATTTCATTTCTTGCTTGCATTCTTTCTTGCTGTTCACAAAAGCTGTTACTATAATTTCACATTTGGTTTTCTTCTACAACTATAGAGTCAGCCATGGAATCCAATGAACTTTTGAAAACTCTTTTAAATATCTATTTTAATTATAATGTTTAATAACTATTACATATAGCTAGATAAAGATTTTCTAATACTTCAATATTTCTTTCAACTGTTCTACCTAAGAATAAAAAAATTCTGCTTCTCTAAATTAATCAAATGTGTGTTAGAAGGCATGTGCTAGGGCAATGGGGATGACAAAAGTAGTATGAGAAATTGCCTTTACCCCCAATGAGCTTACAATCTAACATTCCTGAAACAACTACAGAAAATTCATTAACTGCCAACAGATATGGCATTGGCTCTTACTATAATGGGGGATCAGATGAGAGAAAAATTATTAAGAAATGCCACTTGGAAGAAATCTGAGTTGGATTTTTTTTTTTATTGTGTGAGATTTTATCAGGTGGAAAAGAGGAAAGAAGGCATCTTTGAGAAAAAAGCAGAGCAGAAAGAAAAAATCATATCATGTATGCAAGATAGTCTGTTGGGAGAAGTCCAAGCATTGTGAAGTAGTGGAAAATAAGTACAGATAGTTAATGTGGCTCCAGCTTCTGGAAGGTCTTGCATTCTATAAAAAGGAATTTAAACTTGGAGAAGTAGACAATGAGGAGCCACTGTAAGTTTTTCATGAGGAGTGATACAGTGGGAATGGTAGTTAAGAAAGATAGCCTTAGTAGTAGTATGCACCATCAACTAGAGTAAGGAAAGTCAGAAATGAGGAGGAGTAAGTAGGAAGCAGTTGCTGCAACTGAAGTCTAAAGTGACAATGTTTGGACTAGGATGGTAGCAATGGAATACAGAAAAATGTAAAAATGTTCTGAGAGGCATGTAAAAGGAAAGATGACAGCATGTCATTATAGACAATATAATAAATCACTATTCTTTATACTCCACCATGTTCAATACTAACAGGTCTTGAAGAACACTTTTATCACCAATAACTTCATCAACCATACCATCAAGCTGCCCTCTATATCTGAATACAAAGCATATGGGGCACAACAGGCTACTGGGTGACATCAGTCTGGGGAAAAATGGATCCAATAGTGATACCTTCCTTCACCATAGAGGGGTGGTGTGGGTTTGGATAGGGCAGATTAGGGGCAGTGGAAAGCTGCCTGTTCAATTCCTGGGATGTTCCATCCATGTCAGAAATCCTCAGGAAGTTCTTGGGTTTCTTAAGTAGTGAAATGTGTAACGCTCTAAAGGAGGAAAATTTGGTAATAAATTAGTGGAAATAAAGAATAAAATCCCCAAACTACTGCAAACTACTTACATTAATGGGGGGTCCTCCATGTTAGAATGTTATCTATATTCTGTGACTCCATCCTCATCACCCTAGGGCAACTGCATGTGACCACCAAAATTCTAGTACATCTCATTTAAATATATTTCACTGGCTTGGCACACCAATGATGTTCACTAAAATTCCTTGTAGGTAGAAGGGAAATTTGAAGTCAGCTAGTCCAAATCCTTCATTTTATGGTTGAAGGCCATGATTTGCCCAAATTCACACACAGAGTGTTAATCATTGTGCTGCTTACTTCGGTTCACATGGGACAATTCAGGTCTCTGGGCCTTCTCCAATTGCCTTTATAAAATAATCTGAGGCCTAGGCTCTCCAGATTCCTCATCACCAAGACCTGCTAGATGTTTATCTCATTAGCCACAGCTCAGGAACTTTTGCTTATTTCTTTGAGATTAGACCTTCCCACCTCACCCAGGCTGGAAGAACAGCAGCTTTCACAGGCCCAATTTCAATACTGATTAGCAGAGAAAGTTTAACCTGCTCTAATCCAAACTGGACTTGTTTTTTTTCCTTAGGTAGGCTGGTGGCCTTCCCTCTCAGGCATTCAACGTATAGGTACCAGATGCTTAGAGTGGATACTTAAAATTGGCTTTACCCCAGCCACTCCACAGAACTCCTAAACTCAAGCAGTCTTGTCAGTCAAAGCCTCCACAGCAATAGGACTACAGGCATGCATTGCCAAGTCAGGGCAGACTTCTTTGAAAAAGAAAATGAATGAATGAATGAATGAATGAATGAATGAATGAACAAATGAATGAATAGATAAATAAATAAGTGAATGAGTGAATGAATGAATGAATGAATGAATAAAGGCAATTTAAGCTTTACCATGATTACCAGAACCTGAATTCAGAAAAGAAAGACCTGGATTTGAATTCAAATGATGAGGGTTTGAATCCCAGCTTTCTACCTCCTATCTGTTTGACCTTGGTTAAGTCACTTAACTTGCTTATATCTCAGTTTACTAATATGTCAAGCAGTAAGTTTGTACTCAATAATCTCTGGATTCCTTCCAACTCTGAATCTATGATCTTAGGATATTAGGGTCTAGTGATCATGGAAAGAGTAGAATAACTATATGCCAACATTACTTGAGTATACAACTTTTCACAGTTTTTAGTAAATTAAATGTAACCTTGAAGCTAAAATTAGAGAATTAATGATGGAGACCTCTTTAGGCGTGGTGAATAGAGGAGCACAGATGGAGAATAGCAGAATGAGAGTCAGTTCAGGATGAAGTTGGGAAACAGTTGGGGTTAAGCACTTGGGATTTTGTAGTTCTGTGCAGTCTGATAATATACCAAGAACAGAGTCTTGATTGTAGGAACTTGGAAGAATGATTTGAGGGAGTAGATGATGAGAGGATTCAGAGTGGAGTTGACTGACGATTTGGGAGGAATATTGGGGATGGGGGAAACTGAGCGCTAGAGAAAGTGTGATGCTGGCCAACTTCTGCTGTTCACTAAGATCTGAGTGAAAGGAGACTGTGTAATGGAGTATTGTCTCCCCACCCTGCCAGCTATATTGATATTGGGAACAGTGCTAGGGGGAAAATAACAAATAAACTTGATTTTATATATCTGATTGTTAACTTTTTGCTAAGCATGAAAGTACTGACATGCAGCCTCTGTACAGAAAAAGGAAATGTAGTGTCCTTGAAACAAAGTGTAGAAAATAAACTGAATGAAATCAGCATCGTGAGTCTATAGCCTCTGCTCTTAAGTTAGGACCTGTTGGGTCAGCTGGTGGAGGCCAGAATCTTCACAAAACTAAATCTGAATGGAAGTTCATATCTTCATTTGGGCTAAGTGGACAATGAGTCACAAGGCTTTCAGATATTGTGTGGGCACCCAGTGAAGATATTCTGACTCTAAAATACCCCTGCCACTTCCACCATGGTCAGTTCATCCTAAAGGATGTTAATAGCTGGGAAATATTCCACAAAATTTCTCAGGGTATGACCATGTTCTCACTGGTATAGGCAATAGCTGACCTTTCTACTCTTGGAGATAATGAAATCATGTGCTCAGTACTTCAAGCTGCAGAGGTCTTCAAATTCCCCACAACATTTCATCTAGGACCTTTTCTTAGAGAAAGGTAGGCAGTAATGGATAATACTAGTAATGGATAAAGTACTAGACATGGTGTTAGGACTATTTGAGTTCAAATCCTAACTCTGACTTTTACTGTCTGGTCCCTCCTGAGAAAGTCATTAAAAGTTGTTCAGCTTTAGTTTCACCATATGTAAAATAGAAATAATAATATTATCATGTAGCTCACAGGGTTGTTATGAAGATCAATGAGATAATACATGCAAATCACTTTATACACCTTAAAACTTTATATAAATGCAAACTAACTATAAAATAAGAATAAAGAAATTATACCTACCCAAATACATATTCTTAATTGGCCAAAAGGAAACCTTTTGATTCAAATATTCATACATGTGTTGCTGGTAGAATCCTACTTAGGATTCGTATATTTTTAAGGTAAAAATTAGTGGCTTGATACTTTCTAGTAGCGTGTTTACTCTTCACTCTCCAGTCATCTTTATGCAGCCATACTTTTGAACTCCAGCTCTTATCTCCAATGGGGTACTCCAAGCTTCTGCCCTGGAACCTGGGCTTTTGACTAAAAGTTATTCACCATGAATACTAAGTCCATACTAATACATACCACACTGCTCCTCAGCCATATTCAAGCTATGTTGCCTTGCATATACCTTCATCTTCCTTTTATACTCTGAGAGCTTAAATCATATCAATACTTCCAAAAGACTTCTCCCCTACCACCACTCTTATAGAAGATAGCTAGATAGATAGATAGAATATTTATTAGTACTTTTATGTGCCAGGAACTAATTTAATTCCTAAGGATAAAAACAAAAACAAAAAAAAACAAGCATTCATGACAGTCTCTGTTCAAAGATCATATATTCTGATGGGGAAGACAAAACATAAAGGAGACCTGAAAAGGGACAAGCCTTCAGTCATGGAAACATAGGAATTTACATTCTAATAAACTTAGAGGAAGTGAGGTGAAGGCTTGGTACTGGGGAAAATTAAATGAAAATTCACCAATGCGTCCCATGATGGCCCTGGGGTACAGTCCAAATTTCTGATATTAAGATATACAGAGAGGAGACTGGGGTTTGGAGCTGGTGGCCATGTATTTTATCTTCATTTTTAGAATATAAACTTAACAATCAAGACTATCTTGCTTGTATTTGTATCCCCAGAAGTTAGCTGGTGCATGGAAAATAGTAAGAATGGCATACTTTTTCCATTTAATTGTAAAGGAATTTGAGTGTGAGGTGAGCAATTTGGTTATTCTGTGATCTTTTTTGAACTGATCCATATCATATGCTATGAAATCTACTGGATTCAGGGGAAAAAATGGACCAAGGTCACTCTGTCACAGGTTGGCATATGTCTTTCATGTATATTAGCCTGTTTTGTTGTCAATAAATTATAACATGGTAAATTCTGTATGAAACAGCATTTCATAATGGATAGAGTTAGTCTCAGAGTCCAGACCTGGCTTCAAGTCCCATTTCAACACATACTGACCATGTAACCAAATCACTTAACCCCAGGTAATCTTCATTCTTTATTCCTTTTGAAATTGCTGTCCAGTTTAAAATAAACAAAAAACTTCCCATGTGTAAGTTCAATATCTCTTCTTTGAATTCAGAAATAAACTATTACACCAGGACAGCTATTGAAGGTCCATAGAGCTATGCCATGAGGCTCTGCCTCATTCTTTATATAGAATATTTATTCTTATAGAAAAATGATTTAATTTGATTCCTCTATCAAAATATATTTTATTAAAACAAGAATATAAGGGGCAGCTAGGTGGCGCAGCAGATAGAGCACTGGCCCTGGAGTCAGGAGGACCTGAGTTCAAATTTGGCCTCAGACATATAATACTTCCCAGCTGTGTGACTCTGGGCAAGTCAATTAACTCCAATTGCTTCACTTCAACAAGCAGAAGAAGAAGAAGAATATAACTATCAATTAAAAAGTAGTGAGATCTAAACTCTAACTTTAAGAAAACAATTTTTTAAGAAAGTTTTGAAAAAAAAAACCAAAAAGATAAAATATGGATACAACCTACACAATCTTCACTGTTTCAACTGTAGGCAAATATGGGCAAACTAATTTTGACTCTGAGTTTTTACTTTTGTTCACTTACATATTTTATCAAAATAGAAAGGCAGCTCTGATTGCATGAACACAGTTCAAGAAACCAGTACGATATTGGAATTGTAGTGGACTCTGAGACCCTCTATGTTAGTTTTCTGATAGTAATTTCTAGAAATAACAGATTTTGCTTAATGAGGTCTAGAATACCCTTAATTTCTATATCATTTTTGGTTTTCACTACTGTTTTGGCCTTTGACCTACATTCCCTTCTGACTTCATAGTTTTATATGAGTAAAAGCTTTCAGGATTATATGATTTATATAACCAGACCAATCCCTTTGACAATAACTTTTTAATAAGGTTGGGGAAAAATTGTCTTCTACTATATAATTCTCATGTTAATTCTACTTCTGTTTATTTTCTGCTTCTAACCCATTTTCTATTCAATAGACCAGTTAAATTTTTATCAGATTTTTTTCATCTTATTTTTATTTTCTTTTTTCCTTATCTAATTTACCAAAAAGGTCAAGTCTTTTGCCCTATTCGCAGAAAAAGGAAAGGTATCAATAAAAGGAACAGGACTTTTCTTGCTCTCAGAAGTAAAATAAAGTGTTAGATTGTATTTCCAAAGATCCTCTTTCCATCTCCTAAATTCTACAGTTCTCTACTTTTAAAGCAACTGTTAAAATAGCTTTATAATTCATACATGTCTCCCCAGGTAAAATGGCTATTTTATTACTTCCATAGACCTTTTGATTATTGATTAATTAAGTCCGCATGCTACAGTGAATCCCAAAATCTATTTCTTAGTGGATAGACTGAACAGACAGTTATTTGGTGGCAGAGTGAGAATTTATTTCCTCATATCAAAATGTAATTAAAGTTCTAAGAAGCTAAATAGCTCAAATCTCCAGAAATCAAAAGTGTAAAACTAAATAAATGTGGAATTACAAAAAATTTAGAGTAGCTCTGAAATTTATCAGAAAGAAAAAAAGGGGGTAGGCCTAGAATAAATAATACCAACTCTTGTTTTTGAGAACCTCTTGAGACTCTGGGAAAATATCAAGCAATTTAATAATTGTGATACCTGGTTTCATTTCATTCTTTTCTTCTTTCATTCTTCACCTGTCAGTTTGGAAAATGCTGCTTCTTTCTTTGATAAAATCTCTTCAGAGAGAAAGGAAGCAGTGAGGGTATGGAAATGGAGAGATGCCAGTAATGTCTGAATGCTGTACAAAGATCTCTCACCAGGGCTATACAGGAAGCCAGACAGCATCCAGGCAGAGGAGAGAGACTAATGACAAGAATGTTCAAAGAAATGGATGGAGACAAGTAAAGACAAAGTGTCTGTGCAGGGAGCAGAGAGAAAATTATCAGACGATTGAATTTTAGATGCCTTAAATGAGGGAAAGAAAAGAAGAAAAATAGGCTGGTGAACTTTCAATTATCCAGTTTAAATTTTTTTAAAGTTCCATTAAATAAGAAATTCAAGGATCTTAAAGGTGTCCTTCCTTAATGATTTTTTTCCCTCTTGACCCCCAGCAACTACCATAAAAAATTCAATATGTGTATGTGTGTGTGTGTGTGTGTGTGTGGTGCATATGTGCATTCTTTCCCTCAGCATTCTATGTTGCCCAATCGCCCCCTTCAATTTTTTTGTTTGGCCCATAAAAGTGTCCGAGTCCAGAGAATGGGCTGGCAAAACAGTAAAAAAATTGTTACACATAGGAGAAAAAAAAAAGATAAGTAATTGATCTGAAATCGAAGTGAGAAAAGTTTAAACTTACTTGATGAACCATAAAAAATAGAAGAAAACAAGATATGAAGATCAGTAATCACAAGACAACAAAAGAGAAAAAGAAAGAGAGACAAGAAAGAGAGAGACAGAGAGAGAGACAGAGAGAGAGACACAGAGAGAGACAGAGAGAGCAGTTATCTGTTTGGGAAAATTAATTATTTTGATGTTTTCTACATCTTTTCCTTTCTAACATTATCAAGTGATATTCTAATTGTTAGAACTGGAAGTAAATATAGGCACCATCATAATAATCAGCTTCAGAGAGCCACAGAACAAGACCTGGAAGGTGCCTCAGAGACCATCTAATAAAATACCCTCATTTTATAGTCATAAAATTTGGGTAAGGAGAGGTCAAATGACTTCCCCCAGGGTCATAGACAGAGCTAGTTAGAAAAGACCTTAAAGATGGTGGATTACAACCCTAATATTTTACAAATGTGGAAACTGAGGCCTAGAAAAGTTAAGTGATTTGCCCAAGGTCACGCAAGTAATAAACCAAAGCATAAAATTTAAACCCAGGTCCTCTGATTCCAGAGCCAGTGGCCAAAATGCAGCATAAAATAATCAAAGAGCTTTGGAGGCAGAACTACTGGGCTGTCTCACCTCAGATGTTTGACTCATCCAAGTCTCTTAATCTCTCTGTGCCTCAGGCAACTCTCTAAAACACTCAATGGAAAGATATTGTTGAATGGGAGTTTCCTCTAGGCCACCAGACATTGTCAAACAAAAGAAAGATTAGATCCACAGATAAGAAGAAGAAATAAGTAGGGGCCAGGAATAAAGAAAGTTATGATAAACAAAGTACTACCCAGCAGAAAATAAAGATTATGCCCAAAAAAAATCATGCTTGCCTGAATCTGAGCTACATGCTACAATATACACAAAGCCTTTGAATAGTAACACCAAACCTATAATAACTATTACAAATCCCTCTAATCAATTATTCCCATTTTCTAGAACATCTATGTTGTCACACTGTAGTTTCAATGCCTTTTTTCTATATATTAATATGTTGAACTTTTAATATCTTAACATACAATTGAATTATTTAATGCCTATCTCTCAGTATATTTCAGTGGCTGAAGTGACAGAACTGAAGCCAGAAGGCCTGCCTTCAAACTTTGTCTCAATAACTTCACAGTAAACTATGTGAATATGGGTAAATTACATAATATCTCAGAGCTTATGGTCTACAAAAAGGGGATGATAATACTTGTAATCACTATCTAATGAAGCTATTGTGAGGAAAGTACCTTGCACATCTTAAAAACCAAGATAAATTTGAATTGTAATTCTTTATAATTTTGTTCAATTTCATCCTTTTCTTTCCCTTTCCTGCAGAAACCCAAGTGCAGAATTAAAAAAAAAAATCATTTTTCCATTTTGACCATGATGATTTAGGGGCAAAAATAATGTTGTTGTTACTGTTGTTGTTGTTGTTTTACAGGTTTGCATACAGATGAGCAGGGATAGAATCGAAAATGATTAGAAAAATTATAAAGATGAAAAAGATGATATTTGTCAGATTGTAAACATGCCATATAGTAAAGAGAAAGACAGTAATCTAATTTTCATGATTACACATTTTTTATGCTTTTTTAAATATACACATAACTATAACTCTGTCTTTCTCTGTATATGTGTGTATATATATAAAAGTATATATTTGACATGCTTCAGGGGCTCTCTATTATCTCAAATATAAAATATAAACTCCTTTGATTTTTAATGAATGGTATATGTGTATGTGTATGTGTATGTGTGTGTACATATATTGTGAAAGACATACATGTGGGATATAGATCAGGAGGAAGAGGGGAGAGAGATTATGAAAGGAATATATATGTAGTATTTGTATGTATATTCATGTGTATATACATAAATATTCAGAGAATGAATCATTTTATACATATATATGCTTACATGTATACATATACTGTCAACCTGAAAGTTATTTAAAGACAAAACAAACTAGGTGATAAGTAAATCCATATTTACTTATGGATTTACTTAAAGTAGCAGCTTGTAATATGCTACATGGAGGCAGAGGTTTGACTCTGCATCAAGTAAATTTTGGAGGACATTATTTAAATCCTGACTCAGGATGTTTGTGTTACTCAGTTTATGATCTCCTTTCGTTTCACAGGAGTATGAAAAAGGAAATTTAAATAAGATAGGCAAATGTCAGATCCAAGAAGTCAGTGTTTCCTTTACCACCATAGAATATCAAGATAAGAAAAGTTCCCTTATTCAAGGGAGTGTCTGAGTTAAAGGCACCTTAGTGGTCATAAACAGAGAATGCTCTTGATCAGCTTTAGCTGTTGACACAGGAAGGGGCATTCTCAATTCACTTAGAAAGAAAAGATTAATTCAGGCTTTGGGACCTTATTGGGGCTCAACTGATCTTAAATGATTATCAATATATGTATAAGTAGATACACAAAAATACCTCTACTTGAATAAGTAGTAAGTCTTAAAAATTACAAGTGAGACAATTAAAAATTCCATCTCCCACAGATGTTCTGCCTGTTTGCTCACATTTTTGTTAGTGCCATAGCAATTGCTTTCTTACATTCTAGACCTTAGTATGGTGACAACCCTTCTTCCCTCATTCTCTAAGCTTTGACTGATTTTTAAACAGATAAGGAAAAGTAGAAATGCTATACTATGTTTTGCACAGTATGCAGCATTTGCTATTGAATAAATTTCCATGGTAGATAATCTTTTATTTAGATAACTCCATGGAAATTATATCAGCAAAAATGGAGTTTTGTGTTTTCCCTAAGACACTAGATAAGGAAAGAACAAATCAGAGAGAGCTGTTCTTGCATGCAGGAACTGGGTTCAATTCTCACCTCAGATGTCTGACTTATTATACCCTTCCCCCTTTTTCTAATGAAGTATACCACCATTGCTGGGATGGGACCTAAAAATGTTGTATGCTACCAATTCAAATACACATCCCATTCAGTACTAAGCCTGGTAGAGGGGACTATCAATGGATCTACATTTCACTTTTTTTTCATTTCATTTTCTGTCCCAATCAGCCCCTTTTCTTTTCTATGGGGTTTAAACTCTGACAGATAGTCAGAGATGAAACTATTTCTAGTCAGACTGTTTCTAAAATACCATAAAGAGCTGTGCTGCACACATTTTTTTCCTTTTTTTTAAAGATAGTAAATTTTAATATTTTAATCTCCATATAAAATCCAAAAATGTCAAAAACTGAAGTCATCAAACTGACAACATTCCTGACTTCTCCATTTTTGAAAATATCTTGAATATGCCTCATTTCAGCATAGACAGATTTGACTCCTCCCTCTGTGATTTGACCCCTGCTGCTGCTTTGCATCCCCCTCAAAACCCCAAACTCCATCATTACCACCCCTACTCACTTCCTAAGTACTATTAGTGGTTCTTTGTGCATAGTTCTCTTGAATCTCACCAGGTTTTTTTTTTCGATTTTTGGTTTTTGGTATTTTTTATTGCATTAGCCACCCGGTTATTATGGACCAAATCACCTTGCATTTGAACTTAAATTACCAATCACCTAGTTCACATGCTTCAGTGGCTGCTATTGTCTTTAATGTGAAATACCAACTCCTTTCTTTGATTTTTAATGCCCTTCACAATCTGTCTCCAACCGATCTTTTCTGGCTACTTCTACATTATATGATCTCTGGCACAGTATACTCTACCCAAATTGATCTACTTCCTCTTTCCCTTCAGGGGTGGGGAACCTGTGGGGAACCACATATAACCTCCTAGGTGCTTGGGTGTTGGCCTTTTACCTAAAGGCCAAGTTTTACAGAACAAATCCTTTAACTAAAGGGGATTTATTCTGTGAGGTTTGAATTCAGTCACAGGGCCACACTTGAGGACCTAGAGGGCCACATGTGGCCTTGAGGCCACAGGTTGCCCACCCTGCTAGGTGATTTTCTGCCTTTTTTCCTGCCCATGCCTGTATTGCTCTCCAACCTTTCCTCTGCCTTTGACAACTCCTAGCTCCCTTTACAGCTAAACTAAAAGGCCACCTCTTTTAAGAAACCTTTCCTTATACTCTCAGTTCTTAAGTACCTGCCCCATTCATTGGATTTTTATTTTGCATATATTTGATATATCTTGCATATATTCTGTATTTACTTCTCTCTGAACATATTCACAGTAGCATATGATTTCTTTGGAGTCAGTTGTCTTACTTTTGTATTGGTATCCCTAGTACCTAGCACATAATTATCATTTAATGAAAGTCTGTTAGTTGATTGATTGTTTGTTTCTCTGCCTCTAATTTGCCCCTTCATTCTTATATGTACTTTTTACATATTATTTATCTGACATATATTTTATTTTGCTTTCTGGTTAATATTTATAAAATATTCTCAGTATATGATCACCCTGCTTACAATATAAAGTGGCTTACTAGTATTAGTGATAAAATGAAAATTTCTCAGTCTAGCTTACAGCTTCCAACACCTGTCCCCAACATATCTGCCCAATTTCAATTCTCACTGCCATTTTTAACTTAAAGCCAAACTGGTAGACCAGAATTGATTGCCAGTACCCTCGTCCCTCTTTTTTTTTTTCAAACCTTTCTTTCATTCTCTTCTTTCTACCTTTGTGCCCACTGCTATTACATCCAGGCTTAGCTGCCCAAAGCACTGTCTGTATTATTGATTCCATCAGAACTGATCCACCACAGACAGATTCTTCCAAGCTTCAAAGTGATCCCTTCCTCCTACCTTTTCCTTCATCAAAAGACACATTTAAAAAAAAAAGAAAAGAAAAAAATAATGTGATAAACTATAGACTATGGGATTAGAAGCAAGTAAGTGCATAATATATTTCCCTCCTTCAGGGGTATTTGAATTTTGAAAAGAGAAACTAGGAGAGAGCATTGTTTTATTTTTTTAAAGGATATTTAATGAGATAAAATCACGTACACATAGTAAAAAGAAGCTTTCTTCAGCCTTTCAGAAGAAGTCAAAACATGTCATGCAGATTTTGAATTCTTCTGAAAGGCTGTGCAAAATTTCTCCTTAATTCCTTATACACACACATACACACACACATGCCACAGATATATTGTATTATATAAATATATATGCATATATATTCATACAAATATTTACATATACATAAATAATTAATGTTACATTGTTGTATATATTGTGAAAAATGATTGTCTTAGAGACTGAGAGCTCCATACTCCCCCAGCCCCTTCTCTAGAGTCCTTCAGAAGGACATTACTGGTAATGAGATGGTATTGTAACAAGCTGCCCAGGCTTGGGTGGAGACAGATTCTTCTGTCTAGATAGCTCAAGGTTGGGAGTTGTCTGGTATGGTTGGGGGGTAGATAGAAGAGGTATTTCCTCTATTGGGAAGTGGGGTGATATCAGTCTGTGTTGAAAAGGTATATAAACTGGACATCCCCAACTCCCAAATCAAGCCAATTCTGGACTGTAACTCACATGCAATGCATGTCAAGCCAGCTTGAAAAAGAAACATGGACATGCAACCTAAATCATTTGTCTCTTTCACAGAATAAACTCTGTGAGAGGTTGACATTTAAAAATAACAAAAGTAATTATTAATCAAATATATTTAATTAGATAGTCATGATGCTTTTTAGTAGGTGCTAAATGTTGAGTTTTGGTAGCAAAGTGGTGCAGTAGACAGAGTGTATGGCCTAGAGTCAGGAAGATTCATTCTCCACAGTTCAAATTTGGCCTCAGACACTTACTAGGTAAGTAATGCTGGGCATGTCATTAACCCCATTTACCTCAGTTTCCTTATCCATAAAATGTGCTGGAGAAGAAAATGGCAAATATTTTAACATCTTTCCTAAGAAAACCCCAAACGGGGGGGGGGGTCATGAAGAGTCAAACATGATTGAAAAATAACTGAAAAACACCAAAATGTTGAAGTTAGATGGCATCATACAATCAAAGATTGTACATAGGCTAGCTACTCTTACTCCTTATTTTAAAATGATGAAACTGGGGGGCAGAGCCAAGATGGCAGAATGAAAGCAGTGACTTGCTTGAGCTCTCCCCCAAACCCCTGCAAATACCTGTAAAAAATGGCTCTAAATAAATTCTAAAGCAGCAGAACCCACAAAAAGACACAGTGAAACAAATTTCCAGCCTAAGACGACTTGGATGGTTGATTGGAAAGGTATATCACGCCAGGCAGGGAGAGGAGCACATTTTGGTGTGGACGGGCAGGCCACAACGAACCTGGAGCAGGCCTCAGAGGATTGTATCGCAGGCAGCTATGGTAGTTTCCAGACTTCTCAACCCAAGAATGCCAGGGAAAGCTTAGAAGGTCAGTGGGAAAAGTCTGTGTCTGCAGTAAGAGAGAGAAGTTAGGTGGTCTCAGCTCCATTCCCGAGCCCGGCCTAGGGCGGTGGCTGCCTCCTGAGCTTCTGGCCCACAGACTGAGGGGGAATTGAGTGGCCGATCAGAGGGGTATTGAAGGGATGTCTTTGCTGGTGCAAGATTCTATTGCTTTGCCCATTCTCAGACCTAGGTCACAGTTTTGGGTGGTGGTCCTGGGGAGAGGAGGAGCACTGGCATGGTAGAGCTTGTAGTGGCTGTGACGAGAAAATCCTCCTCACAGTTCCAAGGCAGAAAAGAGTGCTTGCGGTCACTCATAGACCAGAGACCAGGCCAGGAAAGGAGTAAACACCTCGCCCTTGATCATAGCACCTTGGAAGAACTGAAAATTTACAGGTCCCTAGAAGTATCTCTGAAAACAGCTGCACAAACCCCCTGAAGCTTGAGACAGTACATTCTACATGCTAGAAACAAGACTCCTACCTTAACAGTTTATAACTCAAGTACCTAGCCAGGACCATGAGCAAGCAGCACAAAAAGAGTCAGACTATATTATCTTACTTTGGTGACAAAGAAGATCAAAACACACAACCAGAAGAAGACAATGAGGCCAAAGCTCCTACATCCAAAGCCTCCAAGAAAAATGTGAATTGGTCCCAGGCCATGGAAGAGATCAAAAATGATTCTGAGAAGCAAGTAAGAAAAGTAGAGGAAAAACTGAGAGTGATGCTAAAGGAGACACAAAAAAATACTGAAGAAAATAACATCTTAAAAAATAGCCTAACCCAAATGGCAAAAGAGGTCCAAAAAGCCAATGAGGAGAAGAATGCCCTAAAAGCAAATGCCAAATGGAAAATGCCTAAAAAGCAAATTCAGCCAAATGGAAAAAGAAGTCCAAAAGCTTACTGAAGAAAGTACTTCCTTAAAAATTAGAATGGAGAAATTGGAAGCTAGTGACTTTATGAGAAAGGAAGACACTGTAAAACAAATCCAAAAGAATGAAAAATTAGAAAACCATGTGAAATATCTCATTGGAAAAACAACTGACCTGGAAAATAGATTCAGGAGAGAAATTAAAAAATTATTGGACTATCTGAAAGCCATGATTAAAAAAAGAGCCTAGACATCATCTTTCAAGAAATTATCAAGGAAAACTGCCCTGATATTTTAGAACCAGAGGGCAAAATAGAAATTGGAAGAATCCACCAATCTCCTCCTGAAAGAGATCCCCAAAGGAAAACTCCTAGGAATATTTTAGCTAAATTCCAGAGTTCCCAGGTCAAGGAGAAAATATTACAAGCAGCCAGAAAGAAACAATTCAAGTATTGTGAAAACACAATCAGGCTAATACAAGATGTAGCAGCTTCTACATTAAGGAACCACAGGGCATGAAATATAATACTCAGGAGGGCAAAGGAGATAGGATTACAACCAAGAATCACCTAACCAGCAAAACTGAGTATAATCCTTCTGGGGAAAAAATGGTCATTCAGTGAAATAGAGGACTTTCAAGCATTCTTGATGAACAGACCAGAGCCGAATAGAACATTTGACTTTCAAATACTAGGCTCAAGTGGAACATGAAGAGGTAAACAAGAAAGAGAAATCATAAGAGATTTATTAAGGTTGAACTGTTTACATTCCTGCATGGAAAGATGATATTTATAACTCATGAGACCTTTGTCAGTATTAGGGTAGTTGGAGGAAAAAAATTATATGTAGATAGATAGATAGATAGATAGATAGATAGATAGATAGATAGAGGGCACAGAGTGAGTTGAAGATGAAGGGGTAATATCTGGAGAATAAAAATAAGAGGTGAGAGAAGATTATACTGGCAGTAGGAGAAAAGGAGAAGTATAACAGGGTAAATTATCTCACAAAAAACAGAAAAGAAAAATCTCTTACAGTGGATGGGAAACAGGGGAAGGTGAGAGGGAATGAGTGAATAGCATTCTCATAGGATTTGGCTTAAGGAGGGAATAACATAAACATCAAGCATGAAAAGCTTTCTTACCCTACAGAAAAATAGGGGGAGAAGGGAACAAGAGAGCAGGGGGATGATAGAGAGGAGGGCAGATTGGGAAAGGGGTAATCAGAAGCAAACACTTCTGAGGAGGGACAAGGTCAAAAGAAAGAATAGAATAAATGGAGGGGGATAGGATTAAGGGAAATAGAGTTGATTTTTCACAACAAGACTACTATGGAAGTGTTTCGCATAACTGCACAGTTATAACCTATATTGAGTTGCTTGCCTTTTTAATGAGGGTGGGTGGGGAGGGAGGAAGGGAGAAAATTTGGAGCCCAAAGTTTTAAAAACACATATTTAAAAAAAAAAGTTTTCACATGCAATTGGGCAATAAGAAACAGGAAATGGTGTACAGAAATCTATCCTGACCTACAGTAAAGCAGAAGGGGAAGGGGATAAGAGAAGGGGGGGAGAGATAGAAAAGAGAGCAGACCAGGGAAGGGATACTCAGAATACATGCCATTGGGGTGGGGGAGGGACAAGATGGGGTGAAAACTTAGAACTCAAAATCTTGTGGAAGTAAATGTTGAAAACTAAAAATAAATATTTTTTTAAAAAAAAGAGGTCCAGAAATGTTTTGAGTAATGGCAAGATGATGGAACAGGTGAATAAACCTCAAGATGACTACTTGGAAAAAAAATTGATGAAACTGAGGGTGAAAGAGGTTATATTACGTGCACAAGGTTAAAACAAGTAGTAAGTGGAAGAGCCAGGATTATGAACTCAAATCACCTTATTCTAAATCCATGCCTCTTTCTACTGTACTGATCTGCCTCCAGTTTAGATTTGTCTTAAGTCACACACATAATTAGTCCCACTTTTGTTCTATCTTGCACTGTTGCTCTTGACCCAAACATTTTTCTCCATCATCTCCATCAATCTACATTCCCATATTTCCTTCAAAGGCAAAATTCTCTAACCTTCCCCAAAGAGGTTTCCCATGGATAATTCCTTTGCATATTGCCCTGTCCTTTACATTCTCTCAGCAACCAAGGACATAGTCTCTATCATACTTTCATATACTCGCTTACATCTTGCCTTGAAGATTTTCTGTAATGTTTGTATATATTTGTATATGTTCATTCCTTATTTTCCTTCTAGAATTTATGTTTCTTCAGGGAAGAAAGTATGTGAATTCATTGCAATTCAACTAACACTGTATGCAAGCACTGGGTTGAGACTCCAAATTATGAACAGATTTTTGTGTTCAATATTAGTTGAACAAAGGAAGGTTTGAATAAATGAAAAAAATATATGAAATATGGAAAACAAGATAATCTTATTTGATCTAGTTCACTTTCAAATTGCTTTAAGATTAATGTCATTTTCAAGAATATATTTACAGGGGCAGTGAGGTGGCTCAATAGATAAAGCTCTGGCCTTGGAGTCAGGAGAACCTGAGTTCAAATCTGGCCTTAGACACATAATGCTTACTAGCTGTGTGACCCTGGGCAAGTCACTTAACCCCATTGCCTAGGCAACAAAAAAAATTTATATATTTACAACTATTAGTCTCATTCAACAAAAAAATAGAATGTTAAAAAGCAGAACTGATAGACATTTTTTCATTGTACTTGAATAACTCATGAAGTAAAAATTATTAAAATAGTAGAAAAAAATCAGAGCTAAGTATACTTTAACATAGTCTAGTAAGCCTTAAAATATATACATATTGTTTTTAACCTGTGATTTAACCTGCCAAGGAACCATACTATTTGTGTACATTGGAGATGCTACAGTCCCTGGTTGTTTCTAGCAGTTTTTTTGGCTCAGAGTTAAAAGATGCTTGTGCTTTGAGTTGATGACACAATATGTTCTTTGGCCATTGGGTAGAAAGTTTTGGCAGTACAGTAAGACTATAAAAGAATAGACTTTGCCCTTGGATCTCTCTTCCTTCTACTCTCCTCTGTGACAAATAACTCTCTTTCACTGAACTTTTTATGAGGGAGTGGTAAAGAATGGTAGCTTTTCTGACACCCAAGAGAGTAGGGTGACTGTAACTGCCTAGCAGAATGAACAAAAGACTCAAGAAAGTAAGCCCGACCCTGTTTTTGCAATACCTTTTTCATTTTGTGTTTCTTTCCTGAGTGTCAAAACAATCCCAAGATCAATAAGTCTAGGAAGTGACGGGAGTGCCTGAAAGGTCCAGAAGTTCTGGGACAATTGGATGGACCTAACAAGTAGCAGGGGAATTGCCTTCTTCAGAGAAGACAGCTACCAACCAAAAGAAGAGACCAAACATTGGCTTGACTGGATGGGACACATGGACTATGAGGGAATTTAGTGCTAAGATGAAATGGAATTGGGACTACTCAGTAGTCCTGCAAGCTGCTTGATATTCCAAAGAAGTTTAAGTATTAACCACCCAGGAAAGTATAACAATAGATATGGATTGTTATTAAATCCTGTTCTAAGGTTTTGTTTTGCCCCTGTGCATTTGAGTTTATTATGTTTAGAATTTCTTTTCTCAAATTATAATTGTATGGAATGCTGAAAACTAAAAATAAATTAATAATTATCAAGAAAAAAAGAATTTATTTTCTCTGTAGGAAATAAACATCTGTAATATATTTAATTATTATTGCATATTACAAGCTGTTCTACTCACCTCTACCTTTTTGGTGAGATTTTAGTCCTGAGTCAAAATTTAGTTAAGTCATATTGATTGTAGTGACTCAAAGGCCTAACCCAGGAGTGGAGAACCTGCAGTCTCAAGGCCACATGCGACCCTTTAGGTACTCAAGTGCAGTCCTTTTGACTGATTCCAAACTTGAGGACCCAGAAGACCGCATGAGGCCTCGAGGCTGCAGGTTCCCCACCCCTGAACCTCTCTCGTTAGGTCAGATTTCTCCAGGCTTGAACCTGTTTCATAGTACTTGCCTAAACCTCAAAAGGATACCTCAGAAATTGAGACTCAGGGTGCAGTGACCCTGGCTTTAGGACAGAGCAATAATTTTAATTGTTAGATATATGTCAAGTAAATATAATTCAATAAGATATCAAGGAATATATTTTTATACAGATTGTAATTATTTTTTACCTAAATTTAAGCTTAGAATAATAGATCAAAGTATAGACTCTGTGTCTCATGTATAGATATTCATTCCAATAAATTTTCAAACTAGTATGGATACAAATAGAAATAATAATTTTAAATCAGAAATTATCAATCAATCATGTGTTAGAATTAAAAGAGATCTAATTGGAGTTCCATATCACTAAACATAAAAACAATAAAAACTTACATGCTTTGTGAAATTTCTGTTTAACATCACGGATTGTAGATGTTGGAGACACCTGAAAATTTAAAAAAACAGGTAGAAATCAATTTTTACTAAATGTTCTTGATATTTACTTAGTTTGGACAAGAATGGCTAATATCTTAGTGACTTCAACATTGGGACAAAGTCAATGTTTTATAAGCATTATTTTAGTACGCTAGCAGGGCTCTTAGAAAAGACCTAACTAAATGACCACTTTCTTCTAAATCAAGATCATTTAGCATTTCTCTCAATTTCATCATTAATTAGTATAGAGCGGACTGTTTACCAGATTCTGACTACTAGATGTAGTTTTGTATATTTTTTTTTACATGTTAAGTTCCCATTTTGTCTTATTTTTAGAATGTGTAAGGCAGATTGCAATCAGGGCCAGTGTTGCAATTCAAAAGTGTGCAGAGGTATAGAAGTAATAGTGTCTATGGATGAATGGGATCTGTATTCCCTTAAACTGTTTCGTGACTAGGAGCAAGTCATCCGGATAATTATAATCTATTTCTATTCTATATGGTGTGCATGATGATTGTTAAGTGGATATGTCCCAAGGAAAACATTTATTACTAATACAATGTTGGCTTTTGGTTCCTTGGAGGAAAGATAATGCAGTGAAACATTATTATAGAGTCTAGTTATTTTCTAATTTTTAAATTTTTTTTTAATTTCACACTTATACATTAAATAATAAGGGAGAAACAAATACTAAAACTAAAATAATACAAAATAAGGGGGGAAAAGTATAGCCACATGTACAGCAGAATGTGAGATTTAAAATATGCAGCAATATAAATTTAAAATAAATTTAAAATATATGGCAATAAATTTCCATTTCAAGAAAATCTATATAATAAATAGTATGGGTTATTTTGAGAGGTGTCCATCTTTTCTTTGCTTCCTTGTAAATTTTCTTTTGTTCTCTGCTGTGCACCTTTTATTTTGTTCTTTTTTCCCCTTCCTTCTCCAGCCTGAAGGCTATCATTGAGCATGGATACGCACACACACACACACACACACACACACACACACACACAGAGTGTACTTATACATACACATGCATACATACATGCATGCATATATAGACATATACACATAAACACACATACACCTGTACATATATATACACTTACACATACATATACTTAGGTATCAATAATCATAGCCAGATATAGACATATATGTGTGTGTATATATATATATATATATATATATATATTCATATATTTATATGCATCTAAGACGATAATATACTTATTTATCCTCTATTTCTTCATAAGTCCAAGTGTTTCCATATTTTTGCAAGTTGACTAACTCATCATTTCCTGCACCACATGCATGAAAGATAAATAGTGTGTCCTTATTGAGTCCCTTGTGATTAGTCTTTGGTAGGTACCTTATACTTCTCTTAGCTTTTGTATGTCAAATCTTCTATCAAGTTCGGGAGTTGTTATTGTTGTTGTTGTTTTTCAACAAAACCCTGAAGGTCTGACAATTTATTAAATATCCTTTTATTTTCATTCAGGATTATGCTTAGCTTTACTGAGTTTGATAGTTTCTTCTGGAACCCCAGTTCTGCTTTTTGATATATATAATGTCCCAAGAACTGCAGTCACTTAGTGTCACCACTGCTAGGTCTTGGTGTGATTCTAATTGTGGAACCACCATAGTGAAATTATTTTTTTCTTGTTGCTCATAATATTTTATCCTTAATCTGAGGGTTTCAGAATTTGACTATGATATTTTGGTGCATTTTCCTTATAGAATCTCTCTCAGGTGATGATAGGTGATCTTTTTTTTATGTCTACTTTTACTTTTTTGTTCTAATGTTTTACAGCAATTTTCTTTAATTATTTCTTGTATTAGTTCCTCAACATTATTTTTTTGATAATAGCTTTCAGGTTGTCCAATCATTCTTCTATTTCCTCTACTTGATCTGTTTTCAAGATCAGTTGTTTTTCTTATGAGATGTTTCACATGCTCTTCTATTTTTTTAAGTCTTTATTTTTGTTTTATTATTTCTTCATCTCTTACAACTTTCTTAGCTTCCTCTTACCCAATTCTGATTTGCAAACACTCATTTTCTTCCTTCTGATTCTGGATCTCCTCTTCTAATTGATTGACATTCTTTTCATAATCTTGTTTTTTCTTGGATTATTCTTTTTCTAAAAAATATTTTTCTCGATCTCTCTCATCTGATTTTTAAAGGCTTTTTAAAAGTTTTTCTATTAATTCTTTTTGGGCAGGTGACCATTTGACTTTACTCTTTGGGGTGGGGGTTTCTTTGCTTTAGTATCCTCCTTTGAAAGTGAACCCTGTCTTTTCTATTCCCATAGTGATTCTCTATGGTTGGATTCTTTCTCCTTTGGTTGTTCATTTAGTATTATTATTATTATTTTATTTTTAGGAGTTTAGTTTTTTATTATCACCTCTAGCCCTGGGGTATGGGAGATGATGCTTCTGGCCTGGGACCCTCCTTCAGTTCTCCCCTCTGGCCTGTGGAACCAAAACCAAGACCTCCAGTTTCCTGCAAGTACCCACAGCCAGTGATGTCTCTGCGCCACTGCTTTTGCACTCACAGGATGTATGCTGATTCCTTCTTACCCCCGGCTATAGTTCCGCAGCAGAGCTGGGTCTGGAGTTCTTTGTTGGCAAGGGTTCCCTCAATCTTCCCTGGCTCAGATGCCCCAGTTCCCTCACCGTCCCAGGGGTAAAAGTTCCTGTGGCTGGGGCTAAGGCAGTCTTCCACCCCAGCTAACCCCTGCGCTTGCCACTTGTTATTTAAAGGGACCTAACCTGGAGGGATTTACTCTTCACAGGGACCAAACTTGTCCTAGGATTTTTCTTCACATTTTCTCTGATTGTGCCAGCAGGACCACTGCTGTGCCTCTACTCTAATTTCTTTTTATGCTTTATGTTCATCCTGAGGTGCTATTACTATTTCTGTGTTCACTCTGAAATGCTATCATTATCTCATTTGTGGGAGAAACTTGGAGCGCTCAGAATTTTTTGACCTACTGCACCATCTTCCCCAGAATTCTCTCAAGTCTGGTTGCTTTCAGCAGTTTTTCCTGAACCTTAGACTATGCTATTTGTTTGTTTGTTTTCATCAAAGCTGTTTTCCATAGAAAACAAATAAGACGACCGATTAAATACAGATTAGAATAGGTTGCATGTATTTGGGTTGCAACCTACCTAAGTTACATCAATATCTTTAAAAAATTGATTGCATCATAATCCATTATTTTTATTGAATAAATAAGATCAATGAATATGTGTTTCATTTGGCAGCTTTTACCTAGTTTCTCTGGGATACATTTGTTACTTGATGAATGGCAATGAGAAGAATTTGAAGTGATGAATTAGGTAAAAACAATATGATATCCCCATTAGGGTATGTTTTGGAGAAAAGCAACATTGAATAATAACTCATAAATCTTTGACCACTCAAAATGCTTTAAAACTGAATGCCATTTTTTTTCCTATGAGAATAAAGTTGGGTTGAAACAAGGTAATTCTCATAAAAGTATAATGTGCTTGTATTAACTAATATATTTGTAAATATCAAACATTGCATTTTATTCTTAATAGCAATTTAAGGATAGAAAATTTGAAACCATGATGATAGATTATGACATTTATTTTAATCTTTTTTTAATAAATGTTAATTGTACAATATAGATGATATTTTTGCTGTTTCCACATTATTTTTATCATGGATTTGGATTGAAATGCTGTGAAATCTTAGGAGAGAAGAATGAAATATTGAACTCATATTAAGTTTTCAAAGGGAAAATCTCCTAAGAATGAAAAAAGTGGTGTTCATTTGTGTACCCATTTTTATAATCGTTTAAAAATAACCAGTGGATAAAATTGTTCTATTTAAGGGATTTAACTAAAAGGTTTCCTTTTTAGGTCACCAATAAATAACTATCATTTGGTCCTTGTGAACAGGTTTGATAATCTCAAGGCAAATTCTAGGTGTCTGGTATCTAAATCAGAAAGTGCCCACTTCTGCAATTTACAATTTTCAAGACCATCAGAATAGAAATATTGACAATTCCTCAATTGTACTGTACCATACACACACACACACACACACACACACACACACACGTCCCTTTTGGCTTCACAGGAGTCACTGCTTAATTAAAACAGTAGATAACATTAAACTGCGGAAATCTAGGCTGTGTCTATCAATTTTCAATCATCTTTGCCTTACTACTACCTCTATCCTTCACCTTTCCCCTCACTCCATTTTTAAATTGTTAGAGATGAAAGATATTGATTTTTTAAAAATTAACTTTGATTAATAAAATCCTTTTATACATTGTTTTAATAGTATTTCTAAATGGTATTCTACACTTCCCAACTGCCCATGTGGGAGAAATATATCACAACAAAATTGAAATTACACTTAATTTGAATAGCTAACCTCATGTTAATACGTGATGTTTAGAATTGTCAAAATAAGCATGTAAAAACATGTAAAAACAGAGGCTCTGAGACCGTTGGAGAGTTTGGGTGAAAACAGAGACTATAACTCAACTAAAATTAACTCCACTAATTTAGACTCAGAGTCATTTTCATTTTATGAAAAGTGGGTCTTTTAGGGGGACACCATTTTACAGTGGACAGAGTTATGAATTTTGACTCAGAAGACCTGAGTTCAAATCATGCATCTGCCATTTAATATTTTGTGACCTTGAGTGAGTCATTTGTTCTCTAGGCCTACTTCCTCATATGGAATGAGGAAGATAGAGTAAATAAGGCTGAGCATTTTTTTCTGTCAGGATTTTGCTAGATCCAGCTAAAAGCTCCTCTTGAGAATTGACTCAAAAATTTGTGTGAACATTTGCACCTTAAGAATCAGCCAAAACTCTATAAAAAGTGCTTGATTTATAATTAATTGTGCAGACTTAAGAAAGTCTTACAATCATTCACAAGGTCCATGTTTTCACTATTAAGAAAGGAGAAAATGAAAATCACTCTTCCTAAAAAATACCTTGAACTTTGCTGCCTTTCTATTCTTCCTTTCTCTTCTATCTCTAAATGAATGCAAATTTCTTCTTTGTATTGAAATCCTGCAAAGAGAGTGAGACAGACAGACAGACAGACAGAAAATACAAAGAAAACTAAACATATATTAAGCACTTACTATGACTCAGACATTGTGGTAAGGGCTGGAAATACAATTATAAGCAAGAAAAATAGTCCTGACCTCAGGAAGCTTACATTCTGATGGGGTAGAACAACATATAAGGAGAAGTGGGGTGGCAGAGCTTGGTTTGTAGCTGGTAGCTGGAAAGTCAGGTGGCAGCCTGTCTCATGGAAAAATAAGGCAACAACTCTGAGAAGAGGGCAAGCTGGTTCCAGTGCCAGCACAGTACATTCTTCCAGCAGGGATGATGTTAGGGACAGCATGATTCAGAGCTAGTGGCTGGGTTAGCTCAAATGCCACCTGTTTTATGAAGCATTCTCTGATTTCCCTAGGAGGAAATGATTATTCTTCTCTTCTGTTCCCATAACATTATTCCAATCATATGCATCGTCTTTTGTCACACACTGCTTTCTTTGTACTGCAATATAAGTATATCTATCACTTCTCTCTACTGGATTATAAACTCATTAAGGACAATGTCTACGTCCTATATCCTTTGTATCCCCAATGTCTAGCACCTAGCACTGTGACTTATGCACAGCAGCAGTTCAATAACTATTTGTTGACTTGCTGACAGAGCACTGAGAGATCCAGGATCTTGGGTCATCCTTGTCCCTCAGTCAGCCACTTAAAATTTTGACATTTAAACATTCTCACTTCACTTCTTCCTGATGCTTGCTTCATGTCAAAGCTTGTCACTTCATTGAAGCTGGAATGTGTCTGCCTGTCAGCTCTGGAGAGTGCTTGACATAGGAGTGCACTTGAAGCTGTCCCATCCAAATGAGAGCAGTACCTCCTGGATCTGCTTGGACTGGGGTTTGCTCAACAGAGCAGTCTAAGTAGGGGTTTCCTATCAAGTTATTCTGGTTTTAGTGCATGACATTTTTCTGTCTCCTATACTTCTGTGCCTAAGCATTAGCCTGTCCCAAAATCATATATACAATCTATCTATATCTAATATATGTATATATGTGTATGTGTATATCTATGTCATATATGTATGTGTATATACACATACATGTATATGCATACACACACAGAATTCTATGTATGTGTATATATACACATATACAATAAGCCAGGAAGGTTAAGCAGAATTAATTAGCAAATTAAATTTCCAAAAAAAGGTGGTCTTTTAAATGAGATTTCTTGAGGGAAGGGAAGCTCTTTTAAACATCCTAATCAATTTTGAATATGATGGTATCCTGTATTGCATACCAAAAATAGCATTGGTTTTGGAGTCTAAGCACCAGGATTCAAATACTGTCTTTGTCAAATATTTATAATCCTCTTCTCTATGTATCGGGGATAGGGACTAGACTTTTGATTACCTTGATACTGAGAACTCCCTTGAGGAAACTCCCTTCACTAGCACAAACTTACAACATCTCTGTAATTTATAATATTGGAGACTTGTCTGTAACACTGAGAGGTTGTCAGTCAAAATGCATTTATTATATGTTTACTATGTGTCAGGCACTGTGCTAAGCTCTGGGAATACAAAGAAACACAGAAAAAACAGTCCCTGCACTCAAGGAGCTCATATTCTAATGGGAGACATAACACATAAATAACCAGAAACACAAAAGATATATGCAGAGTAGATTGCAGGCAAATTCTGAGGGAAAGTGGGAATGTGATTGAAGGCCTTCTGCAGAGAGTTAAGATTTGACCTGAGTCCTGAAACAAGTTAGGGTGTCAGAAGATGGAGAAGAGAAGGGATAGTATTCAGGGCATGGGGCTGTGAACATTAACATGGGGTCTGTGATTACTGTACTAACTGATTAAATATAGTAGAGCAGGAATGGGGAACCTTCAGCCTTGAGGCCACATGTGGCCTTCTAGGTCCTTGGTTTCAGTCTTTTGACTGAGTCCAAATTTTACAGAACAAATTCTTTGTTAAGAGGATTTGTTCTGTGAAGTTTGGATTCAGTGAAAGGGCCGCACCCAAGGTCTCAGAAGGCCGCATGTGGCCTTGACACCACAGGTTCTCCACACTTGTACTAGAGTATCCCTTTTTCACAGAGGAACCAGACAATGGAGTAGCACAATAACTAGTCAGTCAGGAGGACTTCTCAAGCCCAAGGCTGCTTGATGTACCAGTGATCCTTTGCAAAGTAAACTTTAGCTGAATTTGGATATGCCTAGAAGTGCTGAAACCAGTCTTGAACAGATCAGAATGAGAAGCAAACATCTTGCTTCCTAACTTATCCAAAGAACAGCAAACATCTTCCTTTCTAACTTACCTAAAGAGCAGCAAACATTCTGCTTTCTGATTTATCGTGTTTACAAATATCCTTCCTTAGACCCCCATTTCTTGCCTGACTTTCCAATTTGTGTTTCTCTCTTAACCCTTACTTAGCCATAAATATCTCACATATGTGTAAATACCTCATTGTTTTCCCACTCCCCTTTGAGCAGTTGAGAACTTGTCTCTCTGCTCCAGCTGGCAAGCTTCTCAAACAATAAATGCTGTTATAAACTTTGTAAACTGTGAGTGGACTCTGGCTCATTCCAGGTTCCCCTTTTTGGACCTGGGGTTTCTTCCATTTTAGCAGTTAACAAGGGATTTTTATTTTAACATGGGACAACCAGAAAAGACACATACAGTAAAAGGTTGCAAGTCTGTGTAACTAGCAAGATAATGGCATTGTCCTCAGTTATGGGAAAATTAAGAAGAGGGGATAGTTTGGGGGGGGAATAAAATTTTCTGTTTTTTTACATATTGAATTTGAGATGTGGATGACACATACATAGTATGTATATATTTGTATGTGCGTATACATATACATACACAAATATTTATGTATGTATGTACATATATATGTATGTATGTATGTATATACATCATCTGCAAAGAGATAATAATTATATCCACTGGGGCTGATGAGAAATCCAAGTTAGTATAGCTAGAAAAGAGAGCTCAGTGCAGTGTCTTAAGAGAGACCCATAGTTTATGCTTATGACTTGGAAATAAAGTTGAGTCTTGCCCAAGGTCATGCATCTAGTATAGGTCAGAAGTGGAATGTGAACCTAGGTCTTCTTGGCTCTGTCAACCATATCATATTGCCTTAAAAAAAAAAGATTTGGCAAGTGTTTAGATATTGGGTTTTGTGGTGAGAGAGATTAGAGTCAATAATGACTCCGAGGTTGGAAACCTGAGTGATTGGAAGAATGGTGGAACCTTGTCAAAAATAGAGAAGTTAGAAAGATGGGTATGATGAGGATGGGATCTAAACCCCCAAAAGGAAACACCCTGGACTTTCCCATATGGCCAAATCTCTGACAATCCCCCTGAGGCTACTATAATCCCATCAACTGGCCTTTCATTGTGGCTACACCCAATCTCTGTTACCCTTAACCTAGCCAGGTCCTCCATTGTCTTACCTACCTATGCCTCCTCCCCTACTTCCTACCCTTAATCCTATGTAGCCTGCATTCTCCCTTGACCACATGGTCCCTGGCATTCTATTACCTCACAGACATCCCCCCAGCCCAGACAACTTGGCCACTCCTAGATTTCTCCCACAGTCTTTCTGTATATAAGGTACATCTTGTCTCCATGAAGGGGCTTGGATTCTTACAATCTAACCAATACCTTACTAATATTCCGACTCCTTAAGAGTCTGCCCAATATGAAGGATGCTCTAATAAACCTTGTCTTTAGCTAAAAGAAGGCTTGGGTGGAATTCTTTCAGACAAGACCTGTGTGTTCTGATTTTGGGATCCCAGCACCCCTAAACTATAGACCTCAACATTTTGGTGGCCCATACAGGAAACTGCCTAACCCAAAGTTCCTTCTCCAGCCAAGATTGGAAGGTATGTAAGCCTCCCCATACCTTCTCTCTTGCCCTGCAGTTGGGATCACTCTCCAAGCACCTAGGAAGGCTTGGAGGTGCTTTTGGGGCAGGCAGTTATGAGGTTGTCTCCACTCTCCTGATGCTCTCAGGCTCTCAGTCCACTGGTATGGTTTGAGGCCATGGACCTGGGTACACCTCAGCATAGAGGAAAAGGACACATGCCCTATCCAGAAGTGTATACCCAATTCTGTGCTAGCAACTTGGGAAAAACTGCAGGTGCTTTTTGGTTGCCTGAGGCTTACTTCCTTCCTTCCCTCTAAACCCCTGAATCCTCCTTCATGGAGGTTACAGGGAAAGTTAGAACAGCTAAAAACATCTTAGCAGATTCTGAGAGTTTAGTGATTGATCATTAAGGAGTGTTTCAAAATTCTGTACAACCTGTTCCTTTTCTTGAGTCATGATGGTATCTGTTTGCCCCTCTCTTAGGAGAAGAGAGTTTCTATCTGTCACCCTCACCTTTGATTTCACCCTCCCCTATGGGGGAAAGGAAGGAGGGAGGAGGAGCAGCAACTACAGCATGGGCCCTAGTGGCAATGGTCTTGGGCCCTAGGGCAACCTTTGCCTGGAATCATCACCCAGGTTTAGTAAAGGTAAAGAAGCTAGACTTCAAACTTGGGTAAGCATGCTCTTTTAAATTTGTTGCTTTAACTGTTAATAATGAGATGTTGATTCTCTGTGTAAAATAATTTGGAAATGAATTTGACAAAATTTTTAGTAAAGGAGCAGATGTCTAATCAGGTGATTAGTGGTTGTTAGCTGTGACATTCTCCTAAGCACAGAGCTTTCTTGGGCAGATCATTTCTGAAGTCACTCCGAGCAAATTTAGCTTTGTTCCCCAGCTCTTCCTTAATTCTGAGAATCTGATGACACTTGGCCAGAGGTTCAGATCAGCTGGGTGAATCAGTCTTGATGTGCCCAATGCAGAGACTCAGAAAATACCTTCAGTCTCCCCAGAACAATTAGAAATCATATTGAGCTAGTTGCATGCCTAGAGAGATTCAGTCACACAGCCAATCTGGTTTACTTTGAGAATGAGGCAACTGCAGTCTTTTGCATTCACAGCTTTTTTTAAACGTGCTTAGAATTGGTCCCTACCACCTGAATTTTGCAGTAGTAAGGAAGGATTTCCAAATTTCCCAATTATGAGATCTTCGATAGAAACCAATGGATAATTCTTGATGAAAGTCTTATATGGGACCTTAAGTACATCAAGTGTGATGTATCTGCTGGAGTTCTCAGGAGATTTGGAGTGCAAGTAATATTTATTTCTCTGATCAGGTGAAATCCAAGGCAGTAACATCCGTGCCAATTACAATTTATCAATATAGTCAACCTTCAACAGCATTCTTTAGCAGCTCCAAAGCTCCAAAGCTTTTTATTCTCCAGAATATTAGAAGTGAGGTCACTTTCATCCTTTACTTCAACAGTATCCTATACAGATTTCTACTTAATAAATCCTGTAGTATATATTCTTAGTTCTAATGTGCGTGAACTTCTTGAAGTCTGCTGCTATATAATAGGAAGAACCATGAAATCTTATGTTGCTAGCTTCTTAGCATCCTGAGAGTCACCTGTGATCACACTGAAAGCTAGAACTGGCAGGATGACTTCATTGTTATGTGCAAGGTCAGCAATATGGCAGTATTAGGGGAATACTTTCTCAGCAGTTCTGGAATTACAAACAGCCTGAGACACTCGCAATATGGCATTCACACCAAATTCATATTTATTCTCAGTGTCATCCCTTTCTAGCATCAATTTGTCAATCTTCTGCTCCACAAAACCCTTTCTTGCTAATCAGGTCTGGGGCAAGAGTTTTATTGATGTGTCCAACAGATTTTAGGACTCCTTTCCCCATTCAGAGGATCTTATCAGGGTGTCTTGAAGCTCCAAGGCTTCATAGATGCCAGTAGCAGCAACACGGGGCATAGCAGCTCAGAAGAGACCTTTTTGCAAGTGCAGAGATCAACTTCAGTGGTGCAGGAGAGTCAAAGAAGTTGCTTGTCTGGATCCTGAGAATAGACATGTTGAGTTTTTGGTAACAGATTTCTGCATTAGGCTCAGAGAACAGAGGGTGAGGGGGCTGCCAACACCAAGACAGAGTACTAAATCTTCTGTAATTCTTTTCACAAATATTCTTCCCTTCTTGAAGGTTCAACTTTTGATGAAGAGGAAGCTATGGTAGTTTAACCTCATGTGTGTAATTAAATTTCTAGATATTAATTTGCCATAGTTGGATTTGGAGCCTTTCTGATGATATTTAAAACATGATTACATTGTTCAGAAGTTAATGTGGCAGAAGGAAAAAATTGGTTTTCCCAGTTAGATAATTTGTTTTTACAAATGAGGAACTGAGGCAAACAGGGTTAAGTAATTTGCCCAGGGTTACCCAGCTAGTTAGCATACTAAGGCAGATTAGAACTCAGGTCCTCTTGACTCCACTGTCAGGTACTCTATCCACTGCACCACCAAGCTGCCCATCCAATGTTGTGGTTGAATCGTTTCAGTGCTGTCCTACTCTTCATGACCCCATTTTGTTTTGTTTTTGTTGGCAGAGATACTGGAGTGGTTTGCCATTTCCTTCTCCAGCTCATTTTTACAGAAGAGGGACTGAGACAAACAAGGTTAACTTACTTGCCCAGGGTTACACAGCTACTAAGTGTGTAAGGCTACATTTGACCTCAGGAAGATGAGTCTTCCTGATTCCAAGCCTAGTGCTCAATCTACCATGCCACCTAGCTGCTATCTATCTATCTATCTATCTATCTATCTATCTATCTATCTATCTGTCTCTCTACACACACATAAATACATACATATGCTCATTTACATATATATATTTATATACATATAAAACTGTAGGTATGTGTATATGATGTGTATATGTATATATAGTTTCATTAATAAATTTGAGAATAATGAATCTTAAGTTTGATTTATTTCTAATACAGTTGCTTTCCTTTTTATTTTAAATAGATGCTTTATTTTGAAGAACTTACTGAGAAATTGTCTAATTTCTAAATTCTATAATTTAGTAATTAAGAATTTGGAGGTGTAGTTTTCAAACAATTTTGTTTATTGCATATATTCATTCCAAAACAGCTACTCCTGTTAATCACTAAATTGTTTTTATTGAATATTTTCATTCCTAAGATTTAAATGTATGGTTACTCCTTTTCCAAATACAAATGTATTCATTAAGTACTGTGGTTGAAAATTCCACCAGTTGCTGGCTCCACTTCTGGTGATAAGACTTTGCCTTTAGCTAGATTAGTGATAAGACTTCACACCCAGCTGAGTGTTGACAGATATATAGCCTGTAACTGGACCTACACTTAGAGCCTTTCTAGCTTGGTAGACCTCCCAGAATTTGTGTTTCACCTGTTTTTGTGATCCCCTAGTTATCTTGATGCTATGATAAAGCATCAGAGTAAGACTTGAGCGGTTTTTGCAAAAATTTTACAAAGGAAAAAAAATATAATATAGTCTAAAAGAACTGAACTATCCCATCATCCTTTTTTTTTAACTTTTGGTATGTTACTTATTATTTACTGCAAACATGCATAATTGGATGTCCTATATTGTGATGGTGAATACGTGTATTGTATATATCTATATATTTGTGTGTGTATATGTACCACTAAAAATGTTTATACGATTATATTTAATTAATTGGTGTTGACACATCTCCCTAATTCCAAATCCAACATGCTATCAATTTCGCCACCTAGTGACCAAATCAATTAATGAAAGTATAAAAGTACAGTCATGAAATAACCACGATTTGTGTGAAGATTTTTTCTGGGTGCTGTGCTCATTCAAGCCTGAGAAAAATTACATATAATCTTCTGATATTTTCATATATTTTATATTGATGAAATAGGTTAAAATGAACAGAAAGTGTAAGTTTCCAAGAGAAGAAAAGTTTGTACTGGAATGCATTAGTAGCTCTCTGATAACATCAAAGTAGATATCCCAGACAGTGATAAAGAGACCAGTTCAATTGAACACACCCTCTCAATCTATATAATTCTTGTCCATACTTTCATATTCAGGCTCCACCTAACATTCTGGACTTTTTCTGGGGCTTTTAAATTTCTTTGAGCACCAATGTGACACTGGGGCTGTCCATCAATATTTTTCCCTCTCTGTACCTGATTGAGCTATTTCCTTTTGGCAGTCATGCATTTCTTTGATGATATTCTTTACCCCCTGGGTTCTTGAAGGTTATGACAGAAGACCATGTGTTCTGGCAAATGTTTCTATCATGTTAGAAAGACTGTCTGATTTTTGAAACTCAGTGTGTAAAGTAAGTGGGTTTGATTAATGGTCTTTGAATTCCTTTCTAGCTCAATAACTGCTAACTAATGAAAAACTTAAAGAGGCTCATCACCAGTGGGCTATCCTACAGATGATGAGTTTATTGTTATTATTATTATTATTATTATTATTATCTTTGTATTGCATGAAATTAAGGAAAAATACGAATTGGCCTTCAGCACTATGCCACCTCCTTTTGCAGTGACAGTAGCATAACCACCTCAAAATAGCAACAACTATTGTTGTTCTACATGTGAAATCCATATTCAAGGACCAATGGATTTACAGGAACTGAAACAACAATTTTGACATTCTAGCTATAAATAAAAACAGAAAGTAAAATGATTTTTTAATAAAAGGATTTTTATAAGAGACGATAGAACATGACCAACTAACTTTCACAACTATGCTTAGTGTATCAATTCTTTAAAAAAAGATAGATAATTAAAAATTAAAATAGCTAATTTTGATTACATGGAGTTGAAAAGCTTTTACATGAATGGAAGTATTAATGTGGCAAAGGTAAGAAGATTAAATGGTAGGGAAAATTATTTCTTACTATCAAATATCTCTGATAATGTTCTGATATTCAAGGTCTGTAGGCATTTGACAATGATTTAAAAAATTAGCCATTCCTCAATAGGAAAATGATCAAAGGATATGAACAAGTGGGTCTCAAAAACACAATTGCATATTATAACAACCACCTGAAAGAATACTCCAACTTTCTCATAATGAGAGAAGTATAAATCCAAAGTACTCAGAAATTTCACCTTCTAACCAGCAAACATACACAAATGACAAAATATGAAAGTATTCAAAATTAGAGAAGTTCCTGAAAAACTGAATTTATCCAAACATTATTAAATCCAAACAATTTAAAATTATTTAAGAAAGCTACTAAGGTTTAGATATTTTACTACTACGAATATCCCTCAATGGTGTTAATGACAAAAAGAAAGGGTCCGTATACACCAAAATTTTTGTAACAGCTCTTTTTTTTTTAGTAGAAAAAAATGGGAATAAAGTTGGTGTCCTTCAGCTGGGGAATAGTAAATAAGTTTCAGCACATTGATGTATTACAAGACAAAATCAGGTGGCACAATAGACAAAACACTGGGCCTGGAGTCAGGAATACACATCTTCTTGAATTCAAATCTAGTTTCAGACATTTAATAGCTGGGTGACCCTGGGCAAGTCACTTAACCCTGTTTGCCTCAGTTTCTTCATCTGCAAAATGAACTAGAGAAGAAAATGGGAAAGCACCCCAGTATCTTTGCCAAGAAAAGCCCAAATGTGGCCATGAAGAGTCAGACATGACTGAACAACAATAACAACAAAAGTAATGTAACATTATTATGTTTTAAGAAATTATGAATACTATATATTGCCGCATATATATGATATATCCATACATATATAAATATAAACATATATGCGTATATACACACATATATATAAAATTGTAGAAGTTTGCAAAAGCTCTGATCCAAATAGTAAAGCAATCTTTTTGTTTACATACAATTTAATTTTACAACTCCTTAAGGCATTTCTTTCACCAGAATATTTTGAAAATCATTAATGCCTGCATTAGTTGATTTTAGTTATTGTTTTGAATGTGGCGATGATTTGTTTTAAATTGTCTATCATGACAATAGCAGGTATTTGTATATCATCCATGAAAATTGATAAAATTCTCCAACTGCTACTCTCCATTTCATAAATGCAGGCCATTTAGTCTGTATTCTATCTGAGTTATTTTTTATGCGAGAGAGAGAGAGAGAGAGAGAGAGAGAGAGAGAGAGAGAGAGAGAGAGAGAGAGAGAGAGAGAGAGAAAAAGAAAAAAGAAAGAAAGAAAGAAAGAAAGAAAGAAAGAAAGAAAGAAAGAAAATCAGTTGTAGAAAGTAAAAATAAGGCACCAACAGATATTATTTTCCTGCTAACCTCTGTATCCCATTCTTATAACTTGACCTATTTAACTTTAACTATTATAGCCTAGAAATAGACTCACAAGAAATAGAAGCTTCAGTAAAAAGTAATCACAGTAATAATAAGGTTCATGTTTCAAGTTAAGGTGAATAAAAGAGGAAGATAGATATCAAATATAAAAGGAATGTAATAAAAGAAATATCATATACTGTATTTTTTTTTGTATTGCAGAATTAAAATCAAAACCAAGACACCAAAGAAAATAATGGCTTTATGAATTGCTCAGCTGGGACAGAGATCTGGTGAGTGCACTCGTGGAACACTGTCAAGTTTTTGGTGTCATATTTTAGGAAAGGTGTTAATAAGCAGGCACAGATCCAAAAGATTTCAACCTGAATTGTGGAGGAATCTGAGGAGCTTGCTTTGGGAAGGTTGCCTCAAGAAGTATGTGAATTTAGATTGGAAAAGAGAAGACTTAGGGGGACATGACAGTTTCCTTCAACCATTTGAAAGGCTTTGATGGGAAAGAAAGAATAGCCTTATTCCATTTGGTCCCACAAAGGGGATCTAGCAATAATGGAGTGGTTTTCCAAATAGACAGAAAAGATCGTCATGTTTAGAATTGTCCCAGTCTGCATCAGGAGCCAGTTCTCTGTAACAGGAATGTTTCAAAAAGAGTTTGTTTGACCAAAAGTAAGAGATATTGTAGGAGGGCTTTTTGGTCAGGTACACATAGGTTGAACTAGATGGCATATGAGGCCAGTGCCTGCTTTGAGGTTTTATGATTAAGTAACTAAAACTTTGTTTGCCATATCACTGATAGTTGCCAGAATATACAAGGCTGTTGTTTAGTCATTTCAGTTGTGTCTGATCCTATTCAGGGTTTTCCTGACAAAGATACTGGAATGGTTTGCCATTTCTTATAATATTCAAGAGCAAAAAACTAAGATGGGGTTTGGTGTCAAGCAGTTAAGTACAGCTAAATGGGAATTCGCTAAAATAGTAAAAGCTCTGAAGTAGTCACATTATTTGAATTTGTGTTGCATATTTCTGTTGAGCTGGAACCAATTACCATATTTTACATAATTGTAGCTTTGGATATTGTAGATTCAAATATGTAAGAACACTCTAGGGGATTCTTCATTTACACTAATCAAGGCTTAGTTGTACCTCAATTTGATTCTCTACCCATGCCATACTGCCTGGATTCTAACTGCACCAAGTATTCTGATTAGCAAACTGAGCTCAGGAAATATCAGGATAATAGTAAATTCGAAGGTATAAATACGATGTTGTTGGGGCTGCAAAAGAGTTGGTTCATTTCACAACCAGCCCTTGTCCTATAGTGAAGTAAAAGCTGTGTTTTAGGTTAATTCACTGATATGACTACTTATCACATGAAAATTTAAAAAAAAATTAGTAAATGTCATTGAATCAACTTATTTTTGTTTCTAGATCTCCATAATATTTTCAAACTTAATAGAAGTTTTAACATTTTGTAGGAAACTGCCAATCATGCTGTGCTACCTTTATTACTGGGCAGCATGCTAGGCTATGTTGAATAATTTTTTCTTTCTTCTGTATAAATGTATGATTTATTTTTATAAAATTAAGATTTTTTAGGCCTATGACACTAGCAAATAATATGAAAAGATTATTCCCAGTAAACATCTACTAAAGTAATGGATCCTGAATAGAATTTAAATCATATAGTTCTTAAGGAAAGCATTTCATAAAAGAAAATAAACAATAAAGTAATTGTAAGTAAAGCTTTATCTTTTACTTTTTAAAAATATCTTAATTATATTTGACACTTAATTTTCCTCTGTTGTTATTAAATACAGGTTCTGTCATTATGTAGAATGTGAAATTCAAAAAGTGAAGAGAAATTGAATTTTTGTAACTTAGTAATTTGTGAATTACTTGATATATATATGACTAGTGGAAGAAAAATAATTCCTGAATATATTCTAAAACAGTGTGATATGTAAGTTGTATTCATTATAAAGAACTAATTTGAAGGTAGAGGATAAATCCTTCAATACAATAACTTATGAATGTGTAAATAGAGATAAAATAAGGAAAATATCCTCAAATGTGATCATTAAAATCTAATTTTAATGTAATAAACTTAAATTATTTAATAACTTAAAACTAGTAACAAATCAATAATGTTTCAGAGTTGGAATCATGTGACTTCAATTCTTATTATTACCAGAATAATTAAATTTTATTGTCATAGAAAAGGAAATCAAAGTTAATTGAAAGAACATAGCATAGATTATAAACTAGTCCCTTCTGTGTTACCCACATGACAAAAAATTTTGGATACCTGTAGCTAACTTTGTTCATTTATAAAAAAGATTAAAATCATACTTGGGGGATTTTTATAATTAACATTAACATGAAATGTCCTTTGAGTTCTTTGGGGGAAAAAAGATCACATCCCTATATGTTATGCCTTTAAGAAATCAGAGTGTGTCTTAAGCTAGAAAACTCTAGTCACTATCTTTCTCAGTTAATTAGTCTTTAAAAGAATATCAGCTACCTCTCCATTTTCTAATGAAAACTTATTTGGTGTAAATGTAAATTATTTTCAGTTTTTTGTTTTTAGTTAAATATAGGAAAATTCTCAATATTTTATTAAGTTCACAGGGGTGTCATATTAAATTGTATGTTGCTAATGTTTATCCTTTTTCAATTTCCTAATACATCTTGCCTTCTATCACTAGAATATCTTGTGTATTTCAATAATCATGAAATGCTTAATTTTGAAGGGAATATATGGAAGAAAGAATCGACTTTTCATAGGAAAGTGATGTCTTTGCTGGGTGGCCTTTAATTACAAGAAATTTTAGAAGGCAAGTGGGATAGTTCCCTGTTAAATATTGCCAAAATTTGACTAAGTGGAACACAGTCATGTGAAATGGTCATTCTGAAATTGAGGGTTCATCCCTTTGGGCAACCTCACTATTTTTTTCTCAATCATTTTTGGTGTAAATCTTTCTAAAATATATTAAATACATCCTGGCCTTTTTAAATAGCAGATATCATCTACACATTGGAGAAAGCCACATGAACATCAAGAGTTTTACTCCTTTGAACAGTGCCTCATTTATTCATGTGAGTAGGGCTATTGTGTTTTTTGGTGTTTTGTTTTTTCACATTGTTTTTCATTCTGATTTTCCAGCTGCCACTCATTACAAATTGCAAATGTCCTTGACCTTTATGACAACTTGAGAACTCAAGGGAACTTTATAGATCATCTACTCCAATAACCTTTGGATTTGATGTTTCTAATAAACTGTGGCCTTGGAATATAGTCACTAATTATGTATGAAATAAGAGTAATTAGGCCCTGACTGAAATCTTTAGGGACTTTTCTGTGAATGATGTACATGAACATTAAGATAGGAACTTTGTCTCAAACATTTTGTTTGATAAATGCTGTACATTTTCATTACTGCATGATTTGTCTTGTGGTTCCAAATAGGAGAGGTTCCCAGATAGTTATGTTCTTTCTAAGTAAGGAATAGCTAATCATAATAACCTCTGATGAGGTCTCAATGGGGACAAATCAATATTGATCAAAAATCACTACAAATTATTGGGTAGCGTAGTTGTAATCCTCATTGAGTTTTATCTAAAAGATATTTCTTCATGTTATGTCTAATGTACTCCATTAGTAGTATAAGTGAAGGCAGCACTATAAATTGGTCGGGGGGGGAGTGTGTCATGAGTTGTAAATGAGTAGAAAAGAAATCAAGGAAAATAGTGGGGGGAAGAGTACTTTTGAAAGTTCATCTTGCTAAAGAATGGCCACGACATCAGATATAAGTGGTGAAGCCTACATTATTATCTCCATCGAATCCCTGCCTTCATAAATGTTCCCACATTTGGAAGCCTTTGCAATTGATGTAGTTACTTCTGAAATGTAACTGTTCATGGTGCGTTGTCTGTGGAGGAATTCCTCCCACAAAGATAAACAAAATCATAGTTTTGTTCACAGGACAATGAAACTTTTTTTTTCCATTGTCATTTTCCCCAAGAATTCCAGGAGACTCTATTTATCGGATACCTTTAACTTGGTTGCCCATTGAAGATAGGCATCTGTCCTTAACTGAACTTTAAGTGAAGCATTAAGACTTGCCACCTTTAGAGAATAAATCTCATGACAATTGCTTGCCTCATTCATCTTAGCATTCACAAATGGGATTGTACTATATATTTGACTGCTTCCCCAGTGGAACAAAAGCAAACAAATGACAACTATACAAGAGATGTCTTTTGCAAATGTAGCAGGGATAGTAAAGAGTAATGAATACAAAGGGGCAGCTAGGTGGTGCAGTGGATAGAGTACTGGCCCTGAAGTTAGGAGGAGGTGAGTTCAAATCCAGCCTCAGACCAAACACTTGACACTTACTAGTTGTGTGACCCTGGGCAAATCACTTAACCACCATTCCCTTAAAAAAAACAAAAAGAGTAATGAGTGCAAAAAGCATTCAACAAGGAATCAGGTATCTCAAAGTTCTGACACTATCTAGCTATGACCTTGCTTAAATCCCTTAAACTCTTTGGGTCTCACTTGCTTTATCTATAAAAGAAGGGGCTAGTCAAGATGATCTTCAAGATGTTTTGAAAATCTAAAATTCTACAACTACTATGACCTCATGATTCTTTGGTTAAGAATGACTCTTCGGCACAGTACACAGGTGGGATAAAAGATAACAAGATAACAATTAATTAAGTCAGGCTGGCAAAGACTGGAATATGTAGTAGCAGCAATTGTGGGAGAAAAAAAGAAAGAAAGTATTCCACATTACTGCCTTGGAGGCACATGCAAAAACACAGGTAGGCTGTTAATTGAGGAAATTAAATCCAGAAACTGGAGTGTTAAATGAAGAAATATTTTAAAAGCTCAATCAAAGTTATGAGAGATAGTGTGGTGTAGGAGATAAGGAACATTAACTAGGAGCTAGGAATATCTGTTTTAAAGTCCAGCCTATGCTACATATTACCTGTGTGATCATTGACATAGGTCTATTTCATGATAACAATGATTTCCTATATGCATGTGTGACTAGTCACACAAACACACAGAAACTCTCAAAGTATAACCTACAAATGAAGGGTAACCTGTAAAAAAAGTAAACAGATATTGACATAAGCAAATCCTATTTTCAAATATATTTCTGATAGTTTATAATTCAAGTCCATATTTCTAACCCATTGCTTTTGTTTTACTACCTTGTGTGAAATTTATAAACACATGTAAGTTGACGACTTGTTTCTTGAAAAACTCCATTCTCAGTCTGATGGTGGCATTACATGGATTTGATTGTCTTTAGCTCTCATAAGGCTGCTGAAAAGTTAAACCTCACATAAGTTTTTTTTTTCTGGGTTCTGGTTTGATTTTATTAGACATAAAGAGCTTAAGAATGGAGTGAGTTATGCAATGATGGGAAAGTGGGCTGGAGAAGGTTTAAATGGGACTATCTCTTAAGCAGGAGTGTAGGGGTATCCTTCAATGCTAAGGCAGGGGAGGAGAGGAATAGGAGAAAAATGGGAGGGAGGAGAGGCAGGATGGGGTCAAACTCAAAGGGGACAGGCATCAGGCAGAAAGCTAGTAGGAGAGGGCTCAGAAAGGAGCTTCCTGGGAACTTCGAGCGGCCATCCGGAGGCCCGTTTCAGTTGCTCATAGGTGACAAACATCACTACGTTCCAGGAGTTCAAGCGGAGGAAGGAAGGCATGAACCCTTTGTAAACCTCACATAAGTTAAAAATATTTTTAAATAGCATATTTATTTATAAGAAAATTCAGAAAGTTTTTCTTTTTTGTATCCTGCAGAATAAGACAACTTTCTTGGATAAATTCCATGATGAAATTGTTATGTCATTCCTTTAGAACAAATTAAATCTGATTGGATGAAGAGATATTGTACCTAAGCCAGAGGCCAGGTGTCTCATCTTATTACTTGAACATTTTCCCCAGGATTGTTGAAAATCTGTATGAAGAAATATTTGGTTCATAGAAGGCAAGATTTCCATTTTGAGGATTTTGCAGAATACAAATTGAAGTTGCTGTATAAAATAATGTCTAGGATTTGATTTGGGTAAGTCTATACCCAGAGTTAGATGTTAAGGCCATAAAAACACTGCCAGGAAGCTTCTGAAGTCTCTATTTCATTCCTGTCCTCTGGAGAACTCCTGTGTATTAATATTACTTCAGCAGAGGAAGACAAAATCACATTTCAATGCTGCATCACATTGTCGGGTTTTTTTTATTTTTTTAAATTTTTTTTGTCTCTAAGCCATCTAATGCAGAGTGCTCCATTCTCACCTAGGAAGAAATGCCATTTCAAACTGACAAAATAGCATGATGTGGATATATGTTTTCACCATTTTGGGAAGCTTTAAAATTGACCAACTCTAAATATAATCATGCTAAAAAATAGTTGAGGTTCTATTTTACTGTGCAGAAATATGAGCTCCCTAAAAATGGAAGCTGTACCAACACTCTGCTTCCTCCTTGTCAGATTGTCTTGCTTATCAATTCTAACACTTCTTTGAACTCTCTTTCAATTCTCTTTTCTAACCTTATAAACTCTCCTGTCTTTTTTTTTCTATCAGCTACATTCTCTTTTCATAACTATATCCCTACTTAGATCAAGAGGCAGCATAGGATAAAACAGGGCTGACAGAGGACCAGCTATGCAGTCAGTAAGATCTGGGTTCAACAGCTCCTTCTACCACATATTACCTGTGTGGCCCTAGGCAAGTCACTCGGTCTCCAGAGTAGTTGCTGACCTGCATAAAAAGAGTGGATTTCTTCACCAAGAGTTTTCTAAACTAATGAAATCACAAATTCAGAATACTCAATTCTCCCTCCCTTGAGAAATCAAAATTTTAGATTGAACCATACCTACAAGTTGTTTAATAACTATTATCATGATCTTGGAGATCAACAAACTACTTTCCCTTCCTTTTGAACTCTTGCTCCTAACAGAACAACACAGACCAATTAACAAGAAAGTAGAAGAGTCAGACATCATTCAACAACAACAACAACAACAACAACAAACAATAATATTGTGTGTTCACTATGTACCAGGCACTAGAGATACAGCAACAACAACAAAAAACTAAGGCTTGGTTTTTTTTAGTTAGTTTGTTTTTGCCAGGCAATGGGGTTAAGTGACTTGCCCAGGGTCACACAGCTAGTAAGTGTTATGTGTCTGAGGCTGAATTTGAACTCAGGTCCTCCTGAATCCAGGGCCAGTGCTCTATCTACTACTCCATCTAGCTGCCCCAAAAAATTAAGTCTTTGGCCTCAAGATAAGATTTTTTACCATATAAAATAAGCTGTAGAAAATATAAGATGGGCTATTTTGGTAGTGTATTTTATAAGTAGCAGCAATAAATATTTACATTTGAAGCACAATCAAATCATTGAAAATAAGAACACATATATTTAGTGATTATGAAGAATATTTAAATAAAATGCATTTTATCCTCTCAATATAGGTATGGTAATTACTACTGTCTCCATTTTACTGATGGGGAACTGGGCAGAATATAGCACAGGAAGCATTTCCCAACCTCTCAATACTGACATTTTTAATTATTTCCTATTTTCCTGTCTTTACTTATCTGTACATATTTTTGTTTGCTTGATGTCTGCTACATTAGATTGTCAGTTTCTTGAGGGGCAGGTACTATCTTTTCTACCTCCCTTCCCCCCCCCTCCCCACAACCTCTTTCTCACTCTCTCTCACTCTATATTCTCAGCACTTAGCACAGGGCCTGGTACATAATATGCAGTTAAATGTTTATTGACTAACTGACTAAAATAGTGAAATAAGCCCAGCCTTTCTGATTATAGGAAATGTTTTTTTTTCTTCTTCTTGAGTACAATCACAGTTCTTCTGCCACACAGTGCCACAGCATGAAAGGAAGAACTTAATTAATTCAATTCAACAAGCAATTGTTGAGTATCTCCTATGGGCAAGCCACTGTAATTAGGGGCAGTAGGTGGTGCAGTGGATAGAGCACTAGCCCTGAAGTTAGGAGTACCTGAGTTCAAATCTGGCCTCAGACCAAACACTTGACACTTACTAGCTGTGTGACCCTGGGCAAGTCACTTAACCCAAATTGCTTAAAAAAAAAAAAAGACAATCTAATTAATGGTCAATCAAGGTACAAAGAAAAATTGTCCTTGACCTCAAAGAGCTCAGTATCATAGATTTGGAGCCCAAACTAACCTCAAAGGTCATCTAATTCCATTTTTAAACTTTATAGATAAGGAAATCAAAGTCCAGAGAAGTGAAATGACTTGCCCAACGTCACAAAGTTAGAGTGACAGGGCATGTATTTGAATATAGGTCCTTTAACTCAAGAGCCAATGCAATTCCCCTTATCACATGCCACCTTGATACATTTTATCTTATGATGGTGACACAAGAGCAAGCAACTTAACTTGCCTAGGGCTCACTTTTCTCCATTGAAAAAATGGAGGGGATAGAGTAAGAGATTAATAGATTCAATAATGTTCTATGATAATCTCAGTCTTTAGGAAGTTATGTGAGGTTTAAAACTTAAAATCTATTGTGTTTCTTTGAAAATGACTATCACTTATTTCAGGGCTGTTATCTCCTTTAAAATATTGTTGGTTTAAAGTAAATATGCCATCTGTTTTTAATAGTAGTTGAAACAATTAACCCTCTTTAAAAATTATAAATCCAGAATACTAAGACCAAAAAGGCTAACTAAAAAGACACCTAGGAAGTAGAATTTCCTTTTACTTTACTGTGTGAAAAAAAAATTGAGAAATTAGAAGTTCTAGTACCAATCAAACTCTTTGGGGTATTGAAACAAGCATATAGTCACATAAAGTCCAAAACAGGTTCCTCCATTCTAACCCTAAAATATATGTCCACAGAGGGATTTTCTATTAACTATAAAATAACAATGACTCAACAAGTGAGAAAGGATCAGTGAGTTAAGGGAAGCTTTTTGAAAATTATCCCCATCTTCCAGTTCAGCTGGTTCTCCCCACCAAGAATTGATTCCCCCCACCTCATTCAATAGGAGGGGTGTTGTGATGGTATATAGTTGTGGTCACATTATTCCAAGAATAAAGTGACTGGGAAGGTTAAGTAAAGACAGATGTTCAGAAATAGGAGCAATAATCCGGGCATGAAAGACTTTAGCCAGTCTCTATCAATAAAATAAGAGTAACAATTCTAGGACATTATTGCCTAGGGACTCGGAGTTGAAAAGCACAATTTAATAAACACCAGGTTACTATTGAAGGCAATTTATGAGAAGCAAGCTACAGATCTATACTCAATGGCATAAAGACCAGTATTGAGAAATAAAGAACTGCTTTAGACAGCCAGTAATTCATCATATCCTTTACTGTAAGAAAGTACTAATCACACTTTTGGTTAAAAAAAAAAAGAATCAAGCACTAATCTTTGAGTAACTAGTAATTGAAAAGACAAAAATTTCCCAACATCAAACATTAGTAAATGATCATTTTAAAAAATGGGAATATGGTAATGGGGGAAAAACACAAAAAGCAATATAAAAAATACTAATCAATTTTCTCTTTTCATAAGAAAGGTACTGGAGATATGTATTTATAAAAAGGTATAGGTAGAGCAACTCTTAATTTAAAGGAACAATCAATCCACCAGAACAGGGAGTGCTAGCTAATGGGAATATGCACAAAATGAATGTGAATCAAAGAGGTCTGATCCCTTAGAGGGGAAAGTGATATTCACTTGCTTCAGTAGAGAAAGATTGGTTGGCTCAGATTACTGATCTGAATCTGACCAGATCAACAGGGATTGAAAGATAACTGAATGACTGCCAGAGGGGGAAAAAAAATCAGAATATCGTAATACCTTGCCACAACAGACAATATAATCACGTTGCCTGACTGAGGTCAGCACCTCCAGAAGTTGCTGGGATTGCAATGTAGTCTTTTCTTTCTCATATTGTAGGATCCTGGTAATACTAGGTCCCGAAAAGATATGCTGCCAATTATTTTTTTCAAAAATATGTCCTTGGCTGTAGCATGTATCTTCCAACAGGTTAGTCAGAGGGCTGGTGCTACTTTTCTGGGAAACCTTCTAGGTCAGTGGTCTCCAAAGTGAGGTATATGTACGCCAAGGGATACATGGAATAATATAATTGAGGTTTGAGGAAGAAGTTGAAATATTTCTGTATATTTATTTTAATTTAAAAATAATGAGAAAGAACTTAAGCTTAATTCATGTTTACTTTACATCTATATCTGTATAACATACTTTGCATATGTGTAGTGGTTTTTATTTGGTTTTGTGTATTACCTTTCTTTTTATCCCTGGTGCTTAGCAATCAATAATATTTTTGGCCACATATTGTATTCTGTGAACTGTACTAAATACTGAGGATAAAATAAAAAATCAAAAGACAACCATTGACCTCAAGAAGTCTAATAGGAGAGATAATATGCAAACTCTATTAAAAACAAATATATGCAAGATAAATTAGAGATAATCCAATTATTGAAGACAGTGGAATTAAGGAAGATAAACAAAGGTTTCTTATAGTCTTGAAGGAAGGGGAAGCTAGGAGGCAGAGTTGAGGAAGGAAGACTTCTAGATATTGCAGGACAGCATTTGAAAATTACTGTAGAATGGAAATGAAGTGTTTAGTGTCAGGATCAATGAGGAAGCAAGTGTCACTGATTGCAGAGTAAAAGGATAATGAGAGGAAATGTAAGTTGTCAGAAAACTGGAAAGGTAGGAAGGTGCCAGTTTCTGGGGCATAAAAAGCCAAACAGAACATTTGATATTTTATCCTCGTGGAAACAGGGATCCATTGGACTTGATTAAAAGTGGCAGTGACATAGTCAGATCTCCACTTTGACTGTTTTCAGTTGACCAATTTGGCAGTTAAGTAAAAATTGAGTAAGGAAAGAAAGGGGTGGGAAGAAAATCAGTAGATTCCTGCTATGTCCAGATGTTAGTAGATGAGAGCTTCTACTAGAGTGTTGGCATTAGAAGAAATATTATGAAGGTGTTAAAGACAGGAATCAGCAGCTGATTGGATATAAGGAGAGAGAGAGAATGAGAAACCAAAAACGACACTTAAATTACCAGACCTCGTGACTGGGAGGATGGTGGTATTCCCTAGAGCAACAGAAAAGTTAGGAAGAGGGGAGGGTTTGAGGATAGTACCTAAAACAAAGTATGAAATTAATAAGTGCCTATTGCATGTTTAATTTGCATTTTGTCACTGGAGCCCTTTTTCAGCAATTTGTTAGGTAGTTACATCTCATATATAGTGCAAGAAGTAAGCTAAGGAAGAATAGGAGTTCCAGTGTGTGTGTGTGTGTGTGTGTGTGTGTGTGTGTGTGTGTGTGTGTGTGTGTGTGTGTGTGTGTTTATGTGTTTATTCCCTCTTTAAAGAAATTCCAATGAGAGTGAGGTTCTAGCATTGCCTGACATCTCCATACTTTTCTTTCCATTGTAAAATTTCTTTGTGTGCCTCTTTTAAGTAAGAAAATATTCCCCATTCTACCTCTCCCTTCCCTCTTTTCCTCTGCATTCCCCTTTCACTCCACCTTCCTCCTCTTTTTTTGTGGGGAGACTATCCCAACAAAATCAAATTACACCCATGGCCTCTGTCTGTGTAAACTCCCTCTTAATCTCCTTAATAATGATAAAGTTATTGGAAGTTATATGTATCATCTTCACACATGAAAGAATGAATGCAGCTTAGCTTTACTGATTTATGATTATTCTTTGATGTCTACATTTTTATGCTTCTCATGGGTTTTCTGTTTGAATGTTAAATTTTCTACTTTGTACTGACTAGTCTTTTCATCAGGAATGCTTAAAAGTACTCTATTTCATTAAATATCCATTTTTCCATTAAGGTTTGCACTTATTCTTGTGAGGTAGGTGATTTTTGATTATAATTCTACGTTCTTTGCCTTCCAGGACATCATATTCCAAGCCCTTTTCTCCTTTAGAATGGAAGTAATGAAATCTTGTGTGATACTGACTGTGGCTGCTCAATATTTTAATTGTTTTTTTCTGGCTGCTTGAAATATATTCTTTTTTGACTTGGAAGCTCTGGAATTTAGCTATAATATTCCTGGGGTTGTCATTTTGGGAGTCCTTCCAGGAAGTTTTCAGTGGATTCTTTTGATTTATGTTTTACCCTCTAAATCTAAGATATCAAGGTAGTTTTCCTTGATAATTTTTTGAAATATCATGTCTAGGCTCTTTCTTTGATAATGGCTTTCAAGTAATTGAATAATTTTTAATATACCTCCCTCAATCTATTTTCCAGGTCAATTGTTTTTCTGATAAGATATTTCTTGTTTGTTGTTTGTTGTTTTTTTTTTTTTTGCTTTCATTTTTGACTGTGTTCTATTGTTCCTTGAAGTCTCATGGAATCATTTGCTTCCATCTGCCCAAGTCTAATTTTTAAGGAATTATTTTCTTCAGTGAAATTTTGTACTTCTTTTTCAATTTGGTCAATTCTGCTTTTTAAGGAGTTATTTTTTCAGTGGGCTTTTGCACCTCTTTTGCCATTAGATTAATTCTTTTTTTTTAGGTGCTATTTTCTTCAGTATTTTTCTGCCTTTTTTGAAAATAAAAGCTGTTTATTATCTTTTTGTAATTTTCTTGAATTACTCATTTATTTCCCCAATTTTTCTTCTACCACTCATATTTTTAACTCTTCCAGAAATTCTTATTGGGTTTGTTTCCAACGATCACTTTTCTTTGAGGCTTTTTTGGTAGCTGTTTTCACATTGTTATCTTCTTCTCTTTTAGATCTTGGTTTTCCCTGCCACTGCAGTAGCTTTTTACTGTCAAATACATTTTTGTGGTTTGCTCATTTTTTCCAGCTTCTTTATTAACTTTAAACTTTATATTAAAGTTAAATTCTTCTCACCTAGGGCTGAGAAGGTGCTATCTCAATCTTCAGGCTTTTTTGAGTTACTTTTTTCAGAAATTCTGAGGGTCTGCAAGTTTTTAATTCTTCCAAGGTGGTGTGATCCTGGGAGACGTAGTGTCACTGCTCTCCTGGACTGCACTCTAGTCTTCAGCCAGGAAAGTTCTCTGGCCTGGAGCCACAAGTACTAGAGCTCCTCTCTGCCTTGATACTCTGACCATGACTCCTATTCCCTTGTGACTGACCACCAGCACTCCTCTCCACCATGGAAGTGGGACCCAGAACTGAGTATGAGCAGTAGAATTGCCAATCAGCACTAGCTGTACCCAGTGTAAACAAAATGTTCCCTGTAATCTCTTTCTGAGCAGTTTTCCACCCCCTTGGCTGAGAGCTCCTGAAGCTACTATTTCTGCTATGGCCACTATTGCTAATGCCCTGCATGTGGACTACAGACAAAACTCTGCGAGAATTCCATTCCAGTATTTCAGACGTCTCTTCCCCCTTAAATTTTCTTAAACTAGAAAAAAAATCTTACCCTGACTCTGATTTTTTGTTGGTTCTGCTTTCCAAAATTTGATCTTAAAGTGTTGGAGGGGAGAGTTCAGCTGGGTAGCTACTGCTAATCTGCCATTTTGACTCTGTCCTGGGCATATTAACTTCTTAGCAGTTTGGCAATGACCTTACATTAAAAGGGTATTGGTTAAATTAATATTTTAAGAGAGTTAAAGAACATCTGATCCATAGCACCCTCAGAATCCTTTCCACTTATCTTCTAACCTTTCTGTGGTGAATTCATATTTTCATCTGCTTTATTGGATACCAGAATTAGATATTATTCTGATGTCAGCCTGTCTGTGATGTCTGTGATCTCTCTCTCCATCTTTTAGCTAGGCTGGTCCTAGGATAGAAGACACAGTCTGTTCTAAGGTCTTACTCAAAACAATGCAGCTTGGGAGGCCAAATTATCATTACCATTATCATCAGCAGTAAAATATGAGAGGTAATGATGGGCTACAGACATACATGCCGTTACTTTAGATATCACTTATCTCTGTAATTCAGTTTCCTCCTAGGAAAGAAGAAAGACCAGAGAGATATACACGTAAGTGCCAACAAAGTGAAACATCACAAAATAGCCTTTGTATCTTGAGATTATACATTTGAGCAGATTCTTCATCCTTGAACTTCTTAATCTCAAAAAGTGGGGGGCTAGAGAGAATGCTGTTTAGGTTTACCAACTTCATAATAAGTGCATTTGCCATGTATAGGTGCATAAAGAAATAAGGAGATTTTATTAATCCATAACAAATCCAATCAATGCCTTCCTAGATAACTCTAAATGCATTATAAAAGAATGGGCATGGTATGACATAACTGTTTTCACCTGGGATGCTAAATTTCAGAGTGACTTAAATTTCATTGTGCTTAATGAAATGTTTATGCGATTTACATATGCTGTAATTCCTTTTAACAGAGACTATATTTAGTTATGTGTTGATTTACATGCCTTTTTTTTCTCCACGGAGCTGGGGGGAGAAGATGAAAGAAAACTACATTTGTGTATTGGATAGTATAAAGATAGAATGAAATAAAATCATTTGTATATTTTTTTAAAGTTCTAAATTTATACTTCAGACTCAAATTAACTATGTTGAGTCTCATCTTTTTATGTATATGCATATTTCAGCATAGCCATATGCAGAGAAATTTTAGATAGATATGTATATGTGCACATATAATGTATGTACGTATAACCATGAACACATATAAAATCATGTTTGTACAGTAGGAGAAAAATGGAAGCTTTAGCCCTGGATCAATTGCTAACCACCTGTGTGGCCTTAGACAAGTCATCTGACTTCTCTAGGTCTGAGTTTTCCTATCTTTAAAATGAGAGAATAAGCCAGAGGTTCTCTAATGTCAAAAATACCACTTGTTACCAAGAACGAGTTAGAAATAATCCTCTTTTTTGCTTAAAACAATGAGAAATCAATCTCCAATATCAGATACAAACACAACTCTACCTTTCTTCCCTCTCTAGTTCAGAACAAAATTGTTAAATCTAATTACAAATATATATATATATATATATATATATATATATATATATATATATATATACACACACACACATGCAAATATATATGCATATATATGTATCTGTGTGTGCGCGCGTGTGTGTGTGTGTGTGTGTATGTGTGTAATATACTTCCTGAACCCAACCCTTCTAAGAATGTATTTTAGTCCTATACCCTTTGCAAGCCCCCATCCTTTTCATTTGGATGACCTTCCTCTCTGATATTCCAATGTCAAGAAATAACTTTATTTGCCCTTTCCCTCCTCAGATCTTTGTTCTAGTATACCTCTGTCTGATCACCATTCGTAGCATCTTATACTCATTCTAGTTTTTATTCCTGAATGATCCTCAGAAAAGTTGGGACTTCTAAGGAAAAACTTGTTCTTACATATATATTACATCTAGTCAACATTTAGCCTATTCCTACTATATGAAATTGTTTATTGTGGTTCATTTTCTTTGACTTGTTGCATTTACATGGGAAAGGTTCTAATCACCTGTAGCTTTCCCTGAAGGAATGATTAAAAAATTGCCTACTCAGCTCCTGCCTAGATCCCCTGCCTGCTGCTCCTTTGTGGAGAGCAGAAGACTGGGGCAGAGCTGGCACCACTGTGACCAATATCCAGCTCATGGGTACACCAGGGGTTGGAAAGACCACACTAGGTAAAGAACTTGCATCAAGAACAGAACTGACATACATTAATGTGGGCAATTTAGAACAAGAAGGACAGTTAAGTGATGGCTTTGATGAAGAATATGAATGTCCCATTTTGGATGAAGACAGAGTAGTTGATGAATTAGAAAATAAAATAAAAGAAGTTGGAGTTATTGTTGATTACCATGGCTGTGACTTCTTCCCTGAACAATGGTTTCCTATAGTTTTTGTGCTTCAAACAGATAATTCTGTATTATACTCAAGACTTGAAAAGAGAGGATACAGTATAAAGAAACTACAGGACAATATTCAGTGTGAAATTTTCTAAATTCTTAATGAAGAAGCCATGGCCTACTACCACCATGAAATAGTACACTGGCTGCCAAGCAAGAACTAGAGAATAATTTAGATAGATAATGAAGTGGATTGAGCAGTGGATAAAAGATAACAATTGAAACTTGAGGGCAAAGCTTTAACCTTTCGAGGTTTTCCACATGATGGTTAAAGATTTTCTTGATGATTTCTCCTTCTTTGTGCAGTAGAAATTAAGACAACATATGCCACATTTTCCTAACCAGGCTTGTGTTATGGAAGTAGCAGGTGGGTGATATATAAAGTTGAGTTATGACTAAATTATTTTTTTTCTCCATGAGAAAGCTGAAAACTCTTACATACAATGAATGAGATATTAAGGGCTTTTTAAGTTTAGGGATATTCAGCATTCTCATTTATAAATAAGAATAAGCAAATTTGAGAAAAAAGGTGAAAATCTTGAAATGAAAAGGAAAATGAAGGCTAGAAAGAACTGCTGACTTAGAAATAAAAGAGTCTAAGGATAATGCTATAAACATTACATTGTGTTGAAAAAAAAACAACAACAAAGAAAAAAAAAGAAAAAAAAAAAAGAAAAATTTGCCTGCCTAATTGAAATCCAACTTAGGGAGGATAAGGCTTAGCTTTTCAGGATATGTTATCTTGAAGTTTTAGGCAGATTTCTTTTTCTTTTCAATATATCATCATAATTCAGCATTTTCATTTATTTCTGGTTATTAATAAGTACTCTCATGTGATTTATGCTGCTTACACCTTGATGTACAGATTCCCTCTTCTGAAGTAATTATAAGACTCCTAAAATCCAAGTTCCAGAACATCATCATTATATTTCTAGGTAAGTTGAATTTGAAATTCTTCTGTAATAGTATAGTTTGGATTGCTTTCATTCATATTATCTCTAGAAACACACACACGCACACACACACACACACACACACACACACACACACACACTTTTTTCCTGACATATCTAAGAAAATTTCTCATTAAAAAGGATTTTTATGCTATTATTTCTATCTTTTATTTTTCTGGGAAGCCAATAAGTTTTACAAGATAATTTATCTGTTCAAGGGTCATTGCTTTGCTTCATGGGGGAAAGTGTTCTTTCAATTTAGCTATTTGTTTGTTTTTCCAGACAGATACACACACACACACACACACACACACACACACACACATGCACATATACATACACATATATGCCTTTCTGTAATTTTTAACCTTTCTCTCCATTCTTTTTTTTAAAAGTAGTCAATACTTTATTGAAATTTCTAAAGATCTGTGATAGTCTATTCTTTTGTTTATATTTTAAGTTTTCCTTTAAAACCTCTAATTTCCCCCTTTTTATTTCTTCTAATTATTTTATTAATATTACGTACTGTGCTAAGTATTCTGGCTAAAGCTACTTATGGGGTGCATCTAATATAATTTCAATATTGTTCCTTTATTCAGATTGCTTCTTATTTTTTTTAACCCATAACACTTATCCATTACATTTAAACCTCATTTTTGTTTACCTATTTCTTTTTAGTTTTACTGATAATTTTTCTTCAAGGATTCCCTACATTCTTTTTTTTTTCAATTTATTTCCCCATTTCTTACTTTTTTTTCTTTTTCTTTTACTTTATTTAGTATATTTCTTTTTCTGGTGATAAATACAGATGGTCCTTCTTACCAGAAGTTTATCCCAAACCAGAAAAAAAAATCACTATATAAATTTGTAGACAGACACATATGAAGATCAAAGGAAAATTTAGTGGTAGAAAAAGAAATATTGTTTTCCATTCAATCCATTTCTCCCCATCATGGTGCTAAGAGCTTATGTTTCACTACTTATTTTATTTTATTTTTCTAGGAAGGATATAATATTCCTTTGTGCATTTTTTTCATTTGATTTTTGCTTTAAAAGTAATATAAACAATGTAAGCAACTTGTCCTTTAAGAGCTATCAATTTAACCTAATGTATTTGTTCAGCCTGCTATCATACTATTTTTAACAGGAATTTTTTTTTTCTGGTGGGCTGATCTTACTGTCTTGTATACTGTTTCTTTTTATTGCTAACTAAATGCCTTTCTTAAACAATTCTTCTTGGTTGTATGTTTGTCCTCTCACTTATCCACATCATAAACTGCCTTTATTTCCTAACTGAGTTCCAGACTTCTACAATACTCTTTTTTTTTTTTTGTGGGGCGGTGAGGGCAATTGGGGTTAAGTGACTTACCAAGAGTCACACATTTAGTAAGTGTTCTGTGTTTGAAATCACATTTGAACTCAGGTCCTCCTGACTTCAGGGCCACTGCGCCACCTAGCTGCCCCTTTACAATATACTCTCACATGGATGTTTTGTAGCATTCTAATTCGAAAAGAAACTTCTCCTCAGTAGCTAGTGGACTTGGAATCAGGAGTGCCTAAGTTCTTACCCCTTCTCTCACAATTAATAGTTTTGTGGACAACAACTCACTTACTTTCTCCACCTCAATTTTCTTTTCTGTGAAATGAAGATGATTAAAAAAAAAAGTTGCTCTAGCTGCCTCATATAGTTTTTGAGAGCCAAAAAAGGAGATCGTGTTTGTAAAGGACTTTGTATACTTTAAAGCATTGTGTGTATGATTTATTGTTTTGAGAAGCCATTCTATATATGTTAAAAGATCTTCCAAAACTTAATTCATTGACTTTTTTAAAAAAATTATGTTTCAAGGTAAAGTGATAGAAAGGGAATACCATAAATATTTTGCATTTTATTTCAATAAGCATGTGAGATCAAGAGATACTCATAAGTAAAGTAATGGCTAGTAAATCTATAATTAGTTAGATCTATAGTTGGTAGAATCCATTAATACTCTGACGTCTACCTAAAGGAATTCTCAGAGGAATATATGAGACAAAGCTCTGCCGTTGGTCCTGTCCTGATTAATAACAAACAAAACAAAATCTTTTAAAAAGATACAAATTATTTTGATTTCAAAACAAATGCAAAGATGACACAATGCTGGCAAGTAATTACAGTAATATACAGATTACAGACCATACAGAAATCAAAGAAGATTTCCATAAGAAGGGAAAATGGAATTTAGAGGTTTTAGTTGACTTTATTTTTCATTAATGTTTTAGTCTGATATTTGTCATGTTGTGTAGGTGACCCTAGGTTCTCAAAGATTATGCCAATTCAGTGCAAACTTTAGCTGATTCTGATATGGTACAAAGGAATCACATTCAAGTACATGGACTAGTTGACTTCTGGGAGCCAAAATGGAAAAATAAGGGGTAAATCACTGTAATTCTCCTATATTCACCTCCAAAACCCCCCCAAAAATTGTGCTGCAAAAATCCTGAAACAGAAGAACCAGAAAAAACAATCTTTTAGCCCAAGAAACTTAGATCAGTAAGAAAGGTCCATTTCAATCAGATGAAAGGGGAACCCAGTCTGTGACAGGAAGCCTCCCAGCAAGCCAGCAGCAAGCCCCACATTAGCAAACCAGTGGGAGATCCTAAGCCCCAGTGTGGTGGAATGGACAAACACCAACATCAGGAACCCCAAGTGTCTTAGATAGACAAGGGAAATGGCAGCTCTGAGAACCACCAGATGCTTCAGTGTAAGCCCCTCCCAAACAGGTATCTTCCAGCATGATAAGAAAGGAGGCCAGGCTCCCACATCCTTAAGCACAGCACAGGTGAAACAGGCATCTCCAGTGACTAGACCTCCATGTGTTTTAGTGCTAATGTTTTAGTCTGATCTGGGGAAACTCAGAAACAAATCTGGTCTCAGCACACCCAGACACCACCACTAGGACCCCAGCTTAGCGCTGGGTAAGCTTCCAGACCCTTATGGCCTCCAGCAGCATCAGCCACCCACCATCCAAACCCCTTAGCACAGCACCAGACATGATAGTCCCCCAGGGCCTCAGGGCAACATCAGTACAGCACCAGATAAGCAACCAGGGCCTGTAGCTGGCACAAAAAGCCTGATACAGTGCCCCTGCCACCCCAGATGCAGAGCTCAAATTTAAAAGAAAGGAAAAATGCCAAAAAAAGATGAGTGAAAAAACAGCAAACAAAACAATCTGACCATAGAAAATTATTATGGTGACTGGAAAAACTAAGACAGACTCAGAAGAGGGCAACAATGTCAAAACACCGATAGGCAAAAGCTCAAAGAAAAATGGGAAGTTGTCTCAAGCACAGAAAGAACTCAAGGAAGCGCTCAAAAAGAAGCTTAAAAATCATAGACAAGAAGTAGAAGAAAAATGGGAAAAGACATGAGAGTGGTGCAGAGAATTATGAAAAGAGTCAACAGCTTGGAAAACTACTTAAAAAGTAGAATTGGACAAATGGACAAGGAGATACAAAAATGCATTGAATTAAACAACACCTTAAAGAGTACAATTGGCCAAATTTTTCATTCATTGAAAGTACAAAAGCTAACTGAAGAAAACAACTCCTTAGAAGTTAGAATTGGGCAAGTAGAAGCTAATGAAGTTATAAGACATAAAGAAGGAATCAAACAAATTAAGAAGAAAGAAAAAATGGAAGAAAATGTAGAATAGCTCTTGTGAAAAACAACTTACCTGGAAAATAAATTCAAGAGAGGCAATAGCAGAATCATTAGACCACCTTAAAGCCATAGTCAAAAGAGAGACCTGGACAGCATCTTTCAGGAAATTATCAATGAAAACTGCCCTGATATACTGGAACCAGAGGACAAAATAAGCATTGAAAGAATCCATCAACAACCTCATGAAAGAGGTCCCAAAATAAAACCTCCAAGGAATATGATAGCCAAATTTCAGGACTATCAAGTCAAGGAAAACACACTACAAATGGCTAGAAAAAAAAACAGTTAAAATATCAGGGTATCACAATCGGGATTACACAGGACTTGGCAGCTGCAATATTAAAGAATCTGCAATCATAGAACATGATATTCTAGAAGGCAAAGGAACTAGTACTAGAATCAAGAATCATTTACCCAGAAAAAGTAAACTCAACACATCAAGGGAAAAATGGTCATTCAGTGAAATAAAAAGATTTCAAGCTTTCATAAGGAGATCAGAACTAAACAAAAAATTTGATGTCCAATATCATACCCCAAGAGAAATATAAGCAGGTAAAAAGGGAAAAGAAAATGTAATGGCTTCAATAGAGCTAAACTATTTGTACCCTTACACAGAAAGATGATACTTATAATTCTTAAAAAATATCACTAATAGTACAACTAGAAGGAATATACATAGATAGAGGGTATGGGCATAAGATGGATTTGAGGGAATGACATAAAAATAATTAAGGGATGAGAAATAAAAGTACACAATGCAGAAGGAAGGGAGAGGTAGAATGGGGTAAATTATTTCAAATGAAGAGGTGCAAAAAAGGGGACGATCAGAGGGTGGATGATGAACATCACCTGAACTTCTCACTCTTATCAGTATTGGCTCAAAGAGGGAATCATATACACAGTCAGTTAAATCTAGAAATACATCATACCTGACAGGGAAGTAGAAGGGATGGAAATCAAGTAAAAGTGGGATAGAAACTGACGTAAGGGAGGGACAAGCAGGGAAGGTGGTAGACAGAAGCAAAATACTAGTGAGAAGGGAAAGGTTGAAAGGAGAGAGAGGCAGACAGGAGAAAGAACAGGATGGAGAGAAATACATAAGTAGTTATCATAACTGTGAATGTGAATGGGATGAACTCTCCCATAAAATGGAAGCAGATAGCGGAGTGGATCAAAAGAATTCTACAATATGTTACTTACAAGAAGCACAGACACATACACACACACACACAAAGTAAAGGTAAGGAGATGGAGCAGAATCTACTGTGCTTCAGCTGAAATAGAAAAAAAAACAGGTCTAGAAATCCTGATCTCAGAAAAAGGAAAAGTAAAAATAGACCTAATTAAAAGAGATAAGGTAGGAAACTAAATCATGCTAAACGATACTGTAGACAATGAAGGAATATCAATAATAAACATGTATGCACCAAGTGTTTTAGTATCCATATTCTTTTTTTGTTTTTGTTTTTGGCCAGGCAATGGGGTTAAGTGACTTGCCCAGGGTCACGCAGCTAGTAAGTTGAAAATGTCTGAGGCTGCATTTGAACTCAGG